>NC_140974.1:21285529-21370529 GCF_056783735.1 Eptatretus burgeri | reverse complement strand
AAGCTGATATGGCTTGGGGATGCATCTCCCAGGACCCCGTCTGATCAGCTGCCACAAGTGCCCTTGCAATTCCCAACATATGCTGGTAGTTGATCCAAAGTGCACTGGTTTTTGAGTCCTTTGCAAGTTTATTCCTTTCCTGATTCAATCTATTGTCAATGAAATGAATGCACTCTGATTGCAACACAGACTCTATAGTGTCACTTTCGACAGTCTCCAGGGAAATGTACAGTCGCTCCAGTTCTGCCACTTGTTCTTGAAACCCAGGGTCAACTTCCACAATCTTGCCAACAACCTGACGTGTAAGACACTGATCCACAAGCAAATGGCCACGAAAAGCATGTTGTACTGCCTTCCCACTCAGCATGTGCACAACAGCATTTTGACCATACACTGTTTCCAGGATCTCTTTCAGTCCACTTTCATCCATCAAACTTCCAATGGCACCCAACAAATTCATTAATGTGTGGAAGCTCCCAAGCAGTAGCACTGCATTCTGGATTGGGTTATCAGCAGGAAGAGCATTCACTATCTCAGAGGACTTCCAAAACAGCGGTTGGTCAAATGTGATGATTGTTGGCATATTGTGTTTTGATGCAAGTTTGCTCAGGTAATCAAGAGTTGACAAGATGCAGGTTTTGTCACCTGGGTTCATATCAATCATTGGGAGAAACTGTATTGAGGCTTTCCCTGGGTGATCACACTCCTCATGCAGAAAGTGCATCATGCCTTGCCAATTTGGTGCACTCTTTTCGAAGCAAAATGACATCTCCCATAATCTGTCAATTGTGCGATCACAAATTGATAACAAAGGGAGGGGCTGAAATTTGAGGTTGCGGTTGATGTGCTCTGCATAGCGGTAATCTGTTATATTGAGCTTCGTCAGTTCGACGAGCTTCCTGTCAGACATTTTCTTTCTAGATATGATGTGGCTAGATTGCCGGCCTGGTGTAATAGCTGCTATCATGCCCATCCCATGAAAGGTACCCTTTCCATCCAACGTTATGATGTTGTGGTCCACATTGTCTCCAGCAAATAACAAGGATGTATCAAGAATGTCGGTGTCACCTCCAAACACATCCGGAGCAAGAGAAGAGGCTGCATTTACTTCAAACCGTTGCACTTCGGAGTAAGATGAGGAAAAGCCAAAGGTTGATAGACTATCTATCAAGAAACGAGACCTATACAAGTGATGCATTTGCACTGCAAGACCAAGCTGCAATGGTGCAATTACAGCCCTTGGACGCACTGCTTGGATGACTTCTTGTCCAATACCAGCAACCTCCCTAGATGTATCTTTCCCGACCAAAAGATGCTGCAGCGAGAATCACAGGCCAGCTGGGACATACCCCAATGCAGCAGTAAGGCTTAGGTCTGCAGTAGTTGGGTATGTATCCCCATTTGGTGCAACTTTTGTTTTTATGTCACTTTTTATTAGTTTGCAGCAGTCTGAAGAATTGCACGTTTTTGTGCTTCTTCATCATCTTCTCGTGGTGCATTGTAGTGGTCACGGAGGATCTGGGACGTTTTTTCTCTGAATGTCACAATGTCTTTTAAGCCTCTACCCTCTGCCATGAATATAGATTCACCATATCGTTTTTTAAGCTGTTCCTTTCATGTATTGGTTCCCATATGCATTGGATTCACTATCACCCAGGTATTGTTCCATTCTATCCACCAGGTCTGTAATTGTTAACCGTTCCTCATCGTTGTCTTCAAGAAAAGAGCACACCTTATCGAAAGCCTCATTCTGGTCACTGTCCTTAGGCCTTCCCATTTTTCGTCTCTTGTTTGACTCAGTTGGCTTGAACCGTTGTGGAATGTCTCGCATTGTGCGAAAATTAATGTTGCAGGACTTGTGGTACACACAGTCAGCTGCATGGAGATCACCCTCAAAATATTCAATGCGGCCTTGAACAGCAATGGCCCATTCATCGCTCCTTGTTTTGCAATGAACTGATATAGTTTTAACAAATGCGTCAGTCTTCACGTAGCCAAAACTGGCTGTTTCTGCATGGCCTCGCTTTGGGTCCTCTTCCTTAACCTCAGTGCCGCAGAAAAGGCAATGTGTTTTACTGTCATATGGTCCCAGGGAAATGCGAGCACTCCTCTTGACTGATGGACCTGATTCCGCATGATCCTTCTTGGTTAAAGCAATGTCCTTTTTGTTTATGTGATTCACTCGGCATGATTTGTGAACACTGGTACCAGCTAGGATTCTGATGTCAACACCCCTTTCGGCACTTGCACGGTTGATGCCTTCTGCTCCTTTCTCACGAACTAATACTGTTTCCTCACAGTCCAATCCCCTTTGGCATAAAGGGCAGGTCTCTTTACCATATAAAGAGTTCATTTTCTATCTCTGAAAATACAAAAATGAGATATTTTAGAAGCATGCAGTCAATTTACATTGACCATATACATTGAATGCCATCAGAGCATTCTCCGCCCCTGAAACCGAGATATTTATGTAAGATATACAGTGGGGAGAACAAGTATTTGATACACTGCCGATTTTGCAGGTTTTCCCACTTACAAAGCAGGTTGAGGTCTGTAATTTTTATCTTAGGTACACTTCAACTGTGAAAGACGGAATCTAAAACAAAAATCCTGAAAATCACATTGTATGATTTTAAAATAATTAATTTGCATTTTATTGCATGAAATAAGTATTTGATACATCAGAAAAACAGAACTTAATGCTTGGTACAGAAATCTTTGTTTGCAATTACAGAGATCAGACGTTTCCTGTCGTTCTTAACCAGGTTTGCACAGACTGCAGCAGGGATTTTGGCCCACTCCTCCATACAGATCTTCTCCAGATCCTTCAGGTTTCAGGGATGTCGCTGGGCAACACAGACTTTCAGCTCCCTCCAAAGATTTTCTATTGAGTTCAGGTCTGGAGACTGGCTCGGCCACTCCAGGACCTTGAGATGCTTCTTACGGAGCCAGTCCTTAGTTGCCCTGGCTGTGTGTTTCGGGTCGTTGTCATGCTGGAAGACCCAGCCACACCCCATCTTCAATGCTCTTGTTGAGCGAAGGAGGTTGTTGGCCAAGATCTCGCGATACATGGCCCCATCCATTCTCCCCTCAACACGGTGCAGTCGTCCTGTCCCCTTTGCAGAAAAGCATCCCCAAAGAATGATGTTTCTACCTCCATGCTTCACGGTTGGGATGGTGTTCTTGGGGTTGTACTCATCCTTCTTCTTCCTCCAAACACGGAAAGTGGAGTTTAAACCAAAAAGCTCTATTTTGGTCTCATCAGACCACAGGACCTTCTCCCATTCCTCCTCTGGATCATCCAGATGGTCATTGGCAAACTTCAGACAGGCCTAGACATGCGCTGGCTTGAGCAGAGGGACCTTGCGTGCGCTGCAGGATTTTAATCCATGACGGCGTAGTGTGTTACTTATGGTTTTCTTTGATACTGTGGTCCCAGCTCTCCTCAGGTCATTGACCAGGTCCTGCCGTGTAGTTCTGGGCTGATCCCTCACCTTTCTCATGATAATTGAGGCTCCACGAGGTGAGATCTTGCATGGAGCCCCAGACCAAGGAGATTGACTTATCTTGAACTTCATCCATTTTCTAATAATTGCACCAACAGTTGTTGCCTTCTCACCAAGCTGCTTGCCTATTGTCCTGTAGCCCATCGCAGCCTTGTGCAAGTCTACAATTTTGTCCCTGATGTCCTTAGACAGCTCTCTGGTCTTGCCCATTGTGGAGCGGTTGGAGTCTGATTGATTGAGTGTTGACAGCTGTCTTTTATGCAGATAACGAGTTCAAATCGGTGCAGTTAATACAGGTAATGAGTGGAGAATGGGATGGCTTCTCAAAGACAAAACTAACAGGTCTGTGAGAGCTGGAATTCTTACTGGTTGGAAGGTGATCAAATACTTATTTCATGCAATAAAATGCAAATTAATTATTTAAAAATCATACAATGTGATTTTCAGAATTTTTGTTTTAGATTCCGTCTTTCACAGTTGAAGTGTACCTAAGATAAAAATTACAGACCTCAACCTGCTTTGTAAGTGGGAAAACCTGCAAAATCGGCAGTGTATCAAATACTTGTTCTCCCCACTGTATATGAGGAGGAAACGTACTACGGAATAATCTGCATAGTGGTTCGTTTTCGACGTAGTGAATCGTGCATGGTTTTGTGACATTCTTATCATGTCAAAATTTTTTACTTTCCCATGGTCCATTTCTGTCCAACTTTTGATATGTTCCTAAGTAAGTCTTAAAATCTAAGGAAATGCAATAAAACAAAAAAAAAACAAAAATTTTTTGGGGTACGGCTGTTCTGGTTGTATATTGACCCATCTAAGATGCACAACAGTTTGAAACTCCAAGTGGACGATGCCCTTGATGTCAGAAAATGGGATGAGCATCATCTTGACCTTCGACTTCGACATCCTTTCTTTCTTTGGTTTTGGTGATGCAAGACTTTTCCACTGACCAATCTCCCATTTGGTCTCAGGATCGTATGTGAATATATTCGATTCATCGCCAGTAATGACTCTCCCGAGCAGGTCTGGATCGTCCTCGAGACGCTCGATAATGTCTTGACAGACGGTGACTCTTTGCTGTTTCTGGTCCTCGGACAACAGCTTGGGGACCATCTTTGCACACACCTTGCGCATTTTGACATTTTCAGTGATGATGCTCCAGACAGTGTCCTTGTTGATGGAAAGTTCCTCAGCGATCATCCGCACCGTGAGTCGACGATCTGCACACACCATCTGCTTCACACGCTCGATGTTGTCCGCCGTTCTGTTCGTTGAAGGTCTTCCAGACCGTGGATCGTCTTCAACCTCCTCCCGTCTCTTTTTGAACCTCGTGTGCCATTCAAATGCACGTGTACATGACATCGTTTCTTCCCCGTAGACTTGCTGCAGCATTGCGAAGGATTCAGAAGGTGTTTTGCCAAGCTTGGCAAGAAACTTCAGATTGGCTCTCTGCTCACGACTCGTAGCATGACGACTCAGACTAGACAACGTATAAAGCACGACCTGTAAAAAAAAATCACACAATGAGCGCAGTCAACCATTACCAATCACATATATTGCTGGAATGTTGTGAAAGACTGACGCAACCCGTTCATTCAAGTTGTGTAAGTGGAGCACACAGCAGGCTCATTCCCGTTACTTTTTCGACAGGCCTCGTATATATTATATTATAATATATATATATATATATATATATATATATATATATTATAATATATATTATAATATATATATATATATATATATATATATATATATATATATATATATATATATATATATATATATATATATATATATTATAATATATATTATAATATATATATATATATATATATATATATATATATATATATATATATATATATATATATATATATATATATATATATATATATATATATATATATATATATATATATATATATACACACACACACACATACATATCCATACACACACACACACACACACACACACACACACACACACACACACACACACACACACACACACACACACACACACACACACACACACACACACACACACACACGCGCGCGCGAGAGCATTTTTGTATTATAGGTGTGCTACTTCTGAAATAAATAAAAAATTGTTTCTTGCATCCTGGTAGATGATTGACCTTGGTCTGGTGCTGCATCGTGGATCCTATTTTCGAGACCTCTGGAACATTCTTGATTTTATTGTCGTCAGCGGTGCATTGCTGGCTTTCGCCTTCTCGTGAGTCTTCAATTTCCTTTTCAAGCAGCAGCATTCTTCCATCCTTCTTTTGCTTCTTTTCTTTTCTCTTTGAAGCTATTTGCTCTCACTAACTTGCATTTAACTCCTCAATTTACAAAGCTTCTTCCTTGCAATCAATTGATCAGATGTAAATAAAATCATTCTCATCAGCGAAATGGCCCTTCAACCGATTATTTCCAGTATCGCCATCTCAAGGATATTTTAACGAGTCAAGTCTTGAACTTCTTCTGTGTAGAGGCCTTTTGTGGACTATGCTTCGAATGAGCTGAATTACAAACTTGCATGACGTTATTTCATGATTGCATGCTCTTTCTTTGAAAAGGTTTCCATTTCTAGAAAGCTATGATAGTCTGCTTTGGCCACATCAATATTGGTAAGATCCACGGTTGAGGATGCATCTATAATTGTGTCATATTGATCACCCATCGCTTTGTTCACGGGAATACCGAGATGGGGGAAAAATAGAGGAGGGAGAGAGAGGGGAGTGGTGGAGTGAGGAGGGAGGGGAGTGAGGAGGGGTAAAGGAAGGAAAGGCAGTGAGAGGAAGGGAAGAAGGGAAGACAGACCTGCAGTGGAGCATTAATTCCGATTCATATTGTCTCATCAAAATTATTGTGCATAGAATAATAGTGTAGATAGAAACAAAATAATGTCTGAAATCCAATTTCTACTGGTCATACTATAAATACAGCCTAGAGACAAGCACTGCCCGGAGGCGTCCGGAGACGGACACCGCCCGAACATAACCACTGTCCGGATACGTCCAGAGACAGACAGACAGACAGCCAGACAAAAAGATAGGAGGGGGAGTGAGAGAGGTGTGGGAAGAGGGTGCTGCACTATATTGGGGTGGGGAGGGGGCAGAGCAAGGATGGGACAAAGAGAGAGAGAGGGTGGGGGTAGGGAAGTTGGCATCGAGAATATGTTTCTATGTTATGCAGAGAGAATATGTTATACAACACACACACAAATACACACACTGACATTTATTTGTATCGATAAACAATTATATTTGAGTAATAATAACAATGACTTGATAGATAATCCTGTTGACACTGTATTTGTCATTTTTTGTTTGGAAGAAAGCTTTTTATGATGATTCATGACTTTTTAAAGGGTCAACATCCATCATTTGTCCACGTGCTTTTATACCATTTCATTTCATGATACATTGATCTATGTTTGGAATTGAACCTGAGTGTTGTGTGTGTGTGTGTGTGTGTCTGTTTGTGTGTGTTTTTTTTTTCACATACGTGCCTCGCTGTTGGATCATATTAAACTGTCTGGAGGAGCCAGATGGGGTAAAGCCATCTTATTCTTCTTCATTTGTTCTTCGTGCTGCAAAACTCAGTCTCTTTGCTCTCATTTTAAAAATACTGCAGTGATGTTTTAATCCACATGTTTTTGTTTAAAAAAAAAAATACAATTTAAGACACATTTCTCAGTGATCCTTCATGTTAAACAGAAATTAACCATTTTGAGTTTTGATGAAGTTCTTTGCCAGTGTTGACAAAACATTAAGTTCCTGACTGCCATCTTGACTCTTACTGCAATTCCATTACATAAACAACAGCAGTCAATGTAATTCATAATTTTCAGTTTGAATGTTTGTAGAACATTGCAATGAGCTCATAGTAAAGTTTTCCTTTGTTCTATCAACCTCCACTTCTTCTGCTGACAACACTTTGACTCTCCAATGTTGACATTGATGTTTTTTGGAATACAGTGCAGTGTATGTGTATGTATGTATATATATATATATATATATATATATATATATATATATATATATATATATATATATATATATATATATATATATGTATGTATACATGTATACACACACTTATGTGATGTATTTTGATGATCTTGGAATACACAAAGGAACCAACCAAGAAGTTGTTTCACACATCCGCATACAAACCTGTTGTCATTGACTAGCACCATTCTTTGATAAGAGGGAGTATCACTGGAAGTATTCGAGGCAAGGAATACACTGCACAGCTTACCTTTGCTTTACCATGGGAAATCTAAGGCAGTCATTTTGAATTAGGATATTGCATGCCAAAACAATGATCTGCTACTTTTTTAATGGTACTGTGGGGGTCTTTCCTGTCTGAAAGCAAGTATACTATATTGGATGGGACTGGGAGAGCCGGTTTAACACTCCCACCTGAAGATCACCTCCTCAATCATGCAACACTCTGCCAACAGAGCCTCAGATTCTCCATTTTGTCATCGGGAATCAAACCTAAAGTTCCAGGCAGCTAACTTGGTCGGTTCCTTTGAGTGTAGCTACTGTACATCCAATCATAACTTTTGGTTTATCACACTGTGAATGGTAAAATTAGGATGAATGTTTACTATTGTTTGTGTGTTTGATGTAAAGGAGCAATAAGAAAGGTGGGAAGGAACTGAACACCATCAAGTCACTGCGGGTGTTAAGGGTATTGAGGCCTCTTAAGACCATAAAGAGGCTTCCAAAGTTGAAGGTGAGTATCAATGTGCATTGAGATCATTCAAGCTCAATCAAATTATATGTATATTTGACTTGTATTGACTTTTTCGAGGTTTGATTTGTGTTGGCAAATATTTATTATGAGATTGGATGGAAATATTTTGAGGTTTCATTCAGGCTTAATGAAAAAATATTGGAAGGGTAGTTCAGGCAATTACCTATATTGATTGAGTCCGACATCAAATGAAAAGTTCACACAATACTAGGGGTTTGTGAATTTGGTAAAAATTATTTGTATATTTAACTATTATTCACTTATTTCTAAATGTGAAAGAGTGTGCATATATTCTAATGCACAATGACGTAAAGATTCATGCATTTAGATTTTTACAGTGATGTGCACCCAAGTATAAATAATGATGTGCATGCAATTGTGAATGTTTATAAACATCCCAAAGAGTACAGATCAAAATCAAAATAATACCATAATTAGGAAAGCATACAGGCACAATGTTTTAGGATTTTACAGTCTTTTTCTTCTTCTTCCATACAAGATCGAGATTCAGGAAGGTTGAGGTTGACAGGGTAATAGTCCAGCAGATTAGCTCTAAAAATGTCGAAGAATTGTTCAAATTAAAAAAAAAGCACCAAAATTGATGGTGATGTGGTTTAATATATGTAGAATAATTTATATAAATATACATACAAGTTTCGTGTTTGGAATGATTTTCAATTTTGTTTGACTGCCAGGCAGGCAGACAGAGTAAAAATATTATCTCACTCCTGTCTGTGCATGTGCTGTCAGAACAAATTCAAAGCCAAAATATGGTAAAACTAAAGTTGTCTTCCAATTAATGTTCCCATTCGTGTTCAAAATCTAACACTCAACTTAAGTTGTTCCTCGAACATAAACTGACGATCATAAAGTGATGACAGACAGACGGACGGACATGAACCAATTGCCTGTTTTTCGCTTTGCGTGCATTGGGTAATGATGCTGCAGTCATAGCCCATAGGGGAGAGCAGTACTCCATTGAGCTATGGACAAAGGCATTCCAGGCTGTGAGTGGTTCTGATTTTAAAGGAATGACTTGGGACGATGGAGGATATCGACCTCTATTTGCATTTCATGCTTGAAGCAAGATATTAATATTGGTGTGGAAATTCATGCCTGGTGTTGGCTTAATGGTTCGGGTGGTGGGCTTGGGATCCTGGGATCCTGAGTTTCAATCCTTCTTTGCTGTTGAATTAATACCGGGTGGGGTTGACTCTCCCTGTCATCCTTCTGAGGTTGGCAAAATGAGTGCCAGCTTGCTGGTATCCTGTGATGGAGTGGCGACCTGTCCAGGATTGTACCCAATTGCCAAGGAGACTTCTTAGACAGCACCAACGCTCTGCCAAGAGTATGGTCCTGATGGATGGATGGATGGATGGATGGAAATTCCCAAGCATTTCATGGACATCTCTTTTTCTTTGTGTTTTTTTTTCTTTTTCTTTCCCCTCTTCGACTGCTCAAAATATAACAAAATCATTGAAATGTCCAACAATTTTCTTCAAAACACATGAATCAATCATCTTTGCCTTGTCAATCATTCACAAAGGTGGCGTTCTGATGAGGCACCACGACCTTTTACTCTTCTCACCTTTTTTAAGGCTTTACGAATTTTGTACACAAAGACTTATTGATGTCGATGTGTGGTGGTTTGACCTTTCTCCCTGGTTGATAATTGGCTTTGACATGCTGTTTGTGTGTTTGAGCATTAATAGAGCTTTGCTCATTTCTGAAAACATGACATTTACAAATGGTCAGGGGATTAGATGGAGGTGGGGTGTCACCTGAAAGGGGAATTTATGCGAGTAGTATATTTCTGTAGCTGACATCCTGCAGGTGCAGGATCTGCTGTTGACCGCACCATCTCAGAGGAAAAATTGTAATTTTTGCCTGTTTCATTGTAGTTCCTACCCAACCACATTTTATGACATTTTGTCATCACTGCATCGAAGGTTAATAATCCCTTTCTCAATTCAGGTAGAAACTACTTTAACAAACATGGTATTATTTGATAGGCACATCAAAGAACTTTCCAATACATAAAAACAATTGACCCAACATAGATTTTGTAAGTACAAGTATGCTCGGAAAGAATCCCTCCCCCATACTTTTCATGCAGATTTGAATGAAGTGTCGCTTTTCAACTCTCGTAATGTTATCATCATCAGTTGTTTGTCAAGATGTTAAGCTTTTATGCTAAGGCCAATGAATCTGTAGGAAAATGCATGAAAATTTATTTTATTTTTGAAATATCTAGCGACATAGAACGTTTCTGCACATACATGCCAAAGTATCAAAAATATCAACATTTAAGCGTGAAGATGTGTTTTAAAAAATCGATGGGCCAAGGTGCTGAAATACACTTAATTCGGATATGTTTTCACACCTGTCTGTCTGTTTGTCTTTGTTTGTTTATTTTCTTGCAAGATCGAAGATTTGCAAGTATACAGTATTGGTTGGTCTGGTCTGTGATTCTGTGTGTTTGTACGTCAATCGCTTGCAGGTCACAATTTCAAACCAATTTTCACGAAACTCCAAATAGTAGAGATGGTCATAAGCAAGAAGCCTCTTGATTTTGAGGTCAAAAGGTCAACATAGGCCAAAGTCAACAACTTAGGTGATATTTCTACAATCCCAAATTTTCATCCTTTTTGACTTGACATTTGAACAAGATTTGGTCACTGAATTCAATCACCAATTACTTTTGAGGTCTCGAGGTCAAAAGAGGATTTGCATATTTGGTCACTAAATTCAACCACCAATTATTTTTGAGGTTAACATCAGCCAAAAGGTCAACATCGACCAAAGATCAACAACTGAGGTGAAGTTTCTAAGATCGTCAATGTTCATCCGATTGACTTGATATTTGAAGAGGATTTCACATCAGGTCATTGAATTCAACCGCCAGTTATCTTGAGGTCAGGTGAACATAGGCCGAATTTCTAAAATCATCATTTTTCATCCGATTGACTTGAAATTTGAAGAGGATTTGCATATTTGATCGTTGAATTTAAGCACCAATTATTTTAAGGTCAAATTTGCTTTAAGGATTTTGCAAGTATTGTGCTCTGTATGACATCTTTCTTGTTACTTGGTGAAAAAAAATTTTTTGCCTATTATGTTGGTCTGTAGCATTTGTCTGTTTGTCTGTCTGTTTGTTTGTTTCTCTGTCTGTCTGTTTGTCACATGATTTTTGGCCGCAGTTTTGAAGCAATCATACTGAAATGATTTCTGTTTGTGGGTGACCGGCCAAGGTGACCGGTGACCGGCCAAAACGATGTACAGCACAATATCTCAAAAGATTATGGATGGATTCGGACGAAACTTGGTGGACAAGTTGGGTGTGTGATCAGGATGAATCGATTCAATTTTAGTGAAGATCCGAATCCTACGAGGATTATTTAATTTTTAAGTGATTTTTCATCATTGAGACAGGGCGAAAAACAATATTGCATGGTATCTCAAAAAGTTGTAGATGGATTCGGATGAAACTTGGTGGACATGTTGGGTGTGTCACAAGACTAATTGATTCGATTTTGGTGAAGATCCAAATCCGAATCTGAATCTGAATCTGGATCCGATAATTTTTCAAGGCATTCTTCACCATTGAGAGTTGGGGCCAAAAATGATATACAAGTATAACACAATATCTCAAAACGTTATGGATGGATTCTGACGAAACTTGGTGGACAGGTTGGAAATGCCACCAGGAAGAACTTATTCAATGTTGGTGAAGATCCGAATCCAGATCTGGATGCGAGAATTATTTAATTTTTAACTGATTCTTCACCATTGAGAGTTGGTGCTAAAAACGATATTGCATGACATCTCAAAAGGTTATGGATGGATTCCCCGCTGAAACGTTGTGGACAGGTTGGGTATGTGACAAGGACTAATTGATTCAATTTTGGTGCAGATTTGAATCCGGATCCAGATAGGGCAATTTTTGGGGTGATTCTTCTCCATTCAGAGATGGGGCTAAAAACTATGCATTGCCAAAGTTATCTCAAAAAGTTGTGGACGAGTTATGACAATATAATCGAGGTGGATGAGTTGGTTAAGTGACAAGAACAAGCTGATTCGATTTTGGTTCAGGTCCGGATTCAGATCTGACCCATCAGTGGGATACAAAATGTAAACTGTTCATCCTAGTGGAGGTATGCGCTCTACCGAGTATTGTTCTAGCTTCACGTGGCAGGAGTTGGGTTTTTGTAATCACTCCTGTGTGTGTGTGTGTGTGTGTGTGTGTGTGTGTGTGTGTGTGTGTGTGTGTGTGTGTGTGTGTGTGTGTGTGTGTGTGTGTGTGTGTGTGTGTGTGTGTGTGTGTGTGTGTGTGTGTGTGTGTGTGTGTGTGTGTGTGTGTGTGTGTGTGTGTGTGTGTGTGTGTGTGTGTGTGTGTGTGTGTGTGTGTGTGTGTGTGTCTGTTTTCTGTGTGTCTGTCTGGGCCATAATGTTTTTACCATTTGAGCTTTTGTCATCAAATTTTCAACAAAGCTTTATTATGAGAACGTGGAGAAGACAAATTAAGAATTTGGTCAAAAGGTCAAGACGTCAAAGGTAGTTTAGCATGTGGAAGAAGAAGAAAAGGCTGAATCCAAATGGATGGGCTTTGCATTTTCAGATGCTTTATAGTTTTCAACTGCAGTTGTTTAAACTGCACAATTCGGCACTTGTGTCATTTCTGTGCACACACATTGATAATTATTATTAGCCCATCCACCGTGCAGCGGGAGACGGTGTTTTGTGATCACTTGTGCGTGTGTGTGTCCTGGCCGGAAATTTTTTGAATAATTCGGTCAGAGGGTCAAAGGTCAAAGATGCAAAAAAAAAAAACCGTCAATTTTCATTCAATTGACTTGAAATTTGAACAAAAAATGCATGTTGCATCATTGAATTGGTTAACCAAAATCAGGATGATCGGTTTTGCTGTTCTGACATGGTGTTTTGCTGTTCGACATGTTTTGCAGGCTTGTTCGGTTTGTGCGCAGTCACCGATTTATTAATGCATCCTTTTTTTATATCTATGGTGGCTGGGGCATTATGCAGCAGTCCATGGAGGAAAATTACAGGAATGTGGTTGCTGGGGAAAAAAAACACTACAATATCAAGGAAAACACTCGATTCCCAGTGAATACATGGATTTAAACTTGTTTAGCTGTCGTTTTTGTCAAGTTTAGTCTGAGAACAAAGTGGACACGGATGGGCTTTGCATTTTTAGATGCTTTCTCATCAGAATTGTTTTTCTTGCATCACATGCACGCATAATAATGTCCCTCAAAATATCATCATCATCATCATCATCATCATCATCATCATCATCATCATCATCATCATCATCATCATCATCATCATCATCATACAGACTGCTTCTTGGCAGGGCATGGGGGTCATCCTGGTGCAAATTAGTGACGTGGTAATTAAGATCAAAATGCGGCCATGGGCCCTCCCCAATAATGTTGCGGTCTGCCAAGCCAGCACTCCCCCAAGACTAAGGCACACAACATATAGTGGTCCTGAGACAGTTATTTCATTTGTGTCTGTTTTAGATAGCCCTCTTCTCATGTCTAGTGGGTATATTGGACAAAATGTGTTGCAAGGGCTTTTAGGCAGGTCTTATATCCCATTCTTTATTCTTTTATCTATTTTACTGTCGTATTCCTCCTTGCAAATGGCTCTTACAGTTCAAGGAACCCGAGGGTCAAATTGCAAGGTGGTTGGAAAAGTTGCAGCAGTACAATTTCAATGGGACCCATATATCTGGGAAGGCTCATGGGAATACCGACACACTCTCTTGATGCCCTTGACTGAGAGAAAACTAAATTCTGTACAAGACATGAGGACAGGGACAAATTGGCAGACTCTGTCCATAAGATCCTAGTCCATGCAGCCTGGGTGGGAGGGCCAGTTTTGCAACTAACTGCAGATGAGGAATTTGTAACTTTGGCTTAGAGCATGGCCCAGCAGGAAGAATCTGTGCTGGGGCCAGTGTACGAATGGATCTGCTTAGGTAAAAGATCCAGTGGAGAGGAATTCACCCCCCCCCCCCTTTGGAGCACGAACAAAGCCATACTGGGCTCAATGGAAAATCCTGGCAATGGGAGACAACATATTTCATCACAAATGGGTGGAAATTCTCTTTGAGAAAACTTCCTGGCTGATAGTTCCAGATCAGTTCAAGACCACAATTTTGGACCAGGTGCATGGTACCCGCCCCAACAGCTATTTGGGCAGGACAAAAACAACATTTCGGGTCCGCTGGCGATTCTGTTGGGTAAATACAGGGTGCAACATACAGGGTGCAACATACAGGACTGGCGTCGATCATGTGATGCCTGTATTGCCAAAAAGGGACCATCACGGAGGATGAGGGACCCCTTTAATTTACACCAAGTGGGGGCTCCCCTTGAGAATGTGTCTATGGACATTTTAGGACTACTGCTCCCCACTTGCCAAGATAATGGGTACATCCTTGTAATTATGGACTATTTCACCAAATGGCCAGAGGCCTATGCGCTCCCTAACTAAGAAGCTTGAGTTGTGGCACTAGGCCTTCATGGAAGGATTTGTATGTCGGCATGGGATCCCAGGGGAACTGCACACTGATCAGGGCCGAAGTTTTGAACGTCAATTACTAAAAGAGGTGTGCAGTCTCTCATCAATCAAGGCCACATTCTGATGGGATGGTGGAAAGGTTTAATGAAACCTTAATTAAACAATTGACCCTATTTACCACCACCCTTCAGGATGACTGGGACAAACATCTTCCATATTTGTTAATGGCTTATCGAACAGTCAACATGGAGCCACCACATGAAGCCCAATGCTGTCCATGTATGGGTGGGAACTGCAGGCTCCCGTCGATTTGCTGTGCGGTCCGCCACCTGAATGTCCTGATAGACCACTTGGGGAGGGTTACACACGTCACCTGGAGGAAGGCATAGAAAGGGACCGTGCAGTCGCACACCACCAACTCTATCTGGTGGGTGAAAGAATGAAGTGCAGGTACGACTACCAGAGCCAGGTGAGCAAGTACTGCCTGGGGATGAAGATTTGGTTCTTCAATCCCCGGAGGATGTACGGGCAGTTGCCTGAAACTCACTGCTTCTTGGCAGGGCATAGGGGTCATCCTGGTGCAAATTAGTGACGTGGTAATTGAGATCAAAATGTGGCCATGGGCCCTCCCCAGGATCATCTTCGCTGACCGCCTGAGTCCCGCCAAGGGTGACAATACACCCTCATGGATCGCTCCAACCTTGGAAGTGGAGACTAGACAGAGCACCTCCACAGATTGGGGGGGGCTCAGCCGAGGCAGAGTAGGGAGTACACAACCCCGATGGGGGTGGGGGTGAACAACCCCGCCCCTCATATGGGTAAAAGAGTACTAGCTAACAATATATTAGATTGGAAGGGCAGAGGTAGTGTCAGGTCAAATCGACCCAATAGGGGTCCAGGAACAATATCAGGGAATGGGTTTTTTGTCTGCTGGACAGACAGTTCATTTGTCCAACCATTGAAAGATGGGTTTGAGGCATCGATCAAGGCAGCGGATTACAATCTCCAAAAGCAACAGAAACAATTGGCTCACTGGGTGTGCAACACTAAACTCTCCTTGCATCGTGGTAGCAGAGACAGGTCAACTTTTCGTCCATCTTTGTTATATTTCTCCCATAATATCTGTTGCCATGATGTGTTCACACTTTCCAATCGCTTTCTACCACACTGTACATCTTGCAGATGTATTCCTTGAACACATCCATGACCCCATTGCCAACTTTCTAATTTGATCAAAGCTCAACAAACACATCGGTGTACTTGGTCTACTTTTTCAGGAGGGTGAGACAGATCTTTCCATTTCGAAAAATCGCACAATCATTGCCTGTGAAGGCATACAGTTTGACCAAAGCCTTCTTGACAGGAACAGACAGATCACAGCTGGCAATATTAAACATCTTTCTGCTGTTTCCATGACGATTATCCAGATATACGCCATGTTCAGCCTCAGGAAAAAGTGCCAGTTGAATAATGGGTATATCAATGTCTCCAAAGGGTGAATGTAAAATTACAAGACTGAAACTGGTCCTGTCACTGTATGTTCACCGCTTGTACACACTGATTTGCCAATCAAATGATACCATGTTTGTGATTCAACATGTAGCCTGGTGTTGGCTTCGCGGTTATGGCGGTGGCTTGGGATCATAGGGTTCTGAGTTTGAGTCCTGTTGGCCACTGAATTAACACCATGGGGTTGACTCAACCTGTCATCCTTCCAAGGTTGGTTAAATGAGCACCAGTATACTGGTAAATAGAGCACTGCCTCAGCGGCACAGCTGTGCCCCTAACCAATGATGCAACCAGCAGACAAAAAGGCAGCACAGAATGGGATTCGACATGCTTGTTATCAATTTATACCATTCTACCTGATTGGCGAATGGGACTGTCAACCTTCCATGCATTAATGAAAAAAATGTGATAAAATGCATCTGGTACTACAATGAAACAGGCAAAACTTACAATTTTGCCCCTGAGATGGTGAGATCAACAGATAGATTCTGCACCTACAGGGTGTCAGCTTCAGAAATATACTACTCGCATAAATTCCCCATTCAGGTGACACCTTAGCTCCATCTAGGCTCTGTCTAAAAGCAGTTATTAAGTTGTTTAAACTGCCAACAATCAACTTGCCCTGTTTGGCATTCCCAACTGAGCACTTATCTCATGCTGTTATAATGCCAGGTTCAAATCTCATACATACTGTACTACGAGTAAAATGAAGAACTAGTCTTGATTGTGATGCTTCCTTTGCTCCAATGAAGAATTATTAGCCAAAATATCAGCTTATCCTTCCTCCCCATGCAGGTTAGCTTTGTGCTGATCATCATTTTGTTGATGCCATCCGTTGTTCATCATGCATCATGATGATTTGTCGATCGTCTCCTGATTTCCTTGTAATTCATGTAGGGTACGCTGAATTATCTTGATGTCCTTCTCTGCTTCTAGCATAGGTTGGAACAAGCTATTTAATGAGCCGTAGATACTGTAAATGTAAAAATAAAAGTAATATATCAATATATTTTTGCACAGTTTAGATTGCTCTTGAAAGACCACACATTTAAAAGTGTAATAAGGAAGAAAGTGCAGAAAGAGGTTTGATTCCCAGCAAGATTAAAGTGTCGGATTTGTGCTGCAGGCAGGGTTTGTCCCCTATAAAATGCGCCGTCGCACGGATGGATGTTAAGCCAGGTGTACCATCTGCCAGCATTCATTTTTGGATGTTAAAGATTCCGTGCTATCTTTCATGAAGAGTCTTTCATCAATAACATTTGTGCACAGAAATGTAGATCTAGTTTACTTTTTGGTTGTCAGCGTCTTTCTTCTTTCAAAAAAAGTAAACATATGTATAACATATACAGCTATATTGGAATACAACATATACAGCAAAAAAGTAAACATATACAGTACAGTTATATTTGAATACCAGCACTGAGAGTTGGTTTATAGCTTTGGTTTTTCTTCTTGGGGAGAGGCATGACTTTAGAATCAGTCTCATTCTCCGTCGGTACTTTTTGCTGATTATTTACGCATTTTTTTGTGTTGTACCTGGTGGCCTTCCATTCCTAAGTATTTGCAGTATGCTTCGTTTTCTAGTTCCTGCATTGTTGTACTTTGATCGATTGAGATGTTGTCTGTTCTTTTTGTTTTTCCTTGTAAAATGTGCATTTGGTGAAATTTGTGAAGACCAAACTCCATTCAGATATCCATCGAGTACTGCTTTATCATTTCCGTTGATCTGTCAATTTATTATCATTTGGGGTGAAGAGTTTTCCATCATCCATGTACTGCACAGTAGGTGTGTCACCTTTCTTCTTTCTTTGGTCAGTTTTACTATTGCATGTCAAACTGTATCCGCATCCTTGTTCATTGATGAGGTTACCCAGTGGGTCCAGAGCCAGACAAAACCATAAGGGGTAAAGACTGTCATCTTCTAAGATACCATGTCATATATATTTACTCCTTGCATTTCAATCTTTCCTTCTATGGAAGGTCATATCAGAGTTGTGTTCCATGGCATCATCACTTTCTCAATCAGTGTGACTATTTGGGGGTCAGTTTTGTATACTTGCATGCATTTTATAATCCGTGAATGTGGAACACCAGCAAAGGCTTTTTCTGTAATCTATCCAAGCTGTGGATAAGTTGGTTTGTTGAGGCTTGCAGTTTTGGAGTATGGTTTTGTTTAACAATAAATAGTCTATTGTTCCATAGCATCCTCTTTTACATTCCTTCTGCTCTGCCTCTAAAGCGCCTTGTTGAGTGAGGTGGTCATAAATTGCATTGGTGATTATACCTGTTAAAAGTTTGTATGTTGTTGGTAGGTGTGTTATTGGTCTATATTTGTTGGGTAGATGGATTTGTTCAGATTTTGGGATTTAACAGTGTTGCCTTCTGTGAACCATTCATTGTGTATGAATTTGAATGAAACTTGGTGGACAGGTTGGGTGTGTGACAATGACGAATCAATTCGATTTTAGTGAAGATCCGAATCCAGATCCGGATACGAGAATTATTTAATTTTTAAAGTGATTCTTCACCATTGATTGATGGGCCAAAAACGATATAGTACTGTGTAGCATGATATTTCAAAAAATGTATTGGGCCTGATATGTTCTCGTGGATCAGGCATTGCATGGTAGAGGTATGCGCTCTACCGAGTGCTCTTCTAGTTTTCTTTTTTGTTTTTGAGGTCAAAAACAATGTTGTAATTCTTTTTTATTTGTCTTATTCTTTTCATGAGCTTTGAACTTTTGTTTCCCCTTTTGAGTTGTTCTGTTTGTCCCATTTCCATCCCCAGTCAGTTTCCCTGCTTCTCAAGTCTCTGTTTCCTTGGTGGTGTTTTGTTCCTGGTCAGATTATCAGATCTATATTTTTTGTGGTGTTGTTTACCTGTTATTTTCTCTTGGACATGCAGTACTGCTGCAAAACTCACATCATTAATTTCTCTTAGATTAGGTGATTTTGGGAGCATTTTAACGACTGCTTGATTTATTCTCCTTACTTGTATCTTCAACTGTTTATTGGTGTTTATTTGGTGAAGATGTGGTCTTTGCTTGGGTGATATTAATTTCATTTCCTCGATTTTATAAGCCAGCTCATCTTCTATCCCATGCTGTTCATTGTCAACGTCCTCTTTCTCTTCTTCTTTCTGTTGTCCATTATTCTCCTACTCATTGTAATCTATCGTTGTTGCTGTTATCTGTTTGTTTGTTTTTTTACAAAGGTGCTGTTTGATCTGAGTTTGTGACTTCAAATTGATCTTTCTCTTGGGGGGTTGCTGCAGAATTTCCCTTTGTCATTCTCTCGTCATGTTTTAGAGTTCTCAGTTTTGTTTCTGTCCTTAATTCTCCAATCTGTTCCCCAATTTCTGTTTCTGTTATTGTGATTAAATTTGAAATCTCATCTGTTTCTGTTTTCCTCTCTTGTTCTATTTTCTGTTTAACCACAGTAAGTTCTGTTGGTTGTTCCTTTTCTTTGGGAGTTTGTACTCTGAGAATCCCATCCCAAACGTATGTCCCTCATTCCATTGTGACATTGGTGGTAAGTCACCATTTATAAATCACCAGTCATTTTTTTTCTTCCTTCTTCAGTTTGTTCATCTCTAATTCTTAGTTCCACCTCTGTGAATATTTTCTGTTTGAGGATATTGTTTTTGTTTGAGTTTAGTGTTTTCCTACTCAAATTGCCTTTATCAGGTCATAGTCTTCCGATTATCTGTTCCCAGGTGTTTGCATTTCTTTCCTCCTGCCTTTTCATCTGGCATAATCCGTTGCCCATAATAACATACATTTTTCTTTCTTTGTCCAGATTTTCATTTTTCTGCTGATTCTCTCTTGTTGGGTCATCTGATTTATGTCTTGAATTGTTTGTTGGCTTGCTTTGTCAGTTATTACCTTTGTTCTTTCCTGGGTCAAGTATTTTTGGATCATTGAAGCTATTGCAGTGAATTTTGTAAGTGGAACTCTTTCGGCCTTGGTTGTCAGCTTTGTTTGTATCAATTGGTTCATGAATCTTTCTCCTTTCCCCCAAGTCCATCCATCCATCCATCCATTGGGACCATACTTTGTGCAGAGCATTGGTGCTGCCTAAGCAGTCTCCTTGGCAATTGGGCACAATCCTGGACGGGTCGCCACTCCATCACAGGATACCAGCAAGCTGGCACCCATTTTGTCGACCTCGGAAGGATGACAGGCAGTCAACCCCACCTGGTAATAATTCAACAGCCGAGTGGGATTTGAACTCAGGATGCTAGGATCCCAAACCCACCACCCCAGGCATATACCCCAAGTCCCCCATGCTTCACGTGCAGAATACGCTTTGCAATGGAGGATGATTTCTTTCTCCTCGAAGCTCCAGTTCTGGTTTTTAGCTCGCCTGTTCGAAGAACAGAGAGTTGCAGCGATACCCCCGGCGTGAGCATGAGCGTCAGCGTCAGTGTCAGTGTGAGCGTGAAAATGTTAACGTTTTGGTGCAAGTTATTTTTTCCTTTCTAAAGTTTTTATCGACCACACTATTTTATACGCCCAAAATATATATATATATATATATATATATATATATATATATATATATATATATATATATATATATATATATCGGGGTGTATTATGTGACACCAGTCGTCCGTACGTCCGTCCGTCTGTCTGTCTGTCCGTCCGTCCGTCCATCCATCCGTTCCTGTCCGCACTCTAACTCCCAAAGTTTTCAATTTTTCACGTTTCATATTTGGTACATAGGTACAGACTGTGGAGAGGGTGTGTCGCGACATACGTTCGTCATTTAAAGTGGTTGCCATGGCAACCAGGATGCTGTTTTCCATGTAGTAGCACAATTCCGTATATACCTTCTTGTTCGGGCGTATATTGTGCTCACTTGCGCTCTTGTTACTGATTACAATACACAAATACATATATTGCTTTAAAATTATTTGGATCAGACTTCACTGCAATGCTTTATAAAAAATATTAATTATTAGACGAGTCTTTTAAAAGGTGTCGTCCACCAGACGGCGGTCTTCTTGGCTTCACCTGAGGCGGTCCCTTTGGGTGGGTGCCTGGAATGTCCTATCCCTAAGAGAGGATGATCACCTGTCTCTGTTATCATCTGAGCTCAAGCGTTTGGACATCGGTATTACAGCTCTCTCTGAGGTTCGGAGACCGGATTGCGGCGAGATAATGGTGGGTGGATACACCTAATATTAGTCTGGTCGTTCTGATGGTTACCATACTCAAGGAGTTGCTGTAGCTGTGTCCAATAAGCTGACCCCAATGATAATTGAGGTAACACCGGTCAACGAGCGTATTATGAGACTAAGGATTCGTCACTCCTTAGGTGTTATTTCCCTGGTCTCTGTCTATGCTCCGACTGATGCGAGTGACCTCACCGTGAAGGATGCATTCTACGCCATGCTCGAGTCTGTGGTTGATCAGTGCCCCAGACGAGATACACTTCTCGTCTTGGGGGATTTCATTGCATTGACTGGAACTGATAGGGACGGTTATGAGGTGTGTGTTGGTCCCCATGGGTCAGTAACTATGAAGCAGAATAGCACTATGTTCCTTGACTTTGCAAGAAGTCATGGACTTAGGGTGTCTGGTTCATGGTTTCAGCGCCCACAAGCTCATCGCTGGACTTGGTATTCCAACGCTGGCGGTGTGGGAAAGGAGATTGACCATGTCCTCGTTGATGGTCGCTGGAGGATGGTCCAGAACTGCAGGGTCTACCGGAGTGCTCAGTTCCTCAATACTGACCACCGGCTTGTTGTAGCAACTCTAAAGCTGCACCTTAAATCCTGAAGAATTGTACCATCCCAGCCTAGGCTGGATGTTCGCAAACTCAAGGATGAGAGAGTAGTTGAGGAGTTTGCGAACAGGCTGAATTGACATTTGGGTGTCTGGATACTTTGGGGGGTCCTGAAGAGTTGTGGAGTGCCTTCAAGACCACCTTCCTTGATGTTGCCGGTGGATGTCTTGGAACTCACCGCAGGGTAAAGAAGAATTTTGTCTCTCAAGGGACACTGGATACCATTGACCAGAGTCGCAGGGCCAGGCTGAATGGCAGAGCAGAGCTGTTCAGGGAGCTGAGGCGTAAAACTGTACATGCACTAAGGGTGGACAAGGAGGCCTATGTGTGAGGAATCTGTGAGGGGGTAGAGCATCACCTGTGGACAGGTGATTCTCGTCCCGCTTACAGGGGAATTCGCGCATTGCGTTCATACAAACCCATCCCTCAGAGCACTGCAGTTAGAGCAGAGAGTTGTAGGCTCTTGACAGAGGAGTCTGAAGTGAAGGCCCGCTGGGCCGGTTACTTTGAGCGGTTGTACCAGGCTGATCCCCCAGCTGTCGAGTTGGATGTCAAGGGTGTTACAATCCCTGTTGCTGACCCTCCAATCAACTGTGGTCCACCTTCGCTTGTGGAAACACGAGCTGCGGTGAACCGGTTGAAACGAGGTAAAGCTCCAGGGATCTGTGGCATCCATGCTGAACTTCTCAAGGCTGGTGGAAATGCTGCACTCGTGTCGTTGCATGCAGTTTTGTGCTCTGCCTGGAACACAGGCCTCATCCCAACTGACTGGAAGAGGGGCCTTGTTGTCCCTCTCTGGAAAGGGAAAGGTAATCGCCAAGACTACAACAACTACTGAGGGGTGACGCTGCTCTCAGTGCCGGGCAAGATCTTTGCTCGGATAATTCTTGATAGGGTTCGTCACCATCTGCTTGAGCACCAGCGTCCAGAGCAGTCAGGCTTTACACCAAAGAGGTCAACGATTGACCGTATCCTTGTTCTTCGTGTCCTCACCGAACGCAGACGAGAGTTTCGGTAGGGGCTGCTTGCAGCCGAAATTGATCTCTGTAAAGCGTTCGATTCAGTGAATCGGGATGCCCTCTGGAGGATTCTTGGTCTTCGTGGGGTGCCACCAAAACTGATCGATCTGATGTCTGAACTCTACTCTGGTACTGAGAGTGCTGTGAAGTGTGGTGGTTCCATCTCTGACTTATTTCCAGTTGTTACTGGAGTTCGTCAGGGGTGTGTACTGGCCGCCACACTTTTCAGCACTTGTATGGACTGGATTTTAGGGAGGATGTCGGAGAGATCAAGCTGCGATGCATCGTTTGGGAATGTCAAGATCTCGGACCTTGATTTCGCAGATGATGCAGTCATCTTTGCGGAGACTTCAGATATCCTTTTGGGGACCCTCGAGGTGCTGAATGAGGAGTCGGAGTCACTGGGATTACGGGTTTCTTGGGTCAAAACTAAGATCCAGGCTTTAAATGATATATTGGATGCTGCTGTCCTGTCTGTGTCTGTTTGTGGTGAGGGTGTTGTGTTCGTGGAGAGATTCACTTACCTTGGCAGTGATATTCATGTCTCTGCCGGCTGTGAGTCAGAGGTCAATAGACGTCTGGGTCGGGCCTGGGGAGTCATGGATTCACTGGATCATGGGGTGTGGCGCTGCCGGTACCTGTGCTGGAGGACAAAAGTCTGAGTCTTCAGGTCCTTGGTGCTTCCAGTCTTGCTCTATGGATGCAAGACTTGGACTCTGACCAAGGATCTGAGACAGACTTAATTCCTTTGGGGCCAGGTCTTTTCGGAGAATCCTTGTCTATCACTGGTCAGATTTTGTGTCCAACGAGCGGATGCTGTGAGAGACTCGGATCAGATTTGTTACCTGCATGGTCCGTGAGCATCATTTGCGGCTGTATGGACATGTGGCTCGTTTTCCTGACGCTGATCCTGCTTACCAGATTCTCTCAGCGAGGGAGTCTTGTGAGTGGAAGTGGCCAATGGGCCAACCACGTGCCTCGTGGTTGCAGCAGGTTGACCAGCATCTCAAGGAGATGGGGATGGGCCTGGCATCTGCTTGGGGGAAGGCCAGACGGAGGCCCCTGGAGTACCGGCGGAAAGTGGACGCAGCGACGCGCTGTTCTGGCACATGCTCCCATACCTGACCTGACCTTTTAAAAATGATAAATGTATAAACAGGCGAGCATTGGGTGGCTTTTACACCAGCTCTGGTTTAATCCTCTATGATTTGTTTGGAGCCAAGTAGCTGTTGATTGCAGAACAGGTGACACCTCCTTAGCTTTTAGCTTTGGTGTAGAGCACTGTCCTGTCATGAGGCAGGGATGCCCTTCAGCACTGGAGAAGGTGCAGTCATTATCCTTTTCAGCACACATTCTGGCTGCTCGGTGTGGCCGCACAGCTTTACACATCTGCGTAGGAGGTGTCTCTGTCCATTTCATCTTTTTCTGTGACTGTCATTGTTTGGTATATTTTTGTTGTAGCCAGCCATAGTGCTTTCCCCAAGAGGCCGTAGGGCCTTGGCTGCTTAACTGGGGTCACCGATGGCACTCAGAGGAGTCCTGCGTAGAAGGTGTATGCCAGGGATGTGCGTGTCTGCTTGCTTTCTCCTCACTAGTTTGCTTAATAGCTTGCCATCACTAGGAATTGTTCACAGGGGGGTATCCACAACTAAACCCCGAATTATGGAGCTCACTGTGCTCTTGGGAAGTATCAACACTCCAGAAATTGGTTTATACCCTTCCCCAGATCTACGCCTCCTCACAATTCTATCTCGGAGTTCTACGAACAATTCCTTGGACTTCATGGTGGAGTTTCTCCTCTGACATACACTGTCAACTGTGGGATCTCAAACAGAAAGGTGTATTTCTTTCTAAATCATGTCCATACAATTTAATTGTCCACAGATGGACTCCAATCATGTTGTAGAGACATCTCAAGGATGATCAAAGGAAATTGGATGCACCTGAGCTCAATTTGCAGTGTCATAGCAAAGGGGTTGAATACTTATTGACCCAAGACATTTCAGCTTTTCACTTTTAATTGATTTGTAAAAATTTCGAAAAACATGTTTTCACTTTTTCATAATGGGGTATTTTGTGTAGATCAGTGACAAAAAAATTGAATTTAATCCATTTTTAATTCAGGCTGTAACACACAAAAGTATCAAAAGTCAAGGGGTGGGAATACTTTCTGAAGGCAATGTATATATATATATATATATATATATATATATATATATATATATATATATATATATATATATATATATATATATATATATATCTTCTTCTTCTTCTTCTTTTGGCTGCTCCCGTGAGGGGTCGCCACAGCGGATCATCCGTATGATCCGCATAGTGATTTGGCACATGTTTTACGCCGGATGCCCTTCCTGACGCAACCCTGGTCGCCTCTTACGACACCGGGATATATATATATATATATATATATATATATATATATATATATATATATATATATATATATATATATATATATATATATATATATATATATATATATATATATATATATATATATATCTTCTTCTTCTTCTTTCGGCTGCTCCCGTTAGGGGTCGCCACAGCGGATCATCCGTATGATCCGCATAGTGATTTGGCACATGTTTTACGCCGGATGCCCTTCCTGACGCAACCCTGGTCGCCTCTTACGACACCGGGATATATATATATATATATATATATATATATATATATATATATATATATCTATATATTATATATATATATATATATATATATATATATATATATATATATATATATCTTCTTCTTCTTCTTTCGGCTGCTCCCGTTAGGGGTCGCCACAGCGGATCATCCGTATGATCCGCATAGTGATTTGGCACATGTTTTACGCCGGATGCCCTTCCTGACGCAACCCTGGTCGCCTCTTACGACACAGGGATATGGTACACCTATTTTAACCGGGGTATACACCAGCCCAGTATACTGGTACTCATTTTACCGACCTCGGAAGGATGACAGGCTGAGTCAACCCCCTGGTGTATTAATTCAGTGGCCCAACGGGGCTTAAACTCAGGACCTTTTGGATCCCAAGCCGCTGCCCAAACCACTGCGCCAACACCAGGCATCATTATATATATATATATATATATATATATATATATATATATATATATATATATATATATATATATATATATATATATATATATGTGGTATATTTTTTTTTTCTTGCCCAAACAAGGAATTGAAGCCAGGTTCTCTGGTGAACCATACCAGTGCTCTGCCTTCTGAGCTATCTGGGTGACCCAATGGCTGAACACGCAATTTTTGAAGTATAGAAGTGCCACTCTCTTTTCCCTGCTGCTTCTAGGGCACTCACTGCCAACTTTCAGCAGCAAGAGCCTGTCCACAAGGGAGAGTGGTACCTTGTATGTGGGAGAATTGTGTGCTCATCCAGTGGGTTGCCCAGATAACTCAGATGGCAGAGTATTGATACAGTTCACCAGAAGACCTGCGTTCAATTCCTGGTCTGGACATGTAATATTTCCACATATACATATGCTTGTTTGCCTGTTCATTTATGTACTTATGTGATGAGCACTCCCCCGATCTCCAATGGACATGAAGTCCTACACCAAAGCATCACCTCCAATCTGGAGGCCTCAGCCCAGTCACTGTCAAACAGACAAAGATTACATGGTCAACATCAGTTAAACATCAAACAGAGCTGCCTATCCTGATTTTGGGCTTATTTGTTTCTTACCAAGGTGCCTTTTTAAAAAAAAAATTCAAAACCATAAAAAAGGTTAAAAAAAAAAAAAAAAACCAAAACATTTCAATTTCCTCGGGCATGCGTCTGATAGTGCCTGTCATGTGTCGTATAGTTTGAGATTGTAGGAGTTCTTTATATCGGGTTAACTCTGCTCTGTGTCCTCTTTTCTTTTTATAAATAATAATTGCACTTATGTTGCCGTACCCATGAATCCTGGCTTTCCCCTGCTGTACATATGTATGCATATACCCTTTACTGTGTCACCTGACCTTTCCTCACCCTCGCTTGTAATAAATTGCTTGTGTTATCAATGAACCCATCCTGTTTTGTCTTTTCCTTCATTGATCCAGCATGATCCGCACATTACCTTAGCCAGGAAGTTCTGTCCCAATAATTTGTTTTATTAGCCAGTGCGTACTTTGCAGCTCCACTCGGCTGCACCTGATATGGTAAGTTTAACGCAAGTACACACCGAGGGCACGTGATCCCCTTGGCACGGCCGTTAACATGTAAGGTATCATGTGAGGTACTGTAACCCTGCAGGATTGGCTGTATCAACAGTCGTCTGTGGTTGCCTAGCAACCTGCTGGTGCACGGAGTGAAATGTGTCCGACAGACTCAGGACCAGTTGTTTGGGAGGAACCCGAGTGCTTCCCCTCATGGCGAGCCTTGAACCCGGAGTCCGAAACAATATATAATGTATTTTTATATATGTACATTTTGAGTATGTATGTGTGTGGATATATATATATATATATATATATATATATATATATATATATATATATATATATATATATATATATATATATATATATATATATACACATGATGAAGATAATCTTGCCATTATCGGCTGAAAATAACAAAGTTATGATAAAATGAAGCCAAAGTATCGAAAAACACAAGGAATCAAAATAATGTTCTACTCACTACCAGGCTGTGTTTGACTGCGTCGTCAATTCTCTCAAGAATGTCCTCAACATCCTCATCGTGTACATGCTCTTCATGTTCATCTTTGCTGTCATTGCCGTTCAACTTTTCAAGGGGAAGTTCTTCTTCTGCACAGACAGTTCCCAAGGGACGGCACAGGAATGCAAGTGGGTTTTTGAGCTGCCACAGCTTTCAAAGAACTGGCTTTCTATTTCCAATGATTTTTGCACAAATTGTGTGTGTGTGTGTGTGTGTGTGTGTGTGTGTGTGTGTGTGTGTGTGTGTGTGTGTGTGTGTGTGTGTGTGTGTGTGTGTGTGTGTGTGTGTGTGTGTGTGTGTGTGTGTGTGTGTGTGTGTGTGTGTGTGTGTGTGTGTGTGTGTGTGTGTGTCGTTTTATTCCTCGTAAGCACTCGAGGGAAGTATGTTATTCATCTTATTCGTTTTTGTGGAGAAGCATTTCCATTGCCTCCTTGCAATGTAGCACCCTGTCAACACTGCCCTGATTGGCTCTGAAATTAGTTTTTCTCACTTCAATAGCATTGTCATATCCTGCACTCAGCCCATCTCTGAGCATTGGTTGGCAATATTAAAAAGATAACTTTGAATTATTCACCAGTACCTTGTCATTATGGAGATCACATGTTTAAAGTTTGGCAGGCTCATGATTGTGAGATACCAGAGTCGTTTGCATGAAATGCAATGTGATGTTGACACGGTGGAAAACTAAGGGAATAAAATTATTGTCTCCTACCACCATCCCTTTAGGGGTTATTACCTGAAGTATGAGAGAGACAGCGTCAAGGTTGCGAAGAGAGAATGGAAGAGGTTTGAGTTCCATTATGACAACGTCATATGGGCTCTTCTTACCCTCTTCACCGTCTCTACTGGGGAAGGTTGGCCAAAGTAAGGCTGCCACTAACGATCTCTTGTCCAATGACTATACTGTTTATTCATCATAAACCTGTCCATTTTTTGATCAATTTAATAATGGATTTCAATGTTGGCTAAAGTTGCCACCCCGGTGACACTGAGGGTGATTAGCTGCAAATAGAGTTTCTGAAAATACTAAGACTTACCAGTTTGTTTGCAAAGTCGGGCCATTGTGTGCCGGTGGCTTGGAGAGGTGCAAGAATCTTGCCATAGAAGAGATTTTTTTAAGCCTCAACTTTTGTTCGTACAGCCAGTCATTGATGTTGAGACCTCAAGCTGCTGATGCACTAGACAATACCTGAAGGCCTGTGACTACAGTTGCCACAACACCTTATCACGACCAATTAATTAGTAACTTTTTGCTTCTGGTGGGCAGGTGGATTTTTCAATTCTATTTTCCACCCAGATGTGAAATTCTTAACTCGTGGTATTGCCTCTTCGCTCCACCATGCAATATTATTCAGTATAGCTACATCCAAATGAAGTTGTAATTATGTTAGGTAGAAGGAGCAAAGAAAAGAAAAAAAAGAAAAATGCATCAGAATTATTTAATTTCATCAAATAGAGTGGGAATTTGATTTGATGGTAATTGGTTGAGATGCCATGCTATTTAGGTACCCCATGCTAGGTATGGCAAGTGCAAAAATAGAAGTTTTGATCTTCCTCACTGGCCCCATTCCCCCCACCCCCACCCCTCCACACTCACCTTGGGTTCCCACACATTCCTCTTCTTTCTCTTCCATTTTCTCCCATTTCCTCCCAACTTCCTCTCATTTTATTACACCTCCTCCACCCACCCCCAAACCCCCTCTCACCATGCTCTCCCAGATGTTTCTTCCCCATCATCCTTCCTTCCTTCTCTTAAATGTAATTTTATGAACTTGCACCTCTCCCCACATCCCCTTACCTCTCCTTCATCTACAAAATATGCAGATGACTCATTGGTTTCGATCAAAAATGAAATGTTTTTTTCTGTGTCGTATGCAAACACAAGCCCTGCCATGAGGAAGTGATGTAGAAATAGAAGTAGGAATTGAACTAGAGCTAATACAGTATTGTGAGATGAGTGCTCGAGCTGAGACAATATCTGGGCCAGTCAATTTGTTAAATCGTTTTGGGAAAACAATCTGATAGAGACAAAAAAAGGCATCTGGAGAACAGGATTTTCTGAGAATGTACCTTTTGATGACACCTTAGGGTCCTGATGCACTCAGTGCAGGCAACGGGTGAAGAACAAGGCCCGAGCCCCAGCCACCGAATGGAGATGTCTATCTTCTATGTTGTTTTCTTTATTGTCTTCCCATTCTTCTTTGTGAACATCTTTGTGGCTCTCATCATCATCACCTTCCAGGAGCAAGGGGATAAAGTCATGTCCGAGTACAATCTGGAGAAGAATGAAGTAAGCATTTGTATTTTCTCTATCTCTCTGTCCGTCCTCCCTCTTTTCCTCTTTCTTCATCTTCCTCTTCCAATTTCTTCCTCTTGCTCTTCTTTGCCCTTCCTCTTTTTCCTCTTCCTCTTTCTTGCTCTTGTTCTTTATTTCTATTGTTTGCTCTTACTCTTTATTCCTTTTCCTTGGTTTTGCTCTCTTGAACTTTCTCTTATTCTTTCTCTCGTTCTCTTCCTTTTGCTCTTTCTCTCATCCTCTTCCTTTTCACCTCATGCTGTTGCTTTTCCTCCATCTTCCTCTCTCGCCCTCAGTTTCTGTCATTCCCTCACCTGTATTTACTGTGTGTGGTCCAGAGAGCATGCATCGACTTTGCCATCAGTGCCAAGCCCCTGACCCGCTACATGCCTCAGAACAAGGCCTCCTTGCGCTATCGCATGTGGCGCCTGGTTGCTTCGCCAGCCTTCGACTACTTCATCATGACAATGATTGCCTTGAACACCCTAACACTCATGATGAAGGTGCGAATATCTGGCAGGTACACCTCATACAATTGTATTCTAGCTTATCTCTGATTTTGATCATCCAACCACTAAGTGCCCACATTCAGCTGATAACCAGCTTTTTTATTAATAGATACGTGGTCAGTATTGTGCTTTGCTTAGTTATTCAGCAAAGTTCTTCAGCAAAGTTGTTCAACATCAGGCTATCAAGACCACATATATACATACATAAGGCGCATTCCTGTTTTGCTATTTGGTTCAGGAATTTTGAGTCGTGCTGCTTTTTTCACAAGGTTCTTGTGATGCTCATCCCGTTTTGGTACTCATCTTAAGGGCATTAGGAAACAACAACAAAGTAGTGTTGGCTGGCAATACACTAGGACCAGACATTATCAGGCAGGGTAAACTGATGATCCCCTTCAGGGAGGCTGCTGAGCCAGTTGGGTGTTGTACTCAAAATCCAATCGTGACATGGCAATTCTCGAGAGTTTTGTTTGCTTTCCAGAAGCTTATAGCATTTAAATCCTAACTACTGCTCCGTCCAACTGTATATGAACCTCTGAGGTGCTGGTCCTGCATCCTCACCACTTTTTCCCCATATTCACAAAAGGGAGGCTCATGGACGAGCAAGGATGAAGTGACATTGGGGTGGCGGACCAACAATTTGACACAATCGGCAGGGGAATGAATGAAGAGTAAAAAATAGGAAAAAAGGAGGGAAGCAAACCCTGAAACCAGCAAGTAAGATGGTTGGGTTAGGAAAAGTTATTGGGGGTCACAAGCATACCTTTTTGTCTTCTGCTCTGTGTATATTCATAATCGTGCATTTTCCTTTGTAAAGTAAACATTATGTCCTGTTTTCCACTTTCTATTTCACGCACTTTTCATGACATTGCCCAGGTGGAAGAGGCACTGGCTGCTTTTAAACCTCAGTCTTCTCGTGCATTTGAAATCAATGATGCCTACATTCCTCTGTTCACGGGCATTGGGAGTACTTCTTTATACGTCTCTCTTTCTTGGAACCTTGAATTAAAGTATTTTTCACAATGAAATCCATGATGTCTGCCCTCTCTAGTTCCATGGAGCACCGCAGAGATATGAAGATGTGCTGAAGTATCTTAATATCCTCTTCACAGTGCTCTTCTCACTGGAGTGTATCCTCAAGATGCTTGGATTAGGCTTTGTGGTAAGGGACTTGACTTCTCAACCGTGAATGTTTCCTTTCTCAGCGAAAAATTGTTGCAATCAAGCATAATTGGGGTAACTATTTTTGCAAAGACCAGGTCAGCTCAAGAAGCTGATGAGAAACAAACAGGCTCAGATGGCCTAGTCTAATGTTCCAGTGAAAGTGTCCCTCATTAGGGGATTACTTGATTTTTTTAATATATTGTTACAAAAATGAGAATTGCTGCATTTTATTGTGATTTTTTTTTTTTGCTTTGTTTGACGTGAATTGTTAATGATACAAATATTGTTGTTAAAGGACTAATAATTTCGTATGTGCATGATTGTTATTGGCTTGTCAAAGAATCGTATGTGTAATGTTAAGTAAAGAGCTTGGAAAAGTGAATTAACTTGATATTGATAATCACAGTAAAAGCTGATATGGTACAGTAACACAATTCACCATGAAGATCAGCAGTGGTCATAGTTGAGGAATGATTTCCTCGGTCAAGTGGAAGCTATCCTTGGTGGGTTGAGGCCTTGGAAGCCATCGGAAGCTGTGTGAGAGGCCCTTGAGAGGTTGGCTGGAATGCACACCATAAAAATGCATGAACAAGATGTCGTGAGGACAGACGAGAACTCATAGACGGAGATGACATCGAGATACAGAGGAAGCAAATTGAGGAGAGGAGACACTGGTGAAGACATTTTGATGGGTTGCTGCTCTGCTGGGTGGGGTTGGAGTTGAAGGAGTTCTCCTTTCAAAACAAGGATGCTCTTGGAGATGAACTTTATGATGAGCTCTTCGTGAAGATTGATTCAGCTATCTGGAGCATCCTTAGTTAAAGCTGTTTCTTGAAGTTAAAAAGAGCTTGTAGAGTTATCTTTGGCCCGAACTCTCATAGTTATTTAGATGCTTTGCCCGACTATGATCTGGAGTCAGTCACGGACAGACATGATCAACTCTGCCATTCGTTTGTGAGACTGCTGCCAGATTCCAAGCTTCACTATTTGTTACCCGCAGACAGACCACATAGTGGCTACGATGAATTACGAAACTCAAAAAACAATTAACTGAATTAAGATATAATACGACAAGATTCAAGGACAGCCCAATAGCCAGTGTTCTTGATTCGATGCAATAGTGCATTGGGGGAACATGTAGTTAATGCTATCTTATTTCGCAGGATTTATCCTGGGGGGATTCTATATATATATATATATATATATATATATATATATATATATATATATATATATATATATATATATATATATATATATATATATATATATATATATATATATATATATATATATATATATATATATATATATATATATATATATATATATATATATATATATATATACTAGTGTTTTAATCATGAAGATAAATAATCCATCTAGGTTAAAAACCATGCATTATGATGTATGTAGGTGCCACAGTCCTGTGAGCAGTTGTAAAGGAGGGATGGGGGTTGTGGCTCATCTATTTTCACTTCCCAAGAGGCCAATGATTGCGTTCATTACATTGTGGAATCCTAAAGTGGTGGTTTCAAAATCCTTCCATATACTACTTTTGTTTTCTTCTGACTAAGGCTCATGATGGAGCTTATACAGAAATCGATGTACAAGACAAAAACATGAGGAGATAACAGTGAGTGTTTACATGAATTCCTCCACAAATAAACACAATAAATGACATTTGAACTTGGGATCCCATAATCCTGAACTCAAGCTTGGAAAGGGAACACCAAACAAGCCAACAAAAATAAATATTTATTGAAAAAATAATTTATTCCAATGTAATTTCAACACCCATCATTTACATTTTAACCACTGCTGAGCTACAGCCAATTGGGTTCGTTTGTATGTACGTTGGAGCGTGTATGACATCATCAGCATTAAATGTACAAATTTCGATTCAGAAAATCAGAAAGTGTGCCATTCTGTCTAACCATTACAACCACAAACAAAACCTGTTGAATACAATGACAATCAATGGATTGGGGAAACTGTGGCTGCAATGTTAGACTGTGCCTGTTGTTATTGACATAAGTTTACGACTGAAAACGTGCTTGTGTGTTTGCTCATTAAACTTGATTGTTTTTCTTTCTCTTTCTCTCCACTCCATGCCTTGGAATTGTAGAATTATTTCCGCGATGCCTGGAACATTTTTGACTTTGTGACTGTCATTGGAAGCATCACTGATATTGTTGTCACGGAACTGCAGGTGAGTTTTCACAAATCAGCAGTTTTCACAAAGTTGATTGAAGAAATCTGAATACAAACAAGTTCTTCAAATGTGGAATTGTAGATGGGTTTCAAAAGAAGCTCAGCTCAAATTTCAAAAACTGAGAATTACTAGACCTGATCATTTGGGAATTTTTCACTTTGCATCCTTGTTTATGCCTGGTGTTGGCTTAATGGTTGGGTGGTGGGCTTGAGATCCGAGGATCCTGAGTTCAAATCCCACTTGGCTGTTTAATTAATACCAGGTAGGGTTGACTCTCCCTGTCATCCTTCTGAGGTCGGCAAAATGAGTGCCAGCTTGCTGGTATCCTGTGTCGGAGTGGCGACCCATCCAGTGTTGTACCCAATAGCCAAGGGGACTGCTTAGGCAGTACCAACGCTCTGCACAGTGTATGATCCTGATGGATGGATCCTTGTTTGGAACAAGAGAGCACCAATTAAACAGCAAGCTGAAATTAATGGGCAGTCCTTGATTGGAGATGAAATGTCATATACTTTTCATTAGCCAATCTTTATCTATGGTGCTCTTGGCTGGCAGGATAGCTTAGAGGTACGTGCATTCGCCACTGAGGTGCCTAGCCTGGATAAGAATCTCAGCCCAGCTATGAACTGCCCCTCTGGTGTTTTGCAGATAGGACAAGGCATCAAAGTTTGTGTAGTCCCTCGAATGGACGTTAAACTTGGCATCTTGTCTACTGGCATTAATTGGTTGATGCTAAAGATCCCACGGTGTCCTTTGCGAAGAGTAGTCGGTTTATCGCCCCCACCCTGAACAACTTAACAATTCCTCCTTGAACCTACAAGGGGCACTGCATCAGCGGCACAGCTGCTCCCCAGCCAATGATTCTACCTGCAGCCATGCGCTGCATATGAAAGAAGATGTGGTGCTCTGCCAGAAGACATGTTCATTTCTGCCGATGTAGCCTGACTGCAAGGATTTACACTGTTTGATTTGCCAAAGCATTCCCAGCGATAGTTGTGACAGGGGTTTGTTCAAGGCGGTGTTGATAACTCACCTAACCTTCATGGAAATACATCTTTGGATCGTTAACGTCCACCAACTAATCCGAGCAGATGGTACAAGCAGCTTAACATCCACCTGAAGGACTGCGTACTTTATGATCCAATGCTCTGCCCGAGAAGCACCAATCCATCAGTTTATAGTAATTGGGTCGGGAATCGAACCCAGACTAGACGGCTGAAAGATAACGTTTGCTACCTCTGCCCCATGTTCTTGCTCTCACATCCAATCTGAACCCACAAAGGCAAGACCCGGTTCCCTTGCAGAAAGTAATTTTCATCTTCAGTTTAGAGGTGCAATTTGTTTTTGTTCCAAATGAGGATGCAAAGGGAAAAATTCACCAATCAGATTGTTTTTTTGTTTTTTTTGAAACACGAATTTAGTTTCCCTTCAACTTAAAAATAAATCTTCCTCTGGATAATAATGTGAAATTATTTTTTTATTTGGCATATTTTATTACAGCAGGAATGTTACATTTCATCAGGAGGTCAGCATATTGCTATAACAGGATGGCATGAATTGTGGGCAATGTTCCAACCATGACCTTTCCTTTTCAACGGCCTTACATTTCTCCTTAGCCCAAGGTGAACAACTTCATCAACTTGGGATGTTTGCGCCTTTTCCGAGCTGCTCGCCTCATCAAATTGCTGCGGCAGGGTTACACCATCCGCATCCTTCTCTGGACCTTCGTGCAGTCTTTTAAGGTTCATCTTCGAGTGTCTCCAAAATCTCTAGGATGCATCAAGACCTGTTGCTTATTTTCCCATTTGAATCACACTGTTGTCATCACAGAGGATCATTTATCTATCCAGTGATTAAGGCTCATGAACTCTTGACAATGCAATGCCTCTCTCATTCGAATTGAATTGCTTGATCTTGTCACTCTGCTGTAACAAAGAGGTGTGTTACCCATTGCTTTCAATTCTGAAAATAACAGTACCTGTCAGTTAGGAGAATTAAACTAACTTACCAAAACATGCATTCATAATAAACTAGAAGAGCACTTGGAAGAGTGCATACCTCCACTAGGCTGATTAGTTTACATTTTGTATCCCACAGATAGGCCAGATCTGGATTTGGGCCTGAGCTACAATTTTATTGGCTTGTTCTTGTCACCTGACCAACTCATCCACCAAGTTTCCTCCAAATCCGCCCCTAACTTTTTGAAATATTGTACTATATATCGTTTTAGTCCAATCACTCAATGGTGAAGAATCACTGAAAAAAATTCTGGATCTGAATTCGGATCTTCACCAAATTCAAATCAATTCTTCCTTGTTCATACCCAACTTGCCGAACAAGTTTCCTCTGATTCCGTCCACAACTTTTTGAGATATCCTGTTATATGTTGTTTTTCACCATGTCTTGCAATGGTGACCAAGAAAGAGAGCAATCAGAGATTACAGGCCCTCACTAGGACTTGTTTTGTGTGGTGTGTAGTGTTGTGCGGTGTATTTTGTTTGGTGTTTGTGTACTGGTGTGTTATGTAATTAATAAGAGACATAATTACAACTACCACTTTATAACTGCTGGCAGTGATGACTGGGTACCAAGACGTCCCAGTTTGATGCAACCCCTCTTTCATTGGACACCTGACCCTGACCCTCACCCATGACGTTTTTCATTATTATTCAATTAAATTTCAAATGGGATTAAAATAAATTCAATTCAAATTAGATTGAAGACCAAATAGGTGCAGTCCTACATTGGAGTAATCAGAAGGAACCCGAACAAGCAAAAAGCAAAGACGAAGTAATCAGGAGGAAGCTCAGATCAATATATGTGTATATATATATATATATATATATATATATATATATATATATATATATATATATATATATATATATATATATATATATATATATATATATATATATATTGTTATTGTTATTGTTATAGATTTCCGCCCGTTCGGCGTGCGGACGACCGCCTTAGCCCAATTGCGGCCGTGCGCGTCCACCAAATGCGCAATCGAGTCGTAGCTTCCGGATCAACGCCTAAACCCAGCTCCGGGTGTTTTTATTACACCATAGACCAGCCAACTATTCTGTCCACACGCTACAGGGTCAATCGCCGAATTGTCGATATACCTAACTATTTGCGCGGACAGAAATGCCAGGAGTTTATACCTCGACGGGGCCTGCACGAAAACGAGCTGCTTAAGCAGCTCGTTCCGTATGCGATTGCCGAGCGGTTTTATATTGCCAAGTCCCGTCGGACCAGGTGTACGTTTTATCGACTTGATAATCAGCCAGCTAATTTCCCGAACGCATCATGGCAGTTAATGGAGAAAGGGACGCAATGAGCAGGTTGACATTCAAACAATGGGGACATTTATTTCCACTCGGCAGGTAAGCAGTCAATGGGGGGATGGGGACAGGACACGAGAAAAAAGCCTACAGCCGATTCCTATGACCATTTACAGCATGCACTTACACAATTCACTACTTAAGGACAAGGAGCCTCAGACTTTCATGCAAAACCCAAGAAAGAAAGAACAGGCTCGTACACCTTTATTATTTCTCAGAGCCGGGATGATCGAAGGGGCTCCGAAAGTCCGGGGCAGGTTACCTGGCCGCCCCTGGCGGCTCGATGGGCTCTTGTTCGGCAACCCTCGGTGTCTTTGCCCGGACCCCCGAGCTCCGACTGGCTGCCTTGATCGTCTGGCCTTCACTGTGGCCTGGCTTAGCCAACGACGCGCTGGAGGAGTGAACGGGTCTCGACCCCGGCTTCCTGGTTGCGCCGGCGAACCTTCCAGCGAACCAACTGTCCGCACTCCAACACTCCGAACTCAGCTCCCACCTCCGAACTCTCCAGCTCTCAACTGGGAGTCTCTCCACTCTCAACTCCCACCGATTCCGAACTCCCCACACCAACTGCCTTTTCGGCCAGCAAACGTGGCTTTTTATCGCCCAAAGGAGAGGGGCCGCCGTGGGCTTTTTCACCCCAAATCAGGGCCCTCCCCCTTTTCACCTTTGAACCTTCACCCAGGCTGGATCTGCCCCTTTCACTTCCGATTGGCCAGCTTCTTCAGAGCGTAAGGCCTTTTTGATCCGTTCTTGCCGTCAAACGCGGCCGTGTTGGAAATCACCGTCAAACACGGACCATGTTGGAAATCGCCGTTAAACGCGGCCGTGTTGGAAATCACCGTCAAACGCGGCCATGGGTTGTCGTTGTTGTGACGATGTGTTTGTTTTAAAATAAAGATAGAAAAGAATAACGGCTACCTCAAAGATTCACAGTCTGGCACACGAATAAATCCCTTTACACATCGGCGTGGAATTCTAACCAAGAACACACACTTATCGAAATAACTGACCTCTGGGGAACCTGACTGGTGTTCTGTGAATTTCCACAACCGTAACAATATATATATATATATATATATATATATATATATATATATATATATATATATATATATATATATATATATATATATATATATATATATATATATATACATATACATATATATATACTGTATATATATATATATATATATATATATATATATATATATATATATATATATATACATATACATATATATATATATATACTGTATATATATATATATATATATACATATATATATATATATATATATATATCTATATATATATATATATACTGTATATATATATATATATATATATATATATATATATATATATATATATATATATATACAGTATATATATATATATATATATATATATATACAGTATATATATATATATATGTATATATATATATATATATATATAGATATATATATATATATATACAGTGTATGTATATATATATATATATATATATATATATATATATATATATATATATATATATATATATATATATATATATATATATACAGTCAAAGCTCGTTACTATGCCACCCGTCGGGACCAAGCAGAAGTGGCATAGTAGCGAGAGTGGCATAGTGACGAGATTTTGTAAAAACGGCCTTATTTTCTCAAGTTACCCATCTGTAGTTAATCTTTTGACAAAATTTATTCCAGCAAGTAAAAGGCACGACTGTTGTATAAGCTAAGCGAACGGAGAACATACACACACTAACAGAGTTCACACACTAACATATGGCATGGCGAGAAATTCATGACACACAAAGCTTTCAAGAATCGTCGGCTGGCGCATCTTCTTTCGGCGGATCTCGTTGTCTAGCCGATCGCACGCTTGCATCACACCGGGCTTCCCGCTTCTCTGCTGCATGAACTTCCGGACGGTGCTACAAGCGCACTGGGCTTCCTCGAATGGAACGATTTCCTCCTCGACAGTTACCTCGTCATCTTCGCTTTCTACCGGCTCCTCACTGCACAGAATCTCCTCCGCAATCTCCTCCAGCGTGAAATACCCGCCAGTCGCGAGGCGCTCATCGGCTTCGAGAAAGTCAGACAGCTCGATCTCCTCGTTCTCATGCATCTTTTCCTCGGCAGGCAGAGCTTCCCAGATGTCGGGCAGCTCCGCATCCTGTGGCTCAGTTTTTATCTCCTCTTCGATGAACTTGGCCTTCGCGAAACAGTTCCTGATCGTCGACTTGCCGACCTGCTCCCAGGCACGCCGGGCGACGTGTAGAGCGTCGAGCAACGTGAACTTGAACTCCTTTCCCTCGTCTATGGCCTCAAGCCGGCGGCATAGCAGGAGCTTCTTGTAGTGGCGCTTGAGGTTCTCTATGATTCCCTGATCCATTGGTTGCGAATTGGCTGTCGTGTTGGGTGGGAAGAAGACCAGTTGGATGTTGTTCAGCTCGAGCTCGGGAGGGTGGCCAGAGAAGTTATCGAGACAGACCAGCACTCTGCGTCCCTGCTGGCCGAGTCGTCCGTCCCACGCATGCAACATCTCCTCGAAAAGCTCCGCCGTCATCCACGCCTTCGAGTTCGCCTTGTACTTGACCGGGATCTCTTTGTTCTTGAAGGCACGGGGTTTCTTGGAATTGTCAATCACCAGAAGAGGGAACTTCTCGCTGCCACTCATGTTTGCCCCAACCAGAAGAGTGATCCTTTGCTTGCTTTTCTTTCCTCCAGTACACCGCTCTCCCCTGAAAGCCATGGTCTTGTTCGGAAGCAGCTGCCAGAAGAGTCCAGTCTCGTCCAGGTTGAAGATGTCGTCTGCGGAGAACTGCCCGAGTAAGGGCCGGAGAACCTGTTGTTGCCACTCAAGAAGGGATTGCGAATCCACCGCTCCAGCTTCACCCTGCACTGTCTTGAACGTGATGCCGTGGCGCTTCTTGAAATTGCCCAACCAACCGTCGCTCGCAATGAAGTCTGGGATGTGCATCAGCTCGGCCAGTTTCATCGCCTTCTCCTTGATCAGATCGCCGCTGACAGGCACATTCTGTCCTCTTGATTGCTTCAGCCACATGAGCACTCCCTCATCAAGCTTCGCGTCGTGAGCCTGCGTCAACTTCATGCGCTTCGATGGAAATCCAGCTTTGATTGCAGCCTCAATTGCATCCTTCTTTCTGAGAATGCCCTTCACGGTGGTTCCCTTAACTTTGACGCCCCATTTCTTGCTAATCTCCCTGGCCAACTTGGACTGATTTGGCTCCTTCTTCGCGGCATCGATGATCTCCTTCTTCTCCTTCAGCGTAAAGTCGGTTTGCTTGCGTTTCTGAGCTGACATTATGGGCTGAATTTGAAAAAAAATGATGTCACTGTTGTACGTGTGCCTGCGTGTCTGTGTGTGTGCTCGCGCTTTTTTGTGTCTCGTTATGCGTGTTGTGATTGGCTTGTTGTGGCTGGCATCGGGGAGAAGAATCGCGTGTTTTGACACAGTCTGACTATGCGCGTACGTATTGAGTTATGTTGTGCGCAGCTGGACTGAAGTTCGCCGCTTCGCCTTTGGACGTGAGTGTGATAATCGAGCACTGCGCAATACAGACTTTTTCACGACTCGTGCCTTTTAACAGTCACACAGTAGTGGCATGGTAGTGAGAGCAGGGGGTGGCATAGTAAATTTATTTTGTATTGAATTTTGTCGGGACCGAGCAAAAGTGGTATAATAGCGAGAGTGGCATAGAAGCGAGGTGGCATAGTAACGAGCTTTGACTGTATATATATATATATATATATATATATATATATATATATATATATATATATATATATATATATATATATATATATATATATATATATATATGCATATATATCATTTTGGCTGCCAGACCATGTCTCCGATCAAGTTATAATTTAAAACATATTGTTGCGAATTCGCGCCCGCCGGCGTGCGAACGGCCGCGTCACTCGAATCGCGACCACGTCGCCCACTGGACGGACAATTCAGTTGTGACCCTCCGGGAACTATCGCCCGGAGCCAGTCACGGGTGGGCCTTTTGACCTCACCACAATCGTGCCAATTGGCCACCTGCGTAGGATAGGGTTGTTCGCCAAACATGACCTACCTAAGTACCCATGTGGATGGTAAACCGGGCGATCGTACCTCGCCGCAGGTCGACTCCGGACACGAACCGCTTAAGCGGTCCGTTCCGTGCTACAGTGATTACCGAGTGGTGTTATCGTCGGCCTCGATGGTTCCGATTAATTACCGGGCGTATTAAGCCCACTACGAACCCTTTAAGTGAAGCAGGATGGAGGGTCAATAAAGAAAAGACAAAGCGAAACAGGAAAACAGTTCACACAAAGCACATTTATTACGCGACACACGGAAAGCACACATATACAGCCATACACAAAAAGCAAATGCAAGAAGAAAAGCAGTTAAAACCAACTACGCGCACACACGGCAACACTTATGCAGTTCTACTTTAGGAGACACGGCGCCACAAGATCCATACAAAAACCCCGAAAAGAAAAATGGTGACTTCCCTTTGGGCCGTCGAGTCCCTCTCCCACGTCCGTCGGTGTGGTCGCGCCTGATGGCGACTCCTATCCCTGGCGTGGTAGGCGAGTCCTCTCCGGCGTGCCTCGCGCTGGCACGTGTTGGCCGCTCGATGCCACGGACGGGGTTTCCGGCGCTATCTCAGCGTGGATAGAAAGGGGGGGGGGGGGAACGTGGTTGCTCGAGGTCGTGGTGTGGGGAATGGCAGACGCTCCGTCCCGCCAGCGGGGTCTCGGGACCGCACCACAGAAGACCAGGCCAGCGGCCACCACGAAGAGGAGACGAAGACGAAGAGAGCAAGAGCCAGAGAGAGAAGAAGACGAAGTTAGCAAGAGCACTAAAAGCGCTCCGCCCGTGTCCGACTTTAGTAGCCTGGGGCTCCGCCCTTCACCCCGCCCCCGTTTGCGGCTCCACCCTCCATCGAGAGGGTTCTCGAAGATGGGTGTTCCCTCTCCCCGACCGCCTCACGCTGGTCATCCACCAATCGGCGGCAAGCTGCCCTTCCTCCTTCCTTCACACCAAGCGCGGGGAAAATGGTGGGAAAAACAGGCAGGAAAACCTGCACATCCTCGCAGTTCCCTCCTTTGCACCTTTGTTTGCCGTTCGGGAGCGGACGTAGTGGCGAAGATGTAGTAGCATAGATGGTAGAGGTGGCATGGTTGCAGTGTGGTTGGCGCTGTGATGGGGATGGCGTGGTTGTTGAAATGATGTGTGTTTGAAATAAAAGATAGAAAAAGAAAAACGACTAACTCAAAGCGTCGCAGCCCGGATGGATCACATAAATTTCCTCTATACAACGGGTTTGGGCTAACTACACATGTACCTATGAAGATATCTCAACTGAGGGTCCATTATGGTGTAATGCGAATTTCCACAGCCGTAACAATATATTCTCCATCAAGACTAAATCATAATTGTGACGTTTCACATCGATTGATTAAACAATTCCAGAGAAAACATTATTTTATATTTTTCTTCAATCCAATATGGCTGCCAAACCATGTGACTGCAATTATTCCTCAACAAAGTTGTACACGTAAGGCTTGGTGAAGATTTGTGTGAAGTTTCCTCTTGATCTGTCCTGCCATTCTGGAGAATATTTTTTTAATAGGTTTTATGGTAAATCCAACATGGCTGCCAAACCATGTGACCTGTGATGTCATATGTGCAAAACTTTTGTTTCTCATGGATAGGCAGTAATACTTGTAAAGTTTTGCTTCAATCTATTCAGCCACTTCAGAGAAGTTTTTGAGGGTTTTTTTTATTTTACTTTAAACAATATGGCTGCCGAACAAATCAGGTGATCAATGACATCATAAAAAAAAATTCTGGAGACAATTTTATCCCTCGATGACCCTCAAAATTGTTAATACTGATCAGATGTAGCATTCTACACATGTAATTATGACGTCATAACAAAGGCACCAATGACATCATAAAAAATTACACATTCCCCATTAGGAGTGCTTGCTATGTGCCAAGTTTCAATTTTTTACTTGGTGCGGTTTCAGTGCTCGAGGTCCAAAGTTTTTCTGTTTTTCCAACATGGCTGCCACACCACGTGACCTATGATGTAATAATTATGACTACATCATTCTACATGAGTAGTCACACCTTGCTGAAAATTTCGTCTCAATCCAACAAGCGGTTGTGGAGAAAAACACGAAAGTTCTGTGCGGACAAGCAAACAAACAGACAGACAAACAAACGGTCCCAAATGTAATACCCTCTCCTTCAGCGAGGGTAGAAATCACTGAAAAAATTCTTGGATCCAGATCCAGATCCTGATCGTCACAAAAATATAATAATTTTGTCCTTGTCACATACCCAAGCTCGCCGCCAAATTTCGTCCGAATCCATCCACAACTTTCTGAGATATCCTGTTCTCAAACAGACAGACAGACAGACAGACAGGGGTGAAAACATAACCTACATCTACCTTCGGTGGCGGAGGGAACAAAATATAACTACATTTTTGCAAGATTGTAATCGGCACAGGATTGTACACCGCTTCTTCTCAATTCCATATCGAGGCGATGGATGATGTCATAACTGGGCACCGAATGAAGGGAGTACTCAGTTTTCACTCCATTGTACACCGCTTCTTCTCAATTCCATATCGAGGCGATGGATGATGTCATAACTGGGCACCGAATGAAGGGAGTACTCAGTTTTCACTCCATTGTACACCGCTTCTGCCCAATTCCATATCCAGCGATGGATGATGTCATAACTGGGCACCGAATGAAGGGAGTACTCAGTTTTCACTCCATTGTACACCGCTTCTGCCCAATTCCATATCGAGGCGATGGATGATGTCATAACTGGGCATTGAATGAAGGGAGTATTCAGTTTTCACTCCATTGTACACCGCTTCTGCCCAATTCCATATCCAGGCGATGGATGATGTCATAACTGGGCACCGAACGAAGGGAGTACTCAGTTTTCACTCCATTGTACACCGCTTCTGCCCAATTCCATATCCAGGCGATGGATGATGTCATAACTGGGCACCGAACGAAGGGAGTACTCAGTTTTCACTCCATTGTACACCGCTTCTGCCCAATTCCATATCCAGCGATGGATGATGTCATAACTGGGCATTGAATGAAGGGAGTATTCAGTTTTCACTCCATTGTACACCGCTTCTGCCCAATTCCATATCCAGGCGATGTATGATGTCATAACTGGGCACAGAACGAAGGGAGTACTCAGTTTTTACTCCGTTTGTTTGTTTACTTGTTTGTTTTCTTCTTTGTCCGGGCGATATCTCAGCCATCCTTTGATCTCAGAAGCTGAAATTTGGGACAAAACTGAAGATGTGCTTTTGCAAAAAGCGTAGTTTTATATTTTTGATTAATCAATTAATTGATGTCATAACTGGGCATCGAATGAAGGGAGTATTCAGTTTTCACTCCATTGTACACCACTTCTGCCCAATTCCATATCCAGGCGATGGATGATGTCATAACTGGGCACCGAACGAAGGGAGTACTCAGTTTTCACTCCATTGTACACCGCTTCTGCCCAATTCCATATCCAGGCGATGGATGATGTCATAACTGGGCACAGAACGAAGGGAGTACTCAGTTTTCACTCCATTGTACACCGCTTCTGCCCAATTCCATATCCAGGCGATGGATGATGTCATAACTGGGCACCGAACGAAGGGAGTACTCAGTTTTCACTCCATTGTACACCGCTTCTGCCCAATTCCATATCCAGGCGATGTATGATGTCATAACTGGGCACAGAACGAAGGGAGTACTCAGTTTTTACTCCGTTTGTTTGTTTACTTGTTTGTTTTCTTCTTTGTCCGGCGATATCTCAGCCATCCTTTGATCTCAGAAGCTGAAATTTGGGACAAAACTGAAGATGTGCTTTTGCAAAAAGCGTAGTTTTATATTTTTGATTAATCAATTAATTGATTAATTACATAATTATTATAGATTTATTAATTACTGATTTATTTTATTTCTCATCCTGGCAATATCTCAGGCACAGTTTGAGCTGGGATGCTGATATTTGGACATGACTGTGAACAAGTGGTTTGGCTGTAAAGGGTATTTTTGATTTATTGATTAATCAATTAATTTTTCGATTAATTGCTTGATTTTTAAAAAGTTACAGATTCTGATGAAACAGTGGTGGTATAGGTATGTAATCAGCCAATTGATTAAGAAAACAATTATTTTATGATTATTATTAATTTTTTTTAATTATGCAATTAATCAATCAATTATTGTACACCGCTCCCTCCCAATTGTGACTCCATGTGCTGCAAGTCGGCATCGCCGGGCGCCCCGGCGATGTCACGCACTGAATGATTGTTTTTTATTTATTTGGCATGGCGGCAGGATCCTTTGAATGTACTGCTAATTGTTTGTATTTGTCATTAATATGCTTCCCATACATGCCAAATTGAGAATAATTCACATTGAGGAATAATCCGTGGTTTTGTCCACAGCTGGTTATAAGTAAACTCCACGATAGTCTCTCATAATAACAAATCGCCTGTTTGTATGTCAACCACTTCCACCAGCTACATGCCTTTCATAGTCTATTATATCTTATTAATACTTTATTGTGGAACGTTTTGTAAAATGTTCATCTCTTCCAATACCTTTTGTTTTTTTAACCCCACACCAGTGCATCCCCTATTTTTATAGTGCGGCGACATCGCGCTGTTATATAATTGGCTATTCTGTCCTATGTCTTCTGTCACACTTATGGCCGCGTACGTCCCTGTGATCTGAGGGCTACAAATAGAAATTTGTCCAACGTCACAACTCTTCCCACCATGCAAGCCAATTCACCGTGTCTACATTTAAATTTTATAACTGCAAAATTGTTTCATCATTCTTAACCTAGACTTTTACTGCCCCCAGCCGTGCGATATCGAAGTATTCGCTTCTTGTTATTCTTCTTTCTCATTGCACCCCGATGCCACTTCTTCTTCATTCAAAATGCAACCCAAACTTCACTTAATTACATTATTCCTGAGAAACCGAGGGAGGTGCTTGGCCCACTTTTATTTCCCAGTGGAAAGCATTTGATCTAACAACACCACTCAAAAGCAGAAAACCATGAGGACATCACGACTGTTCACAACACAATGGCATCACACAAGAGCATCATCATCACACACAAGTTCACCACACAAGAGCCTTTTTGGTTACTAAAATTTCGTAAAGATTATTTTTGACTCCTCCTTTAATGGTGCAAATTATTGCCACCTTCTTCTGGGGTCGGTCAGGGCAGGCTTTATCCCAAATCTTTCAGGAACTGTTAAAAGAAAAGCTTTTCAATCATGCAAGAAAGTTGTGGGTATCTTGGGAACCGGAAAAATGTCGTGAGTGAGTAACTTGAGAACCGGGACATATTATTGGTAGCTTGGGAACTGAAAAATTGTGGGTATCTTGGGAACCGGGAAAAAGTTGTGGGTAGCTTGAGTACCGGAAATCAGGGAAAATAACATAAAGAGTTGTAATGGAATGTATCCTGTTATATCACGTGAATTGATTTATACTTTTGAATCAAAGCCTTCAAATGTCTTTACAGGCTCTGCCTTATGTCTGTCTTCTCATCGCGATGCTCTTCTTCATCTACGCGATAATCGGAATGCAGGTTGGACTTTCTTTCATTACTGTGTCTTCTCTCCTCTATTCATCCCATAAAAATCGGTCACAGAAACGAGTTCATTTGCTGCAGGTTTGCTGCTCAACTGGGGCACGGAAATGTGAGGTGGACACAAGGGGGCGGTAGGTTTATGTAAACTCCATCTCATGTGCAGGTGTTTGGGAACCTGAGACGGGATGAAGAGGACAGCCTGATCACTCATGACAACAACTTCCAGACTTTTTCCCAAGCTCTTGTGCTCCTCTTCAGGTACATTTGTGAAATAAGCAACAATGGTCTCGGTTGATTCGTCCCATTAACCGATGTGAGTAACTATCGTTGTGGTGATGGCGCGGGGTCACCAACAATTATTTGTTCAGCGATCTGCATGAATGACCTCAAAAAATATCGCAAATGTGCCATTATTTTTTTACAAACTCTCTCGCCATGCAGAATTAGTAAAGTATTTGAAAGTCAGTGAAACATTTATATCTTTATTAAGAAACTGTCATTCAAAGTTTGTGCACTTCACTATAATAGACAACCAGACTACAGAAATGGCAAACAAAATCACCACCTGTGGAAATTCTGATTGGACTACCTCATCTGGGTGTAATTCCAGGCTCAACTACACACTGTCAGATTGTAGATTCACGTGTATGATATTGCATCACGAAGCGTGTCATCCCTCGGATGGACATTGAACCGGGTCTCCCTTCTGCAACCACTAGTTGGTGGATGTGTTAACCATTCTGCAGTGTATTTTGCAAATAGTCGGCGCGTTATCGCCAGCCATCATGAATAATTACAGATTCCCGCCCTGATAACCACTGGGAATGTAAAGACAAATCATCCAGTGTGATTCTTGCCATGAGACGACTTTGGCAGCATTGAATCTCAAGCATATTGTAAATATTGAAAGTGTGCGGCATTGAAAACTCCGTGAAACAATTATATCTCCACGGAGCCACGGGTAGCCAGAAATACATACAAGCAAGATGGTGACATTGAGCGTGTCTCGGTTTCTCAGGAGCGCAACTGGAGAGGCCTGGCAGGAGATCATGCTGTCATGCGTGAGCCACCAGAAATGTGACAAAGAATCTGGCCTGAAGGAGTGTGGAAGCAACTTTGCTTATTTCTACTTCTCTTCTTTCATCTTCCTCTGCTCCTTTTTGGTGATTTCCATGAATGAGAGGAATGTGAACCTCAACCATTGAACACATCTGGACCTAAATGAGAAATTTCAGTGCAGTGTACTTGATCCAAGATTTGAGGAATTTTGTTTATACACCTGGTACAGCCAAGTCCATTTTCTCCTTCACTTGAGAGAAATATATTGCAAATAACATGTTAATCAAAAAAAAAATCCTGACCACTAACATCGATGGCCATCTCGATTAATATTCTCCCACCACTCCATCCCTGCAGATGCTTAACCTCTTTGTTGCTGTCATCATGGACAACTTTGAGTATTTGACTCGTGACTCCTCAATCCTGGGCCCTCACCATCTCGATGAGTTTGTACGATTCTGGGCCGACTACGACCCAGCAGCCAGGTGATGTGGCTCAGATGTGCATTTGCTGAGGATCAGGTGCTGACAGACAAAGGAAGTTAAGACAAAGGCATGAACTAAAAGACAAAAAAGATCAAAGCAGGATACTGGACATACTTTTGTTTGTATGCTATAGCCATGGATGATGGATGCTCTTCACCTTTCATTAGTTTCACTTTTCAGAGATGATTGTAACAATTTCCTTCACTCTTGTTAAACTGTGAGTTCACACTTGAATCTTGTCAAAGTCGATTGTCTTCTGCAATCCACGATTGCCTGGCTGTGTCTTAGATTCTTGTTCGTTTGGAAGTTACCTTTTGTGGAGTGTGTTGTTCAACAGGCTTACAATCAAGAAGCTTGGAAATGCCTTTACCTTTAATGGGTTTATTTTACAAAATGATCACATATCATTAATAAAGTCGAGAAAAGTTACGAATAAAGAAAGTTCTAAAGTGACATTGAAGGTTGTTGACCTGTTTGCCATTCGCATATGACCACTTTGTTTATGATACTGGGATCCCAGGTTCAAATACCATAATCTGGGTTACTTCAGATGTTGTCTTTGTTGTCCTGAGGGCATAATGGAAGAATCATCACAGTATATCAAATTTAAAGTTGTGGTCACAGCATCCTTAGGCAAGTGCTTCGATGGGGAATGTGAAACAATGTTTGACCCATGAGAATGCAATTATGCTCTGGCTAATGATTCTGAGATCCCAGGTAAAAATCTCAGACACAAATTTCATCCCATTACATCCTGATGTCCTTGTAATTCATCTAAACAACCAAGCAATCTCTCTGAATGTCCTTGTCCTGCATGTGTTATGTGTACAGGCTCCTCCACCAGCCTGAAATAATTATTAATAAAATAAAAACATATAAAGTCATTGATGACAGAAATCCAACATTTAGTACTTTGACCCAGTGGCTCACCCATGTGTCTGACCGCAGTGGAAGAATAACGTACAGCAACATGTACGAGCTCCTCAGACACATGTCTCCACCTCTCGGTCTCGGAAAGAAGTGTCCGATACGGATCGCCTACAAGGTACATTTTCTTTGTCTTGTTACTTTGTGTATACTGTTCACCTTCATAGTCAACAACACTTTGGTAAGAAAAATGAGATATTTGAAGAATATTGCATAATAATGGCACTTGTGAAAATTCTCTTTGTTTAATTCCAATTAATAATACATTGAAATTAACTTTGCCAAAAAACAGACATGAACCAACCCAAATGGCTGGCAGGATATCTCAGTGGTGGCTTACTCGATTTTCAGCTGTCTGGCTTGTTTTGATTTCCGACACGATTTGGGTTCATTTGTTCAGTGAATATTGACATGGGACTCAATTACTTGCTTGCCCGCAGGTGTTCACCATTTTGTAAGGGCTGTGCTTATGTCGAAAATACAGTTCCCCCTGTGGGTTAGAACAGGAATTTAGATACCATTCAGAGTGCTAACGATACCTCGCCTACTATTTATTGTTATATATATATATATATATATATATATATATATATATATATATATATATATATATATATATATATATATGTATATATATATATATATATATATATATATATATATATATATATATATATATATATATATATATATATATATATATATATATATATATATATACACACATACATACATGTGTCTGTGTATGGGGATGTTGATAAGACTTTTAGATAGTTTGAGCATTGATGGGTGATTGTGTACATGTGTACGGAGTGCTGTTGGTGGGGGTCTTGTGAAGGAGGGTTGTGTGGTTGATGTTTGTTTTTAACCAAGCCCATGCCCCCTCCCCTGAGAGGAAGAAAAGAAAAGAAAAAATATATATAAATTACCCCCGTGCGGGAGTGACGGTCATCTCTGCGAGAAATAATACCACAAGTTCTCAATGTTCAGTTATGACCGAAGACTACTGCGCAGCTCCACGGCACAGCTTGAACTGCGCAGTTTGGTTAAAGATGACTCGGCATTTTGGCGCGCGTCCACGAAATTATATTTTGAAAATAAACGCCGACGTTTACATTTCGGGTTTTGAAACTTTTGCACCTTCGGCGGAAAATGTATAAATATAATATACAAGGTCAGCTGTTATGCAATGACACCATTCACTAACTTTTACCATGCCCAGTAGAGAATATATAGCCTCCTGAAGGTAGGGCAGTTTTTGCAAGGTTTGAAGTCACGTGACGCAAAAACGAAAGCGAATATCAAAAATCCATCCTGACAAAATTTAGATATTGTCCCATACATTCATATGCCGCAATCAAATTCAAGATCGCTTGAGAAATTTAGGAGGAGATAGATTTTGAAAATTGTCATTTTCGCATTTTTTGCCAAATTTGAAGTCACGTGACACGAAAACAAAAGCGAATATCGAAAATCCGGCCAGACCAAATTTAGATATTGTCCCATAGATTCATTTGCTACAATTAAATTCAAGATTGCTTGAGAAATGGCGGAGGAGAGAGAATTTGAAAATCTTCATTTTCGCAACTTCAAAGGCCTCGTGACCTTGACCTTGACCTTCGGTGACCTTGAAAGTCATACCATCGTGTACGTCTCATCGACCTCTATCAGGATCACTAATGACCAGATCTCCCGCTTCAACTTCATTGTGAACGGACGGAAGGACCCATATTACCCTTTCTCTCACCAATATTATTAGGTCATGGGAAATGACCTAAAAACTACAAAAAAAACAATAAACAAACAAAAATATTTATTTCATTAATTAAAAACTTTTTTTTACATTTTCTTCCTTGGATCATGTGAAGATGGGTTGGTGTGGTGTTCACGCAGGCATGATGGGCTGGATGGCTTCCACCTGTGTTGGATTTCCTTGTTTTATGTAATATATATATATATATATATATATATATATATATATATATATATATATATATATATATATATATATATATATATATATATATATATATATATACAGTAGACTAGGCATAAGTCGTCACCATCGGGACCGAGAAAAAAGTGACGACTTACGCGTATGCGAACATTCATGATGACTGTGGGGTGAAGGATGAAGTCGCGCGTGGCCTGGACACATATGTGTGAGAGCCGGCTATTGTACCAAAAGGAAAACACAATCCTCGGGGCATAGGTGGGGGTGAGTTGGTGAGTTGGAAAGTGATCAAGCAAAGATGGAATTCATGAATCAGTTTATCAAAAGTAAAGATAATGAACAACTCTGTAAGACAACTCGTATACCATCGGTGATGGTATGGTGACAAATTACATGACACACAGTCATCGTGGCGATGTTTACCACTCAATGCCTATGTGTAAGTGAGTGCGGTAATGTACAAAACAAGCCAATATAAAACCATGATCAGACTTCAACACTCAGCTTGATCGATCCTTTACTTCTTTGCGAAGTAATCCGTTATGTTTGAATGCCTCAAACTCTTGGGCATCTGGTGCATGAGAAAGGATTCAAACCGGTCATTGTATTCCATGATGTTGGCTGGGCAATCTTCCACCGAAAGACAGTATCGGCCGAATATTTGGCCGAATCGGCCGAAACCGAATATTTGGCTGAGCCGACATTTGCCGAAACCAGATGATGAGCGCGTCATCGACATCTTCAAAGGACACACATCTCACGCGTTTCACACTTCCCACTGGCCTCACGATCTTCTCCCCTTGTCCAAATATCTTGCCCTTATTCTTCAAGATATCGTTCAATGTCTGCCGTTTGATGTCCAACTTCTCAGCTCTGTCTGTTTTCTTCATCAGTGGATTTGCCTCGCAAAACTGGATAATGTCCTATTTTTCTTGGTAGGTTTTAGTTGTAAGCTTACGCTTAGTCGCCATTGTCCTGCCTGCAGTGCGATCTACGTGTGTACACAGTTATAAATAGCCTATCACTGGCGGTGTAAACCAATGAGCGAGCATCACGATTCCATGAAATCGGGCTTCTCACGAGGCAGCAGTTCCGTGTGACGAGTTATATTAGGAGTGGTAATTTACTTGAGTTTCCATTACGTGGGAATGGACAACATCTGACGACTTAGACGAAGTGACGACTTAGAGATGACGACTTACAGAGGGATGACCCTTTCTTCAAAGGGATTTAACATGAGATAAATTCGGGACTTTTTTACGCTGCCGACTTAAGCGAAGTGACGAGTTACACGCTACCGACTTACACCTAGTCGACTGTATATATATATATATATATATATATATATATATATATATATATATATATATATATATATATATATATATATATATATATATATATATATATATATATATATATATCCAGCCAAAAAAAAGCTGCACTAAGCAACCCAGAAAAGTTACCCAAGGTAAGTCCTTTGCTGTTTCAAACCCTTCCCAGAGTTCCTCCACAGCTGTAAAGACATTTACAAATAGTACGCACATGAGAATCCCAATCCTACCCACTCCCTCAGCCACCGGACTGGTTTCATCACTTGTTCGTGAGTCGTCAGTCACAGCGTAGACATAAACCACTGATGCTTACAATCATGTACCATGTGCAATGCCAGTGGCAATTAAGATATAAATAACAAGACCCAAACAAGTCAATAATCAACTTATTCTCTCACCCTTGTGATCATTCTCCTCTGCCCATTATTCCTTGCCCTTCAGTCATCTTATACGAAAATTCAATTTCACTTAGTCCTCTTTCTTGACTCACTTGGTTGTTTCATGAATAGTAAATCTTTGCTTTTCTTTTCTGTGAAACTTAACATTTCAACAATGTATGCTGTCACTGCTTCAATCAGATGGGGCTCATTAGCCTTGGTGAGCAGCTCATCAAAGAGAAAGAAACTCTGAATCCAAATCCTCCACCACCTTGCAGTTCAGGTTTTTTTTTAAACCAAAGCCTAATGGTTTAATGGGGTAAAGGCAGGAATCCTTGAGAAAGCGGCCTCTGCATTCATTGACACGTGAACCCATGGGAGTAGGTGATGGATGGCCACACAGGCAACTGGTACATATTGCCAGTAATGGCTGCATTGCCCTCTCATGGAGAACAATAGTGTGGATCACCCGCCTAGTATAGACACTACCTGGAAGACGACAATGGCAAACCACTTCCGCACATTCCAAGAAACAATCTTGATCAGAAATCTAAGAGATAAAACTAGGGTGCTGTATGGAGAAGTGCTGTGTAATCTGCCAATACTCTTCCAGGTGCAGACTGTGGGACATATCATGAACTCTTTGTGGAAAAACTATGAGTCAAATTGAAAATTACAATCTAATCCATTGGGACCACACTCTGTACCGAGCAATCGGTGCTGCTTAAGCAGTCTCCTAGGCCATTGGGCACAATCCTGGATGGGTTCCCACTCTGACACGGGATATTCAAATGGCTCAATCATCCCAGCAATCTGGTACTCATTTTGCCAACCTCAGAAGGATGAGAGGCTGAGTCAACCCCACCTGTTATTAATTCAACAGAACGTGGGATTTGAACTCAGGACCCAAGGATCCCAAGCCCACTACCCTAACCATTAAGCCAACACCAGACATAAATTGAGAAAGGTGAAAAAAATTTCATAAACTCCAACCAAATATGACCTTGAAAACGTATCTAAACAACATGCAACTAGAAGGCCCTCGGTAGAGTGCATACCTCCGCCACATAATGCCTGATCCATGAGAACATATCTGGCTCAATACATTTTTTAAATATCGTGCTATTTATCGGTTTTGAGCCCTATCTCTCAATGATGAAGTCTCACTTAAACAATTTCTCGTAGTTGAATCCAGATTTGTATGATCACCAAAATCGAATCAGTTTGTCATGGTCACACACCGAACCTGTCCACCAAGTTTCATCTGAATCCGTCCACAACTTTTTGAGATATCCTGTACACAGACAGACAACCAAACCGACAGGGGTGAACACATAACCCCCTTCACATTTGGTTGTGGAGGTAATAAAGGTAAAAAAAAAAAAAAAAAAACATAACGATTTACAGAGCTGGACTTGGTTGACAGAATGCAATATGAAGTGTGACAAGAGGTTGAAGACATTGTAAAAAAAAAAAAGGGCAAAAACAACATCCCAAAATCAAGCAGAAAGAAGAAGGCTAAATGGCTGTCACAAGAGGCAATAAATATTGCAGACCGGAGGAGAGAGAGGTGAAAACCAAAGGTGCATCAACAAAGGACATTAAGCGGTAAATGCTGATTTCCAACGACAAGCTCGGAAAGACAAAGATAAATATTTAAAAGAGGTGTGCAAAGAAATAGAAAGTGACAACAGAGTGGAAAAAAGAGGTCTTTTTTTAAAAGATCAGAGAGATCACAGGAAAGTTTTGGTCTCGGATTGAGGTCCTTCAAAGTAGAACAGGAAAATATCTGACAGAAGAAACAGGTGAAAGAAAGATGGAAGGACTATAACAAAACTCTGTACAAACAAGATAGCAATATGATGGCAACCAAAAGAGAATATGAATAAGACCCAATAGTGATAGAATGCGAGGTATGTAAACCATTGAGAGAGCTGGCAAATGGAGGAGCACCAGGTGTGGACGAAATTCCAATAGAACTCCAAAAGGTAGTTGGGGAGGAAGCAATCAAAATTTTAACAGCTAACTGCACACAGATCTGGAGCAGGATTTTATGGCCTAAAAGGTGGAAGCAATGAGTCGACTCGGTCTACATACCATTGCCAAAGAAAGGGGGGATGCAAGAGAATGTTAAAATAACTGAACCATTGCCTTGATTTCATACGTGAGCAAGATATTATTAAAGATAATTTAACACAGAATAGAACACTTCATGAAGTGAGAAATGTCTGCCGAGCAAGCAGGTTTCAGAAGAGGAAGAGGTACAAGAAATCAAATCGCAAAACTGATGTGGATCATGCAAAAAGCAAAGGAATATCAAAGGAAGATGTGTCTGTTTTATAGATTAAAACAAATCCTTCAGTTGTGTTGATCATGAATTGATGTGGCTGATGCTGAGAGAAATGGTGATGTCATAGCACATGATATGTGTGATAAGAAGCCCACTGTGCTCCAAGCAAGAAGCTACAGTAAGAACAGAGAATGGAGAGACAGAATGGTTTTGGAATTGCAAAATGGGTTAGAAAGGGTTAGACAGGGGGTTCATTCCCCTCACTTGAACAATCTATATAGTGAGTACGTCATGAACAAATCAAAGGTTGATGACATCGATGCTGGAATTAGGATTGGACGAAGATTTATCGATTCAACTTAAGATATGCTCATGATGGTACTTTTTTGGCAGACAGAATATGTGTATATATATATATATATATATATATACATATATACACATATACTGCATATACATATACCCCCAAACTTCCAGTTCTTGTTCTCTCCAATAGTGCCATCAAGTTGTTTCCAACTTTTGGTGACATATATATATATATATATATATATATATATATATTTATATATATATATATATATATATATGTATATATATATATATAGATATATATATATATGTAGATATGTAGATATGTAGATATGTAGATATGTAGATATGTAGATATGTAGATATGTAGATATGTAGATGTAGTTATAGATATAGATATAGATATATAGATATATCACACCTTCTGGCTGTTACGGTGAGCATCACCACGGATTTTGTCTCACACGGTAAAACCGCATAATCTGCAAAGAACAACCATCTGTCTGCCACCCACATTATTGTTCCCACTAATGCAAACCATTCAACAAGAAGGCACGTGTTGGGTAAATCAAAATATACTACATGGCCCAAGGTATGTGGACAACTGCTCTTCCAACATCTTATTCCAAAATCATGGGCATTAATATGGAGTTGGTCCCCTCTTTGCTGCTATAACAGCCTCTACTCTTATGGGAAGGCTTTCCACAAGATGTTGGAACATTGCTGAGTGGACTTGCTTCCATTCAGCCACAAGAGCATTCGGGAGGTCAGGCACTGATGTTGGGCGATAAGGTCTGGCTCCCACTCAGCATTCCAATTCATCCCAAAGGTGTTCAATGGCGTTGAGGTCAGGGCTCGGTGCAGGCCAGTCAAGTTCTTCCACACCGATCTCAACAAACCATTTCTCTATGGACCTCACTTTGTGCACGGGGGCATTGTCATGCTGAAACAGGAAAGGGCCTTCCCCAAACTGTTGCCACAAAGTTGGAAGTACAGAATCATCTAGAATGTCATTGTATGCTGTGGCGTTAAGATTTCCCCTCACTGGAACTAAGGGGCCTAGCCCGAAACATGAAAAAGAGCCCCAGACCATTATTCCTCCTCCACTAAACATTACAGTTGGCACTATGTAATGGGGGCAGGTAGCCTTCTCCTGACATCCGCCAAACCCATATTCATCCGTCTGACTGCCAGATGGTGAAGCGTGATTACTCACTCCAGAGAACTAGTTTCCACTGCTCCAGCATCCAATGGCGGTGAGCTTTACACCACTCCAGCCGACGCTTGGCATTGCGTATGGTGATGTTTGGCTTGTGTGTTGCTGGTCGCCGATGGAAACCCATTTTATGAAGCTCTCGACAAACAGTGCTTGTGCTGACATTGCTTCCAGTCAGTTTGGAACTCGGTAAGTGAATGTTGCAACTGGCGACAGATGATTTTTTCTGCGCTACGCACTTCAGCACTCGGCAGTCCCGTTCTGTGAGCTTGTGTGGCCTACCACTTCGCAGCTGAGCTGTTGTTGCTCCTCGACATTTCCACTTCACAATAACAGCACTTACAGTTAACCGGGGCAGCTCTAGCAGAGTAGAAATTTGATGAACTGACTTGTTGGAAAGGTGGCATCCTATGACGATTCCACGTTGAAAGTCACTGAGCCCTTCACTACGGCCCATTCTACTGCCGATGTTTGTCTGTGGAGATTGCTTGGTTGTGTGCCTGATTTTATACACCTGTCAGCAATGGGTGTGGCTGAAATAGCCGAATACACTAATTAGAAGGGGTGTTACCTTACACCCCCTGGCTCCTGTCCACTCTTCCCTCAGAGGACACAAAATGGCTGCACGGACACAATGCCTTCATAGTACCGGATAGAGACCACTGGCAGGTAAAAATGTCAGACCTGAGTCTTGCCTTCTCAGTCAGCCTTGCTAATTTATGGTGGTCTCATTTTTAACTATAGATCTTCACAACCACAACCTGGTTATTTTTGCGAATCTATGTCTATAATATTGACATAGATTCGGGCTTCAAAACATCTGTTCACCACCACCTCTTATCGTCCCCCATCCAAATCCTCGATCATGGCCTCATGTACCATTTTTGTCCTCTTTGGTATTCATTAATTTTGCATGGAACACGTGGCAGCTGGGTTAGATCATTGCTGAGAATGTGCCTGTGCTGCTGACGCAATCCCCCCTGTAGGATAGAGCAGGAATTTGTCATTTGTTCAGAGTGCTGGTGCTTTCTCGCCTACTCTTCACGAAGGATGACGGGTGATGTTTAATGTCCACCAATTAATCCCGTCACACAGGACACCGAGTTTAACGCCCATCCTGGATGGCGCACACATTGATGACTCACCCTGCCTGTGAAACACCAAGATGGCAGACAGTTTGTATCTCGGCTGAGATTTGAACCCAGGCTGGATAGCTCAGAGGCGAGTGTGCAAACCCCCAAAGTTATCCTGCCAGGCCTGCAGGCTTTGGTATGACTCGACCTCGATCAGGTTCAAACCGCCGACCTCCCAGACTCCGACCAGATTCTCAAATCATCTCAAATCAAACCAAAACACCAAGTCTGTTTGTTTGTTTTTCATAACTCTTAATCTCAGGTGAATAAATAGAAGAACACTTTGTCCCTTGTTCGCTGAATGGTCATTGTACACTATTTTAACCATGTTAGTGCCAGAGTTGCAGGGTTGGCAATTACCGTGCAAATTGATGTGCCAAAGACTTTTGCTCCGACTGATGTCCGCAGCGGGGATTGCCGACCAGTGGACAGTGATTTCAACGCTGTTTATTTGAGTTTACGTACTTTGCATCGGCTAACATATTACGGTTCGGTTCGTGGGATAAATATTTTCTTTGATGAACTACCTATTATCATCAGCATCTGGCAATGATAAATGCCGCCCCGCAGTGCTCAAATTGCCCAGACAGCAGTGAGCAACAGCTGAAGTTACTTGTTCCTGCAAGCTTTTCAGACAAGGATTTGTGTAAACTGTATGTCCACAGATTAAAAGCCATTTGGCCCATCTTGGATGTGTCGTGTTACAATTACAGCAAACGTGTGGAGCCGCTGCAGCACGAAAGTCATAAAATGGCATCGACATCGTCATCGTAACTGCCAGTTATGTCATAAATCCAGGTTGGGTTGAGGGGAAGGATGAAAAATGTGGGAAGCTTCGTATTTTATATCTTTACTGTTGTCCTATGGAACATCTGCAATTGTACTTACAACATAACTATGGTGCTGGCCTTGTGGAGAGGACACTGGATTGCCATTGCTCAAGAAGTTTTGTGGGCTTATATCCAACTTTATCCAACAGTGTTAAGGATTGTATTCAAAGCTTCAAGAAACGAGGAAGTCTGACGAGCATGACCCCGGTGGTATCACATTGTCAATAAAAACTCGGCTTGCTCATTCATGACCTTCACCGAGTCAGTGATCCGGCTGTCCCACCTTATCTGGTCTCTATTGACACCAATACACCTGCTGTGGTTGACTCTTTCTGCCTTAATAGGTGAGAAACTTGGGATGGACATAAACTAGTCGGTGCTTCCCACATTATAATCCCTCTCTTTGCCCTAGTGTGCAGCCATATAATGTCTTGTATTGCCTCCCAGTCCCAAAAGCACAGCCTGAACCATAGTTCCCATTCCATTTAACGACTCATTTCAAGTTCTCTTCCCTCTTCGGGTGATTTTTAATTGGTCTTCCAGATTGGTGAGCTAAGGGTTGGTGTTGCCTGTAATTGTACCCTCATGATGACATTCCCCATTGATTTGTGGATGGCGAGGACGACGTCGTCCTGATGGAGATGTCCACTTCCCAACGGTCATTTCCTGCTGAAACTCCATAACTTCTTCTGTGACATTATGCTCTGAAACAGAGCAATGAGACTCTTCCTTGAATATTTATACTGTCTGCTGACGAAGTACACGGTTATACAAATCGTACATGTGCAGGTGGCTGGCTCTTGCAACCGGAAAGGACATGTCCGGTGACTTTTGGTGACAATGTGAGATTTTTTTTTTATAGTCATGGTTTTTTTTCCCGATTGCTACTCATTTCCTTTCATGATTTGTCTCTCTTATGTTTCTCATTCATTCCTTTTCTTGACATACTTTTTTGTTCTATTTCTGCTTCCAGCGTCTCATCAGGATGGACATGCCAATCGCAGAGGACAAGACGGTGCATTTCACCACCACACTTATGGCTCTCATCCGTACGGCTCTTGACATCCGCATCGCTAAAGGTGGTGCATGCAGGGTGGAGAAGGGAGGGGGGGTGGTGGAGGGGAGGGAGGGTGGTGGAGGGGAGGGAGGGTGGTGGAGGGGAGGTTAACATCAGTCACAATTCATTCAAGGATCTGAATACCTTGACTGAGCTGAACATGTGAGCTAAGTGTTTTCTTCCAATCAGGCATCAGAAGTAAAACAAACCTGAGGTTGATCGAAGGAAATTGAATTACTGGCCGAGCTGCTCGGTTCGTCCAGATTAGAGTTGTGATTTATAAGGATGGAGTTATTCGAGCATCCTGGAAACTTTCTTATTTACATGTATCATCATTTGCTTCATTTTTGTGAACGAATCTTGAAATATTATTTCGTCAAACGATTACTGTTCTACCAAGTGATTCCTTGCATATTGCAGATGTCAAAATGGGATAATTCTGCCCCTCCCTCCTCCAGCTCCTCACCGACCCCTAAAGGTTTCTTGCATTCATCTTCCTTACATCAGTCTCCTGCCAACCTCCTTTCCCTTTTCTCTTTTTCTCTCCCAACACACAAACTGCTTATGATTCCTGCTCTCTTATTTTCCTTTTCTTTTCAAAATTATATTTTCGCAATATTTATAACCTCTGAACCCACTACCCTCAGGGTCCTCCATTGAAGGATATGTGGATAGCACCCAACTATGTAGGATTACATTTGTATGAAACAAACGATTTCATAAGTAGGGTCATTGTGAGCTGGAGGAAAGGAGTTCAATCAACTCAATCCATTTCCAAGACTCTGTCCAATCACACCATCCAGGATTTGCTAATTGACATTGATTTATGTGTCACATATGTAGTTTCATATATACTGTATATATATATATATATATAAATATATGTATATACATATGTAAATATGTATGATACCATCTGCCTTTGTTCTCATTTGTTTGAGATGTTTATATAAACACGTGTTTGATGTGTGCATCCAGGCGGTGCCGACATGTTTGAGTGTGACTCTGACCTTCGAAAGGAGATCATGGCAATATGGCCACACTTGTCACCCAAAGTTCTTGACCTTCTCATCCCGGCTCACCGAGGTGACAATACACACACTTTCCTTGTCCTAAATAAAACACTTTACGAGCAAATGATTACTTGGGCAATGCTTGATTTTACTTGCCTTGCTTAAACTGGGTTTTTTTTTTCATCCTGCATTTTTAAATTTAATCTCGCATCTCTCATATTTTACCTTTCTCAAGGTGCAAGAGTTCAACAAATTTGGGTTGATATAATTGGATTTTTGGAGATCTGAAGGAGAAAAAATAATCATGAGATTTGAGATATATTGTCGGACCCTGCAATTCGCGGGGGATACGTTCCTCCTGAAAAATGCCGCGAATGTTGGGGTCCGCGAATGTTGGGGTCCGCGAATGTTGGGGTCCGCGAATGTTGGGCATTGTTTAAAATATATTTCTTTATTTATTTATTTATTTTTACATGGTCTAGGCTTGTGGAAGAGCGATTCCGCCGAACAAATCAAGACACAATATAAAAAAGGGAACAGCAGGAGAAAGGGGAAACACCAACAGGGCGGAGGGAGAAAGTAGTTGGAGACGGACAAACAAGGGATGCAGGGGTAAAGGAAAAGGCAAAAGGTGGACAATGTGGATACATAAGCAAAATTTTGGGAAGGGTGCGGGGTGGTTTAAAGGGTGCATAAAATATCATGATTTTGGATGGGGATGACTTGAGTTGGTGGTGAACAGCTGTCTTGTCGACCTGCAGGGAAGAATGAGATTTAAGAGCGTATGGAACATGCTTCCACAGGTGGAACAAAAAGAGGAATAAATGAGTGTTGGTGATTCTAGATTTAGGCAGTTTCACTTGGAGGGGGTTTCTGGTGGAACACGTGCATCCTGAAGATACCTGGAGGGGGCAAAATATGGAGAGGGCAGAAGGTGGATGTCTAGCAATGAGGCAGAAAAAAAAACAGAGAGACCACCGACCTGTTGACAATGGCAAAGTGATAAACCCACAGACTCAGCTTCAACGTGAGATATTTCAATGATTTTGAAGGCCTTTTTTCCACACCGTCAAGCTGAGCAAGATGTGAGGCAGGGGAACTAGCCCAGAGGGGAGAGCAGGACTCCATCAAGCTGCAAATGAAAGCCTTGTAGATGGATCAGAGCTCAGATGTGCCAAGGAAGGACTATGACGGAGGATGCCCAGAGGGCAGCTTTTCGAGACGGTTGTTGAGAAAGTAAATGGAAGGGTTTGCAGTATAGTCCTTTTGGAGAGAACGAGTGAGTGTGAGGCATTTCTCAGGATTGAAAGACATGTTCCAAGTGTTTCACCAGTTTGTGATTTTTGTCAAGATCTGAGGAGACGAAAGAAGCTGCTGCCTGTCTGTCAGAAAGATGAGGGGTGCCACTGCAGTGTGTGGAGTCATCATAAAAGAGATCGAGAGGATTTTCCAGATAGTCGGTGAGATCATTGATGAAGATTAGGAATAGGATGGGGGACTAGAACATTACCTTGGGGGCACCAGCCTTGACAGGGAGAGGAAAAGAAAAGGTTCCATTGAGAGCCACACGTTGGCTCCGAGAGTAGAGGAAGTCAGTAGATTTGGCCTTGGATTCCATAGGCAGACAGTTTGGAGAGCAAGGCAGGACGCCAGACTGTTTCAAAAGCTTGAGATATGTCTAGAAACATGGCCCTATTGTCATGTCTGACATTGAGGGCCTCCATCCATTGTTGGGAGAGTTGAAGCAGCATGTCTAAGGTAGAGTGACCAAGTCTGAATCCGAATTGATTATGTGAGATTGGGCTGTTTGAGTTAAGGAATGAATTTATGTCAACTGCGTTGATGGATTCCATAACATTGCTCATGATTTGTCTGTATTTAAAGCTAATTTGCCTCGAGTTAAAAGGATCCGTTTTTGCTCCTTTTGATGCAATGCTGTGATGTTGGCCAATTTCCAAGCAGTTGGAAGATGACCTACGGTAAATGACAGGGAGAAAAAAAGTATAAAGAATAAGTGCAAGAGCAGCAGAGCAGGTTTTTCGGAGACGTGAGCTGATGCCATCTGGTCCGGTTGCAGAGTCAGAGTCGAGGGTTACCAGAAACTTTTCCACCTTTTCAGGTGCAAAAGACACCGAATTCAGGATCAGTTGGGTAGGACAGGAGAGGATGGGTACTGCGAGGATGAGGGGTTGGAGACACTGGATTTGGAAGCAAACACAGAATTGAGGCATTCAGCCTTCTCATGAGGGGAATCAGCTGTGGTGCCATTTGAAGTGAGGGATGGGATGGAAGGGGAGCATACACCAAAGACAGACTTGACAAGGCACCACTGGGTTTTGGAGGAGGGAGATACGTTTGAAAGCTCATTCTTGAGATTGGACAGATGTTGTTTGCTGGCTCTTCTGAGGGTAGACACACACTTGTTGCTGGCTTTGTGGAATGATCTGAGGTTGCCTTCAGTTGGAATTGCCTTCAAGGAGGAGAATGCAATTTGCTTTAAAGCAACAGCTTCACCACAGGATTCAAAGTACCAAGAGTGGGTGGACTGGGAAGCTAACTGGAGACGAGATGGGATGAATCTGTGCATAACAGAGAGGAGGCTTCTGTTGAAGAATTCCCAGGCTGAATTAATATCGGGGGCAGTAAATATTGGAGACCAGTCCTGAAGTGAGATGCTGCTTGTCATTCATGTCAGTTTGCTGAGTAAACTGCCTGACTCACCAGCACAGAGGCTGTTCTCTGAGAATGGCCAGAGATACATTGACTTTTACGAGCACATAACTCGAAGAGCCAATTGGGGCAGAGGACAAGCACGATACATTGACTGGGAAGTTGGTCATCACCAAATCTAGGAGGGAAGATTTCCCATTGGGAGAAATCCGGGTGGGAACGTTCACAGATCGAGTCAGACTCATCGATTCACAGAAGTCATTTGCAGAAGTGCCATGACTGGTAAGACAGAAACCAACATCTCGCCAATTATCATGGTGACAATTAATCACCACATTTGAGGAAGATAGAGTTGGGATGAGTGATTAAAAGTTGGTCCATGTCTTCTGAGAGAGATGTATCGTGACTATAGAAAGTCTACTCCCCCATTCAAATTTTTCACCTTCTGTGGCCGTGTAACCTGGAATGAAATTGCGTTAAAACAGACTTTTCCCACCTTTATTCACACATTGTAAGCCACAACTTCCAAGTGAAAAACAAATTCTGAAAAACAAAAATAATAATTAAAAATACAAAACAAGAATATCTTGGTTGGATAAGTGTCCACCGCCCCGTCCCCCCGAGTTAATACTTGGTGGAAGCACCTTTGACAGCAATTACAGCTGTAAGTCTGTTGGGATAGGTCTCTAACAACTTTGCACACCTTTATTGGGTAATATTTCCCCATTCTTCTGGATAAAACTGTTCAAGCTCAGTCAAGTTGCATGGGGAGCGTTGATGGCCAGCAACCTTCAAATCATGCCACAGATTTTCGATTAGACTTAGATCGGGGCTCTGACTGGGCCACTCAAGAACATTTATATTTTTGTTCCTTAGCCATTCCATTGTGGCTTTGGCTGTGTGATCCGGGTCATTGCCATGCTGAAAGTTGAACTTCCGTCCCAATTTCAGCTTTCTTACAGAGGGTAGCAGGTTTTCCTCTTGGATTTTTCTGTATTTTACTCCATCCATTTTCCCTTCTGTCCTGACAAGTGCCCCAGTCCCTGCTGATAAGAAACATCCCCAGTACATGATGCTGCCACCACCATGCTTCACAGTAGGGAAGGTGTTCTTTGGGTGATATTCAGTGTTGGGTTTGCACCAAATGTAATATTTTGCTTTTCGGCCAAAAAGTTCCATCTTGGTTTCGTCAGACCACAAAACATTTTACCACATGGCTTCAAAACCTCTGGAATGGTTTTTTTTTTTTTTGCATATTTCAAACCTCAAGGTTGGCTTGTTTGAGTAATGGCTTCCTTCTTGCCACCCTACTGTATAGGTCAGAGTTGTGGAGTGCTTGGGATATTGTCACATGCACACAGTGACCAGTCTTTGCCATAAAGGCCTACAGCTCTTTCAAAGTTGCTATTGGCCTCTTGGTGGCCTCTCTGAGCAGTCTCCTCGCTTGGTCATCCAGCGTGGGGTGATGTCCTGATCTCGGCAGAGTCTTGGTGGAACCATACACCTTCCAGTTCTTCATGATTGTCTTGACTGTGCTCCAAGGGATATTCAAGGCTTTTGGAATATTTTTTATACTCATCCCCTGATCTGTGCCTTTGCACAACTTTATCCCAGAGATCTTTTGAAAGCTCCTTGAAGCTCAAAGTTGAGTCTTTGCTGTGAAATGCACTATCCAGCAGAGTAAACCGACAGGAACAGCTGATTTTATTCTGAAACACTAAAATGTAACACTGGTGGGGGTCAATTAACTTGGTGTGAATTTGAAGGTGATTGGTTATACCTGAGCTAATTACCTTCGCATTCTGCGAAAGGTTATGTTTTGGTCGGCGTGTATTTATTTAGTTATTTATTTATTTATTTGTAATCTTGTGATTCGTATAACTCAAAAAGTATTAAACCGAATTGCATGAAATTTGGTGGGATGATTGGTTATTAGCCAGGAAGCATTCGATTATATTTTGGGATCATTCGGGTCAAATGTCAAGGTCAAGGTCACGAAAAGGTCAAAATCGTCTTTTTTACGATAACACGGTTAATTTTTATTCAATTTGCATGCAACTAACGCCAAAATGTTCAGAATTCAACGCCTCATCTTGTGATATGCAATATGACACAATGACGCCCATACTCTTGTTACCGGTTAGGGTTCAAAAGTCAGGGGGGTCACGACCTTGAAAAATATGCGGTTTTTGTCATAATGCGGTCAATTCTTGTCCGCTTTACATTAACCCAGCACCAAAATGTTCAGAATTTAATGCCCAATCTTGTGACACAATGACGTCATAACACATGTCACCGGTTGGGGTAAAATGTCGGGGGGGGGGTCACGCCCTTGAAAAATATGCGGTTTTTGGCATAACTCAGTCAATTCTTATTCGATTTGCATGAAACCAGCATCAAACGAGATTACCTTCTCTTGTTGAAACGTTGTATTCACCGAGCTTGCGAGTGAAGACTCGCCAAAACGACGTGAGTTGATTGTTGTTTAGTCCGTAGCCCCCGAAAGTCGGGGGGGGTCATGACATTATAGATATGTGGTTTGTGTCATAAGAACATTCATATGAAACCAGTTCCCCACACTCATACCAAGAACAAAAAAAGTAGTGGCGGCGAAGGTATGCGCTCTATGAGTGCCCATTCTAGTTTACAATTGCCATTATAAGGGGGGTGGACACTTATCCAGCCAAGATATTCTAGTTTTGTATTTTTAATAATTTTCTGAAATTTGTAGAATGTTTTTCACTTGGACGTTGTGGGTTACGATGTGTAAATAAAGGTGAAAAAGGTCTGAGTTAAAGTAATTTAATTTCAGGCTATAAAACAACAAAAGGTGAAGGTTTTGAAAGAGGATGCAGACTTTCTATCGGCACTGTAGATGGAGTCATCACTGTTGGGAGGACGATGCAACACATGGTCAAACATGAGGTGAGAACGGAGTGGAAGTCACAACCAGAGGTACACCTGGAGTTTGGGAGGTGTAAGAGCAGCACATGGTGAGTGAAAAATTGGGTTTTTTATGTAAAGCATGACTTCACCACCAGGATGGGATTCAGATCAATCAAACCTGAGGAGACAAAAGCCAGAGAGAGACAATAATTAGGCAGGGGTGTCCTGTGGGAGGAAGGATTCATTTAAGCAGATAATGGCCAGTTCATCAGCAGCTGTCTGGATTGAGAGATCTATCAGTTTGAAATGGAAGCCTCGGATGTTTGAGGTTCACACAGTTAGGGACAGGGGAAGCTGAGCTGCTGATAGGACATAGGGATTTGGAAAGGAGCAAGGAGAGGGGGAGGGGGAAGCCGGGGAGGGGGCGAAGTCGGGAGGAGCAGGGGTGAAGTTGGGAGGGAGAGTAGCAGGGGGGGAGTTGAGAGGGGGCAGGACGATGTTGAAGTTGAGATGGGGGCAGGATGAGAGGGGGGCCGAAGTGTGTGACGAGGGAGTGTACTGCATGTTAGTTGCTATTGTTGACTGCTCTCTCCACATGTGAATGGGTTTTAGGAGAGGGAACGGAGACCTACCAAGTCACGAAGTATCCACCTCAATTGTGTGTGTGTGTGTGTGTGTGTGTGTGTGTGTGTGTGTGTGTGTGTGTGTGTGTGTGTGTGTGTGTGTGTGTGTGTGTGTGTGTGTGTGTGTGTGTGTGTGTGTGTGTGTGTGTGTGTGTGTGTGTGTGTGTGTGTGTGTGTGTGTGTGAGTGAAAAAGAGAATTGTGAGAAACATAAATAAAAAACAAGGTGTGTGTGTTTGTATCATTGGTTGTTGTCTCCATATGTGGGTTTCAGAATGTGGAACGAGTCCTTCCTGGTCTCCCTGGTCATGAAGGTCTCGAAGTTTAGGCCAAAATAACTTGGTAATGACATCTGAATGAGCCATGTCGTCTTTTCCTTTTTTGTACCTCGGTCCTATATCTGGTTGCAATGCTTTGGTTTCTCTGTTCATGCTCGATTGGGTATCATTGGGTTGTATGTGAGCATTACGTCCTCGTTTTCAATGATTTCTTTTGGTTCATGTTTACATGAGTTTTCTGGAACTGGGATTTTGAAATTTTTGTAGATGTGCTCCAGTGGATTACTCCATATACTTTGTTGTGCCTTTGTGTGCAGCTGTTTTTTTACATCCCAAAAGGAGCTGACTCCTAGTTTCTGCTTCTACTTTGCAGAACCTACACCTGTCCGAATGAGCTAATCCTGACATTTTCTTAAATCTATTAGTAAAGTGTCCTTGGTTATTGGGTATTTATTATGATTTGTTCTCCATCCCAGTTGAGCTGACCTCTTCTTTGCCATTCCAATGAGCTGCCTTTTTTTTTTTAATCTCCCTGCTCTTTTATCGTTTTCCCAGTTGTTGACTATATCTGTTGACATTTCGCCTTATATTTTCATTTTGTCTTTTTTGCAATCATTGGGGCGGTATTTGTTGCAGTTTCAGTTTCACGTGTGACTCCTATTCACACCGGTTTTTAGGAATTTTTTTGCAAGGTTGTCGAATGCTCGAGCGCCGTGATTGTGGAGAGCATCTGGTTGCTGAAGTTTGAAATTCCATCCAGGCTGGAGCTTTTAATGTTCTTTTGGGTCTTTATAAATTCCTTTCCAGAAATCATTAAGTTTATCTTTTTTCAGGAGGATTTGAGAGATTTTGCTTTTGTTTCCCGAGTTCGCAGTCGAATCTTTTTGGATTATTTTCAAACATCTGTTTTTCCTTTCTCCAATTGTTGACTTCGTCTCGATGTAATATATATTTTTTCATCTTCCCTGCTATCATTTACGTTTTTAGTTTATTTTTTTTTTCAGCAACCATGACCTCCCAGTCTTTGTTCTCAATTTTATGTTTGTTTGTGTTTCTTTTTTGGATTATCTTCATTACCTTTTGGGCTTTGGTTTCCTCTTTTGAATTGCTGCATTAGTCCTGTTTCCTTTCTCAGTTGTTCTCTTTGTTTCATTAGTCTCTCTTTCCATGGTGGTGCTTGTTCTCTCTCTGTAGGGCCTGGTGTGTTCTTCTTACGACATTGTTTGCCTGTTACTTATTCTGGGAGCAGTGAAGCTGCAAAGCACACAGTACTGATTTCCTTTAAGGAGGATGATTTTGATGTCATTCTTCTGAGTGCTTGGTTCATTCCCCTGATGAGTAATTTTTGTCCGTTTGTTGTTTTATGTTCCACAGAGTTGTGGTCTTTCCCTGAGTGGTATCAATCTCATCTTTTCTATTTTGTTGGCCAACTCTTCCAGTTAATGTTGCTCCTCATCGTCCTTATCTTCTTTGCTCAGTTGTTCTCCGTTGTCGTCCTCGTTGCCTTCCATTATTGCTCTCATCCCTCCAGTCTGTGTCGATGTCATATCATTTGGGTTAGCAGGTTGTACTTGTTCTCTCTCCAGGGGTCGGTCTGCATCATTTATTTCTGTTATACTTAGTGTCCAAGCTTTGACTTTGGTGAATGTCCTCTCCCCATTTTGCAATAAAGGATGATTTATTTGTTTTTCCTCGAAGATCCAACTTTCCTTATTTGAGCCTCTCATTTGAAGCTTTATATTTGGTGGTCGTAGTAGAGCAGGTAGCACCTTCACAGCTTTTCTCCCTGGTGCAGATCACTAACTCACTGTGTGATAATGTTTTGTCCCATTTGATGAAGTAGTCAATTTTTTTATTAGTGCACATTCCAGCTGTACGGTGTGGCTGCACAGAAACACAGGGTGTTGTATGTAAGGGGTCTGCGTCCTTATTTTCGAGGTTTTCTTTCTTTCCTTGTTCTCAAAACACTATTTGTCTCTCCATGACTCTCCACCCACACTGCCCAGGCAAGAATTTTGCCTTCCGTGAATCAGCTCGCATGCCGCCTGACATCTCGACGAGGGCCAAAGCAGCCACTTATCGTTCTGGACTTTCCTCCTTCTTCCCTTTGCAGCCCACAAAACCAGAGGCATGTGAGCAACTCGGCATGAGAATCATTCAAGTCCTCAGACGGTCCATTGAAGATGTGAGCAGCCATGCAGTGCCACGAGCCGTAGGCCTCAAAGCCGTGCATGTTCAGTGATGACCAACCTTTCCATGGCTTAGAGAGCCTTCCCTCTCCAGCCCCACCACTTTTCCCTCTCTCCAAATCTCCTCCCTCGATTTCCAAGTTTCCAAGCAGTCCGTTGGAGGTGCGATTAGCCATGGGGCGCCGTCTTGATATAGCATCAGCCTTATATCCATAAGTGCCTCTATTCCCCACTCACACCACCCTCGCTGCCCCAGAAAGAATTACTCCCTCCATTTGTTAGATCGTAGTCTGCCAAACATCTCGACCAGGGCCAGATCCGCCTCGTATCGGTACGGGCTTACCCTGTTCTTCCTTCCACAGCCCACAAAACCATCGGTGTCTACCGTGAGCATCTAGGCCAGAGAATCTTTCAGGTCCTCAGGTGGTCTGTTGGAGACTTGAGCAGCCATGCAACACTTGGATATGTACTGAGGCTTGGGTTATTTTGGCCTGAGGAAGCTTGCAGGAATGCGGATGAAACATCACCTGAGGCCGTATCTGCTCTTGCTTGTTTATGACTGGATTAACAGGGCATAATTAGCTACACACAAGTACTGAAAAGTGTGTGGGCCAGTACACACCCCTGACAAACTCCAGTAACAAGTGGAAATAAGTTGGAGATGGTATCACGACATCTCATAACATTCTCAGTATCAGAGTATAGTTCAGACATGAGATTGATCAGTTTTGATGGCAACGAAGACCGAGAATCGTCCAAAGGGCATCGCGATTCACTTAATCAAATGCTTTGCAGAGATCAACATCGGCTGAGCAACCCTTACCGAAACTCTCGTCTGCGTTAGGTGATGATCCGAAGAACAAGGACATGGTCAATTGTTAACCCTTATGGTGTGGAGCTTGACTGCTCGTGATACTGGTGCTCAAGCAGATGGTGGCAAACTCTATCAATAATTATCCAAGCAAAGACCTTGCCCGGCACTGAGAGAAGCCTCACCCCTCGGTAGTTGTTTCAGTCCTGGCGATCACCCTTCCTTTCCAGAGAGGAACAACAAGGCCCCTCTTCCAGTTAGTTGGGATGATGCCCATGCTCCAACCAGCACAGAACTGCATGCAACGACATGAGTGCAACATTTCTACCAGCTTTGAGAAGTTCAGCATGGATGCCACAAATCCCAGGAGCTTTACCCTCCTTTTAACTGGTTCACCGCAGCCGGTGTTTCAACAAATAAAGGTGGTTCACAGTTGATTGGAGGGTCAGCAATATATATAGTAACACCCCTGACATCCAACTCAACTAACACCCCTGACATCCTGGTACAGCTGCTGAAAGTAACCGGCCCAGCAGGCATTCACTTCAGACTCCTCTGTCAAGAGCTCACCACCCTCTGCTTTAACTTCAGTACACCAAGGGAGGGGCTTGGAGGAATGCAATGCACAAATTCCTCTGTAAGCAGGATGAGAATCTCTTGACAGGTGATGCTCCACTCCTTCACAGAATTCTCGCACAAAGACCTCCTTGTCTTCCATCAGTGCATGTACAGCTTTATGCATCAGCTTCCTGAACAGCTCAGCTCTGCCATTAAGCCCAGCCCGGCGACTGGTCACTGCTATCCAGTGTCCACTGAGAGAAAAAGTTCTTCACCTGATGGTGGGTTCTAAGACAACCATTGTTCCCATCAAGGATGTTAGTGTTAAAGGCACTCCACAGATCTCCAGTATTCCCCAAAACACCTGGACCCCCCAAATCCCCACTTAGCCTCTTTGAAAACTCCTCAGCTGTCCTCTCATCCTTGAGCTTGGCAACATCCAGCTTAGGCTGGTATGGTTCCATTCTCCTGGATTTGAGCTGCAACTTCAAAGTTGCTACAACAAGTTTGTGTTTGATATCGAGGAACTGAGCACTCCGGGAGACCCTGCAGTTTCAGAGAAAATCCGCCAGCGACCATCAATGAGCACATGGGCAATCTCCTTTGCAAACCACCAGCATTGGAATGCCAAGTCCAGTGATGAGGCTGTGGGCACTGAAACCATGAACGAGCCACCCTCAGTCCACAACTTCTTGCAAAGACAAGGAACTTGGTGCTATTCTGGTTCACAGTTCCAGACCCATGGGGACTAACACACATCTCATAACCATCCCCATCAATGCCAGTCGATGCATTGAAATCCCCCAAGAAGAGAAGAGAATCTTGCCTGGGGCACTGATCAACCACAGACTCGAGCACGGCATACAATGCCTCCTACACAACGGGATCACTCACCTCAGTCAGAGCATAAACAGAGACCAGGGAAATGACACCTAAGGAGTGACGAATCCTTAGTCCCATAATAAGCTTGTTGACTGGTGTTACCTCAATTATCATTGGAATCAGCTTATTGGACACAGCTACTGCAACTTCTTGGGCAGGGTAACCATCGGATTGACCAGACCAGTCGGATGTGTACACACCTACCATGATCTCACCACTATCCGGTCTCCGAATCTCAGAGAGTGTATATATTTATTTGTATATACTGTATGTGTATATGTGTGTGTGTGTGCATGTGTGTGTGTGTGTGTGTGTGTGTGTGTGTGTGTGTGTGTGTGTGTGTGTGTGTGTGTGTGTGTGTGTGTGCATGCGTGCGTGCGTGTGTGCGTGCATGCGTGTGTGTGTGCCTAGTGTTGGCTTACCATTGAAGGTGGCTAGTTTAAGATCTTAGGCTCCTGAGTTTGAACCACTGTCTATCCATTGAAATAACACCGGGTTGGTTGACTCAGCCTGTCATCCTTTCGAGGTTGGCAAAATGAGTACCAGCTAATACTGCGGTAATAATCCATTCTAGTATCCTGCATCAGAGTGGCGACCTGTCCAGGATTGTACTTCTTTGCCAGTGAAACTGTCTCGGCAGCCCAATGCACCTCACGACATGAAAGGAATGGTTAATAGTCCCCACCAGCTTCACCGGAGGGGACTATAGGTTTGCTCTCCGTCTGTCCATCCATCCGACCCACCTGTTGTTTTTCAAACTTTCTTTTCCTATACCCTTTAAGATATTCAACTGAAATGTGGTAGCTGGCTTTACTATGATAAGTTACAGAAAAAGTTTGAGTTTCAGGGCATTTCGTCATTTTTTTCACACTTTTGCCCTTTTTGGACTTATAAAATATCACATTGGTCAGGGACATGTATTGTATTGCAAATAAATTGTCACTTGTCATTTATATGTTTAGGGGACATTTAGGGTACAAAGGGAGTGTTTCCGGAATGATGGCCGTATGTTAAATAGAAAGGGGGCAGCAAGGTTTGCAGTGGGAATTGAGGAAGGAATTCAGGCTTTTTTAGGTTAGCGGAGGGTAGGGAAGCTATAAAGGAAGGAATGGATGAAGTAATTGGGATGAGTAAGGTCAGGCAGGAAAATAGAATTTCAGGAATTGAAAAGTTAAATATATTCTGTACCAATGTCAGAAGTTTAAATATTAAGATGGAAGAGCTTGAAATCGAAGTAGATAGCAAGGAGTATGATATAGTCGCAGTGAGTGAGACATGGTTTAAGGAGGGGAGAAACTGGAGGACAGGATTAGAAGGCTACAAGGTATATCGGTGTGATGGGAAGGAGAGAATAGGAGGAGGTGTAGCAATTTGGGTAAAGGACAGCTGTTAGGGCATCAAGAGAAAGAGGTGACTGACATTAAGGAAGGAATAAATGTTGAGGTGTCTTTATTGGTAGAGATTAGAGATTGTAAAAACAGTAAGATACTGGTGGGATGCTTTAATAGGGCTCCGGGTGGGAAGGAAGAGGAGGAAGGAGGAGGACATGAAGAATTCACAAGGGCATGTGGTCAGGGAAGAGTATTGATTATGGGGGATTTAAACTCGCTTAGGTATAGATTGGGTCCAGGAACAGGGAAAGGGCGGAGCAGATGAGGATTTACTAGTTTTAGTCCAGGATTGTTTTTTAACCCAGTTTGTAGATAAGCCCATGAGGGGGAGTGCAGTGTTAGACCTTTTAAGTAACGATCCCAATATGGTGGAGGAGGTGGAGGTTGGGGAGCATTTCGGAGCAAGTGACCATAACATTGTGTGTGCAAAGATTCTGTTGAGGGTTAGAGTTCAGGATCGTAGGGTAAGGCTATTAGATTTCAGGAAGGCAAACTTTGAGGGTAGGAGGAGAGAATTGGGTGATGTAGATTGGGAGACTTGAACAACAGGACAATCAGCATCAGAAAAATGGGAAACCTTGAAGGACCAAATGTGTGTAGTGCAGAATAAGTACATTCCAATGAGGTGTAAAACTAGAAGTGGAAAGAGACCAGGGTGGGTGAGCAGTGAGATAAGGAACGCTACGAAGGAGAACCAAAAGGCATTTATTATGTTTAAAATAACAGGACTGGAGTTGGATTTATGTCACTATCGGAGTAAACAGGCAAGTTAAGAAAATAACTCGGCAAGCCAAAAGAGAGTATGAGAAGGACATGGCTAAGAATATTAAACATAATAACAAGGCTTTCTTTAAGTATATCAGGGGAAAAGAACAGGTGAGGACCAGTGTGGGCACATTGAGGAAGAGCACCGGGAGAGTGGTTCGTGATGAAAGTGAGATGGCAGGCTTATTAAACAGGTATTTTTCTTTAACTTTAACACAAGAACATTCAGGAGAAATGCCAATATCTGAGAGTATCTCTCGAGGAAGTGAGGAAGGGCTTTTACAGAAAATCCAAGTTGGAGTGGAGGAAGTAAAGGAACAGCTCGGAAATCTAAGAGAAGATAAGGCTCCGGGTCCAGATAATATACACCTGAGAGTATTGATGGAGGTAGCTGAGCAGGTAAGCGAGATGTTAACAGATATTTTCAATAGCTCACTGGAGTCAGGACAGGTACCGGAGAATTGGAGAGTAGCAAATGTAACACCATTATTTAAGAAAGGATCCAGAGAAGAATTGGGAAACTATACACCTGTTAGGTTGACTTCAGTTTTGGGGAAGGTGTTGGAGACATTAATTTAGGACCAGATGAGGAACCATTTAAATAAATACAAACTAATTAAAGATAGTCAGTGTTGTAATAAGCGTGGGTTTACCAAAGGTAGTTCCTGTTTAACAAATCTTTGAGAGTTCTGTGAAGCAATGTCTGATTGGGTGGATGAGGGAAAGGCAGTGGACGTAGTATATCTAGACCTTAAGAAGGCATTTGATAAGGTACTGGCATACGCGTGCAAAGCACAATGCGGAGAGCGTTGTGGGGGGCGTGGAGGAGTGGTGTTGATAGTCACGTGTCCGCAATGCATATAGTTGTTCGCGCCGCTAGAGGCGTGTGGTAGTCTACAGTCGTGTACATCTGGACACACAATAAACAGAGTTACGGCAACCCTCACGACTCTACGTGCCTCACTGCCCTCCAGACATTACACTTGGCGACGAGGCTGTTTCGGATCGACGCGTGCAGAGTGCCTGGTTTTCCTCGGTGTTGACTTTGGGTCTTTTGCTGGAGCAATTGGATTGTAGGGCGCACGGAGCGCCGGGAAAATCAGCGCAGCTAGCACGGTTCGAGTTCGATCACCTGGCGAGGAGTCCAGGGAAGCGCATCGTGAGTTTCGCGTGCCCGCACGCACAGTCTTCAGTGCGGGTCGAGTCCTGCAGCCAGACATCTCACCGTCACCTGCAAATTCGCGTCGAGTGAACGGCAGGATGGCTCGAGGATGGTGGAAGGTCAGGGCATGGCGCACGGACGAGTGCCCGTCTTCGTCGGAGACGACTTCGAATTGTTTGCAGAGCAGTTGGGGTGCTATTTCCACGCGAATGATGTAGACGACGAGAGCAAGCGCAAATCGATCTTGCTCGCCTCGCTATCAATGGAACATTATCGACTGCTAAGTGATTTGGTGGCGCCGGACAAGCCCAGTGACGACGGGCTGTCGTTTCAGGACGTGGTAGAGAAGATGAAAGCCCACATGGCGCCAGAGAAGTCATTGCAGCTGGCTCGATACCAGTTCGATCACCTCGCGAAGGGTGCGGAGGAGCGCGTCGCAGATTTCGTGGCGCTGGTGAAGCATTCGGCTGTGGCTTGCAAGTTCACGGCAGAGGAGCGTCCAGCTCGACTCAGAGATCGCTTTATTTCTGGGTTGCAAGATGCGAAGATGGTGTCGGCGATTCTGCGAATGCGAGGTGTCGACATTACATTCCACTCGGCGGTCGAGACTGCTTCAGCTGTCGAGCAGACACTCAGAGATGTTCGCGCCATCACCGGCCAGGGCATGACGGGTGATCCCAGCTGGGACATGTCGGGTGACCCCGGGGTCCACGCGATGACCCAGGTTCCCCAGGCCACGCGCACGCCTTTCGGTGCGGGCCGGGGCCACACGCCGCAGCATGGCCGCGCGGGCAGCGAGATGAACACACAGGGGTGTTGGGGGTGTGGAGGGCAGCACCTGCGGCGGGTGTGCCCGTATAAAAACACCGTGTGTTTGCATTGTCACAAGGTGGGACATCTGAAGCGTGTGTGTCGAATGGCGTGGGCCGCCGTTAAGGTCTTGGATAGCGAGGTGCGGGACGACCCCAGCGACCTGGAGCGCGGCCTGCAGCCTGGGCAGAGTGATCCCGGCGGCCCGGAGCTGGAAATGCAGCCGATGTTGAGCCTGTTTTCAATTGGTCCGGAGGTAACAAGACCAATGACAGTGGAGGTTGAGGTGAACGGGGCACCGATCGTGTTTCAAGTTGATATCGGGGCCGCGGTGTCGGTCATGGGCGAACAGACCGCTTGTGACCTCCGCGGTATTCACCTGGTCAAGATGACCTTTTCGCTGTACACGTACACCGGCGAAGCGATTGCACCACTTGCTGTGACAGACGTCTCGGTGGTCTTCCAAGGTCAAAGCGACCTACTCTCATTGTTTGTGGTACGAGGGGAGGGACCCGCCCTTTTGGGCCGGGACTGGCTGGCTAGCCACAGGCTAGACTGGACGGCGCCAGCCAGTGGCCTTGGACGTCCCGTGCCGGGCCGATTAGAGTTTCGGTGGGAGGAGGTTCCTGTTTCGGAGTGCGTACCTCCAGGTGCACCTGTGTCTCCTTCGGGGCCCATACCTCCGTTTGGGCCCGGGCCTCCCTCGAGACCCGAGGGCGAGGTCCCGGCAGCAGGAGCTGCGACGATGCAACATGGGTTTCCGTTCATTGCTTCCTGCAACTACGATATACTGTTCAGGAGCAACGGGGGCCATGCCAGCTGCGACAGACTCTCGCGCTTGCGCTGCGCTCATAATACAGTGCACACCCGTGTCGTTCAGGTGATTTCAGCGGGGGATTGGAGCGAGCCGGTCGCATTCAAGAAGCTCGTGGAATGCGACCATCGACAGTGTCCTCTTCGACGTTCAGATGGGGACCTGCACGCAAGTCGCCTCAACGTCATGACAACCAAGAGGCGTGCGGGCAGCGTGGTTCATGATTTGTTAATTGTTGTCTGTTTGATTCTCGCAGCATGAGTGATTCAGCTTGGCGTTATAAACGCAAATGCCGACAGTCCGCGTGTGAGCAAGATGTGTTTGATTGGGATCAATGCTTTCTTTGATGTGAAGAGCTCGCGGACGATCATTGCGAATAAAGAGGTCTTTCAGATCTCCGGCTTTGATGACAGTCCGCGGTTCGCTGCCCCCTCATGTGTTAGAATTATACTGTGGGAACGCGCTATACGTAAAGAGGAGTTTTCCTCGGCGCAGACGATGTTTTGCTGTTATATGACCCTGATATATATCCAGTCAACGCTGGTCGTCTGTATGGACGTGCGTTGAGGTCTCGGCTGGAGTTGCTGCGTCCAAAGGGGTCAGTGGCAGGGGCGGTGTTGCACCCGGGGCTAATGCGCGGTTTTGTTGTGGGATGGCTGGTAATAGAGCCAGCTAATTGCCTGGTTCGGGTTAAGGGCGGGGAGCCAGGGCAGGTTCGCTGTTCAGCGTCACCCTCCCGTTACTCTCGCGGGTGCAGGGTGTTATCTTCCCAAGGCCGCCCTCCCCGCTGCTCCCGCCAGCGACGGCGCCCTCATGTCTGGCGGACTCAGCGTGTTTACCTGTTTCTGTCTGTGGGGGACGAGCAAGCTTGTCGGCTGGGGGCGCGGGAGGTTCATCTCAGCGTGTCACCGCGACCTCGCCGGCAGGCGTGTAAGCATGGGCCGCCTGGGCGCGCTTCTGCTGCATTGTGATACTGTGCTCCCAAACTTTCCTCTTTATATCTTTAACATGGCCATGGTTATTGTGGTCTGCAGGCATCATTGGCTTCGTCGTGCAACTCAGTACTCGAGCACCAGTCCACTGCATTCGGGATTCAACTCACTCGCATCAACACAGTAAATGTTGTGATGGGGATTAGAGGGCTGAATTATGGGCCAGATTAAAACGATGGCATTATTGTAACAGGTTGTGCAGATGAAGCACGTTTTCTTTCGTGCCGTCTGGGTTTGATTCACGGCCGACCATCACCCCAGGGTTAGGTGGTACTGGGAGGATTTTTCATGGTTCATGTCGTTTTGTTCCTCTTTGTTTTTTATGTCGTAGTATGCTTTGCCAATTATGCTTATCATTATAATTGTCATTTTATAACACTGAACAACAAAAATTTTTTACTGGAGATGTGTAAAGTGATTTAGACTAATTTGGGTACGCTGATTTCAAAAATCATAACCGTTTTGCTGTATCACGTCAGGATTTTCAGTAACAGAAATATTCCCATTGCCTAGAAGTCAGGATTTCAATGAAATTTACAAAAATTCATTTATTCATTTATTTCATCATGAATGCTTCAAAATTATAGAAATTACAGAAAAACTCCACTAGAATGTAATTAAAAATGCTTTAGGCATTTGGCTTTGCGTTTGTGCTGCTCTGTGTCAGTTTCACGATGCAGGAACCAGCAGAAATCGCCCATCATGTTCGGGTTGTGCCGCCCTTGGTAACGCGTCTCCATGAGTCAAATCTCTTGGTGGAATCGCTCGCCGTGCTCGTCCGAGACTGCTCCCAAGTTGTCAGGGAAGAAGTTCAGGTGCTGGTGTAGGAAATGGATTTTCAGGGACATCCTGGAGCCAAGTTTCCTGAAGGACTCCAGCAGCTGCTGCACTATTTCTTCATGGTTGTCCGCCCGCTCGTTCCCCAAGAAGTTGTCCGTCACAGCTTTGAAGCTCCTCCACGCTGCCAGCTCTTTGGGGTTTAGAGTTGTCGGAAAAGTTTCGTCCTTCATAATCTGTCGGATTTGCGGTCCAACAAAGACACCAGCCTTGATCTTGGCCTCCGACAAGGTGTTGCCAAACTTTTCCTTGAGGTATAAAAACCCACGCCCATTCAGATCCATTGCCCGTACAAAACTTTTCATCAAGCCGAGCTTTATGTGGAGTGGTGGAAGGAAAACCTTGGCTGGGTCGACAAGGGCGACATGCTTCACGTTGTGTCGACCAGGTACATGCTCTTTTTGCTCTTCCCAATCTTTCTTCGTCCAGTGATTCTTGTCGTCTCTGCTATCCCAGAGACAAAGGAAGCACATGTATTTCGTGTAGCCTGACTGCAGCCCTAACAACAGCGCCACCACTTTCAAGTCTCCGCAGATGTGCCAGTTGAAGTCATTGTACTTGATGGAATCAAGCAGCTGCCGCATAGTCTCATAGGTCTCTGTCATGCCGAACGCGTGAGCCAGTGGGACTGATGGTTTCTTGTTGCCATTGTGGAGCAAAACAGCCTTCAAGCTGTTCTTCCCCGAGTCGATGAAGAGGCGCCAGTCTGCAGGATCGTGATCACACCCAAGTTCTTTCAACAGACCGTTGATGTCACTGCAGAATGTCATCGTGTCTTCCATCTCAAAGAACTCAGCCATGTCTCTGTGACGTGCTCTGAACAAGGATATCTTGGTGTTAGGTTCAAGTAGATTCCACTGCTGCAGCCTTGATCCAAGCAGCTCTGCCTTCGCCTTTGACAGCGAGAGATCTCTTACAAGATCATTTAAGTCTCCCTGGTTCAGAAGGTGTGATTCTTGAGTGTCGGGTTCAAAAGGTTCATCATCACCATCCTCTTCACCACTGCTTACAGCTATGTTCTGATCAGCTGGAGGTGTTGGAACGGGGTTCTCGTCATCATGAGGCACAGGTTTATGAGCAGAGACGCAGTCAGCGTACTTGATGTGACCTTTATTCTTCTTGTTGAAGCCGGCGATGCTTGTGCAGCAGAAATAACAATCATCATGATGATCCTGCGGCTCACGCCATATCATGGGCACCGCAAATGGCATGCTCGCGTGCTTGCCCACCAACCACTGAGTCAAGGTTGTGTGACAGCTTGTGCAGCAGATGTGTGGTGCCCAGCTCTGTTCTTGGTCCCCCACCTTACACCCGAAGTAGTGAAAGTAGGCGGCCTTCATTTTCACTGCTGTAGATATACTTCGCTGTTGATCTTTTTTGGTATACCGACCACAGACATAACAGAAGTTGTCAGGATGATTGGTACAGGAACGCCTACTCATCTTTATCTGAAAGAAAGAAATATAACACAAGTTAACAACAATTGTACGAAATAGACATGTTAAAGACATATGTAAATTTCATTGAAATCCTGACTTCTAGGCAATGGGAATATTTCTGTTCCTGAAAATCCTGATGTGATACAGCAAAACGGTTATGATTTTTGAAATCAGCGTACCCAAATTAGTCTTAATCACTTTACAAATCTCCAGTAAAAATTTTTTTTTGAAATTTGTTGTTCAGTGTAATCATACTTTTAGGAGGAGGAATGTGGCGTATTGGCATACGCGTGCAAAGCACAATGCGGAGAGCGTTGTGGGGGCGTGGAGGAGTGGTGTTGGTAGTCACGTGTCCGCAATGCATATAGTTGTTCGCACCGCTAGAGGCGTGTGGTAGTCTACAGTAGTGTACATCCGGACACGCAATAAATAGAGTTACGGCAACCCTCATGACTCTACGTGCCTCACTGCCCTCCAGACATTACAGGTACCACATCGGAGGTTGTTAGCCAAAGTGAGGGCTTGTGTCGTGGCTGGTCAGGTAACTAATTGGATTGCAAACTGGCTTAGTGATAGGAAGAAAAGAGTGGCTGTGGTGGGAGGATGTCTTGCTGGGAGGATGTAAGTAGCGGGGTACCTCAGGGATCAATACTCAGACCATTGCTATTCAATATTTACATCAACGATTTGGATAATGGGGTAAAGAGTAAGCTTTCCAAATTTGCAGATGACACAAAGCTTGGAGGTAAGGTGGGTAGCAGAGGGAGTGGTGAACAGATACAGGAATGTATTGATGATTGCTTGTGCAGATTGGGCAAATGATTGGCAGATGGAGTTTAATCTGAGCAAGTGTAAGGTGTTGGGGATGGGAAAGAACAATGAAAATAGAGATTACTGGATGCAAGGGGTAATTTTGGAGTGTGTCACACAGGAGAAGGATCCGGGAGTGGTAATAGATATGGGAGGTAAGTAGGCAGCACAGGGCCAGGCAGCTATAGGTAAAGCAAATAGGGTTTTAGGCTGTATAAGGAGGGGGATCATTTATAAATCAAAAGAGGAGGTGTTAACATTGTACAGGAATTTAGTGAGGGCCACATCTAGAATATTGTGTGCAGTTCTGGTCACCACAGTTCCGGAAGGACATAGATGCCATAGAGAGGGTTCAGCGAAGGTCTACGAGATTGATTTCAGGCCTAGCGAGACTCAGCTATGAGGAGCGGCTAAAGGAGACAGGGCTCTATACACTAGAAAGGAGGCGGTTATGAGGAGATATGATAGAGATGTTTAAGATAATGAAAGGTAGAGATAAAATAAGTGCAGATGAATTATTCAACAGAGTAGACAGTGACAGAACCAGGGACCATAGCCTGAGAGTAAAGAAGAGGAGAGTTAAGATGGTAGTAAGACAGGGGTCATTCTCTCACAGAGTAGTTAATGCATGGAATGGTCTCCCTGGAAAGGTTGTGGCAGCAGAAAAAGTAGATGTTTAAATTAGAATTCGATAGGTACCTGGAAGTTATGGAGATAGAGGGGTATGGGGATGTTGATAAGACTTTTAGGTAGTTTGAGCATTGATGGGTGATTGTGTACATGTGCACAGAGTGCTGCTGGTGGTGATCTTGTCAAGGGGGGTTGTGTGGTTGATGGTGTGTGTTTTTAACCAAGCCCATGCCCCCTCCCCTGAGGGAAAGAAAAAGGGGGAAACAATACAAAAACTACAAAAAACTACAAAAAATAATAATAATAATAATTTATTTCTTTAATTAAACATTTTTTTTGCATTTTATTCCTCGGATCTTGTGTCGATGGGTTGGTGTGGTGTTCGCACAGGCATGATGGGCTGAATGGTCTCCACCTGTGTTGGATTTCCTTGAAGGGGTCTTGTTTTGTAAAATATAGTCCAGATCAGACCCTGTTGTTGCTGTTGTGGAAACCAGGAAGGAAGTGCTACACCATGCATCCTGAACAACAGAAAATGCCTGCCACACATTAACCTGTCTGTGGTACACAAAACAGTTGTGGGGGTAGCCAGGAACAATCTGGATTTTTTAAAAGCTCATCTGGCTGAAGAGTTACATGTGCTCCGCATATTAGGCAGGAGTTTAGCAAAGATACAGCCTCCTACTTCCCAGTAATATTGTACCTCAACCAAAACCAGAAAGAGAATTTAATTGTAAATTTTATAGACCAGTCCACCCTGGAGAGGGAACGTCCATGGACACGTGTTTTGGGCTTGATGACCCTTGTCAGCGTGGTGCAGAATGTCCTCCTCAGAGTGAACTGGTGAAACCCTTCAGGACATTAAGTCGAGATCAGACCCAAGACATTAAAGTTGAGATTAGGGGTCTGATTGTTTATGATTGTGCATTTGTATCTAGCCCATCGCTCATGATCCGGCGATAAGCGTTGAAACCGGTGCAATGGCTGATTTGGATTTGTAGCACTGAAGTTCTCTTGCAGGAACAATGTGCAAATGCCTTGCAGCTGTGGAGTCACTCGAAACGAGTTTGAAATAACTAAGTCCTGGCTTTGGATTTGCTCTTATTGGTTGCTTTATGCAACCTTATCGAGCTCGAAGGGTCACGTGGTGATGAAATTATACAAATCCTAATTGCGGCCAAGAAGATTGATTTGGTGAGAGCTGATTTATCGTTCCTCTAATTATGGGTGAGAAGTCTTCATGCAGTTTTATTTGGCTGTAAGAGCGTGGGAATTAATTTATTTGATAATCCAAGCCACCTGGGTAATTGATTAAGTGAGAGCTGATTGGCGATTATCTCCAATTACGGGTGATAGATGTGACTGGGTCTTGATATGTATATTTCATATAATACGTACAAAGCTGAGATTACTCAAGGAATAGCAATCATTTGAAAGTATCAAATTTCCAAGGAAAACAAACGTTTCCTTTTTCTTAAAATTTAATTTACAAACCAGAAATGGTGCTGCATGTTTCAGTTTTCTTTCCCCTACTCTCTGCTCCTCTCCAAACACAGTTAAAACAGCATGACAGGACTGAAAACCCATAACACCGTAACATTGTGGGGCAGTCGAACATAAACTTTATTGCTTTTGCTGCACATAATGGGCCTAACGTGTTCTCGGGACCATGCTGCAAGACAGGCCTCTTAATGCACAAACAATACGGGTCTGTTTTTGTATCTCCCCCCAGCGGATGTATTTTAAACATGAAACATGACTGCACAATGGTTGTTCACCCTGCCCTGTGGGCCACCATTGTATTTGGCGCGAAATATCTTGATGTGTCCTCCATACAATCCAGCTAGGGTTTGCATTGACAGTCTAGATTTCCCTTGGATTTCAGTGTCATTCCTTGTGTCACTCCCAAATCTTGTGCTTTCAGCATCAGACCTCACTGTGGGAAAGGTGTATGCAGCTATGATGATCTATGACTATTACCGGCAGAGTAAGAACAAGAAACTTCAGGAGGCCAAAGAGAACCCACAGGTTGGTTTGCACTTCCTTGCTTCCATCATTCGTGTGTACACCTAACGGTGGAAGATCATTCCACTGGTATTGTTTTGATAATTGTTGCCCGTCCTTGGCGTCCTTGGTCGACTAACCTTTACCTTCAACTTACAAACATCAACATTTATAGAGAGAGATATATATAGAGAGATACAGAGATTCAGAGATATATGTTGAAAACAAAGACTCCACATTCCATTTGGATGTTAGTGTGGATAAACTGCTGTATAAGTCTCACATTTGCCCGAACCAAACTCTCCTGGGATTTCTCATCGGACCTGTTCGAGATCTGATGGGAATCTCATCAGATCTCAGAAATATGTGTCGAGGTTACCAAAACATTGCATCACCCTCACCCTGTCCCACCCCCCGATTCTGCATCTCATGCCCAAGCAACCTCCAAATGCATTCCGGAATGAAGTAATGGTGAAGTTACCCAGAAAAAAAAAAAACTTGGAAGTAACAAATCCCTAAGGTCTTTTCCACCAGGTGCTGTTGAAGCAAAGTGAAATCATCGTTATAATCATCTATATTAATGTTGCAAGGTATGGGCACTAAACAAGGCAGAACGTCAGAAACAAATATAATAGGAGGATTTCAACTTTTAAATTCCCACATAAATCATCTTCCTTACTTCCATCTATTTATTGCATATGCACAAGGGTGGTTGGAGGCAAAAGGTGTGAAAATCTGAGCTGCTGTGTTTGTGTGCAAGTCAAGTCTGGTGTCTCATGTACCTGTCTGTGCGTGATTTGTATCGCAGCTCCACCACGAGCCTTCGAGGCTGTAAAAAGAAATAATGGAAATGAGAAGGAAGGATGATTGGACAGAGAACGCAGAGTGTGGGAGGGAGAGCCACCAAGTCTTTTGTTTCTGCCGCTGGGTGTTTCAAGTGTGTTGTCAGGGGTGGGGAAGGGGTGTTTCAGGACATCATCATTAGGGTTCCAAGCCCACGGGTGATGTTTTTGTGTTGTTTTTTTTTTGTTTGCCAATTGTTTTTGCTTGGATTATTATTCTTGTTTCACCGTTTTTTGTGAGACCTTTGAAAAACCTGTTGCAGCTGGCTATGCCAATCTGTGCATGTTTATAACACACCACTGGAACTTGATAACACACTTAAAAGCAAAGAAAAACGCATTTTTCTTTTTTGGTCTGGTGTTGATAAATTGGTCTGGTGTTGATAAATTGGTCTGGTGTTGATAAATTGGTCTGGTGTTGATAAATTGGTCTGGTGTTGATAAATTGGTCTGGTGTTGATAAATTGGTCTGGTGTTGATAAATTGGTCTGGTGTTGATAAATTGGTCTGGTGTTGATAAATTGGTCTGGTGTTGATGTGGCG
>NC_140974.1:21153029-21280529 GCF_056783735.1 Eptatretus burgeri | reverse complement strand
CTTTTCTCCGAACATATTCTGTTTATACTTCCGAAATATTCACATTATGTGTTCCATGTATTTACGCAGGTGATAGCGGATTCAAAAAATCGAATATAGATAGAATTTTCAAAGAGGGAATCGATGACGTCACAATCAGCAGCGTTTGGCGGCAAACCGATGGTCAGGTCCCAGAAAACGTGCTTTACTTAACTAAGTCCATGAGTTCAGGACGTTAGTTCAACTCAGCATTTACGACTTTTATCCTGCCATGTTGTTAATCTGTTGATGGAGGTAATATAGAAATGAAGAATATGTCAAATCGTTCGTGTTACTCATTTAGCACGATGTGTCAAGGCCAACAATCTAAAGCGACCAGTCTCAAACACTACCATGGGCACCCAGCCACGCCACCAATATGAACTGAGCTGTTGAATGCGGCGCAAAACATCCAAAAAACTACCGTAACCGAGTATTGTGATCCGTCCTGTCCCCCATACCTGTCGTAGACGGGTATCTGCTAGTTAATAATAAACATAACTACAACTGTCACTTTATAACTGCTGGCATTGATGACCGCGTACGAAGACGTCCCGCTTTGATAGGACACTTGACCCTGACGCATGACGTTTATTACTATTCAATCAAATTCAGAATGGGATGAAAATAAATTAAATTCAAATGAAATGGAAGACCAAATAGGTACAGTCCTGCATTGGAGTTATCAGAAGGAACCCGAACGAGCAAAAAGCAAAGATGGAGTCATCAGGAGGAACCCGGATAGGAATCGTGTTTCAGCTGCTACTCCTCTACTCACAAACCCATCCAGGTGCAGCCAAATGACCCTTATTTGTTACCAAAAATCAAAAAGGACCCAGATTTTAAAAAAATAATAATTCTGGCTGTCAGACCATGTGTCTGATCAGGTTGAAATTTAAAACTTATATTCTCTATCATGACTAGATCATAATTGTGAACTTTTACATCGCTCGATGAAGTGGTTTAAGAGAAAGAATTTTTTTAAGATTTTTGCTCAATCCAATATGGCTGCCAGACCATGTGACATGAATTATTTGTGAAAACCCTGGCATCCACATGGCTTGAGGAACATTTTTGTGAAGTTTCCCCTCAATCTGTCCAACCATTCTGGAGAAGACTATTTTATCAGTTTTAGGGTAAATCCAATATGGCTGCCAAACCATGTGACCGATGACATCATACATGTGAACGTTTTGTTCCTCATGGACAGGTGGTCATGTGTGTAAAGTTTTGCCTCGATATGTTCAGCCACTTCAGATAAGGTTTTTGAAGGTTTTTTTTGTTTCTTAAACAATATGGCTGCCGAATCACATGACTGATGTTATCAAAAAAAATTCTGTGGACCAATTTATTCCTCGATGACCCTCAAAAATTTTCATACTGATCGGATGTAGAGTTCTACATTTGCAATTATGACATCATAACAAAGGCATCTATGACATCATAAAAATTATACTTATTCCCCATTAGGAATACTTGCCATGTGCCAAGTTTCAATTTTTCCTTGGTACGGTGTCAGAGATATGGAGGTCCAAAATTTTTGTTTTTCCAGTATGGCTGCTACACTCCTCCGTCAAAGGGTGGAGGAGCTCCTTGTGAGCCAACGGCCATCCATATCTAGTGCCCAACTGTGTCTGCGGACGTCCTCCTGCAGTTGGGTTACTTTCATTAGGAAGTTGGTGGCAGGATTTGCACTCCGGCCACCGTAAAACCCTTCATTCCACAAAACGCAAAAAAATCTGAAAACCCACTCCGTGGGAGTACCTCCTGTGCAGCTTCCCTTCGCAGGGCAGCTCACCGGATGACGAGATTGGGGCAAAGCCTTCGGGACCCCCGATCTTTGATGATAGGAGGGAAACCACGGGGTAACATCCCTGGGTCAGATTGCGGGAGAGTGTGTCGGAGTGGTGCTGAGGTGTCGTCCACCAGACGGCGGTCTCCTTGGGTTAACCTGAGGCGGTCCCTTCGGGTGGGTGCCTGGAATGTCCTATCCCTAAGAGAGGATGATCACCTGTCTCTGTTATCATCTGAGCTCAAGCGTTTGGACATCGGGATTGCAGCTCTCTCTGATGTTCGGAGACCGGATTGCGGCGAGATAATGGTGGGTGGTTACACCTACTATTGGTCTGGTCGCTCTGATGGTTACCATACCCAAGCAGTTGCTGTAGCTGTGTCCAATAAGCTGACCCCAATGATAATTGAGGTAACACCGGTCAACGAGCGTATTATAAGATTAAGGATTCGTCACTCCTTAGGTGTCATTTCCCTGGTCTCTGTTTATGCTCCGACTGAGGCGAGTGATCTCGCCTTGAAGGACACATTCTACGCCACACTCGAGTCTGTGGTTGATCAGTGCCCCAGACGAGATACACTTCTAGTCTTGGGGGATTTCAATGCATCGACTGGAACTGATAGGGATGGTTATGAGGTGTGTGTTGGTCCCCATGGGTCAGGAACTATGAACCAGAATAGCACTAAGTTCCTTGACTTTGCAAGAAGTCATGGACTTAGGGTGGCTGGTTCATGGTTTCAGCGCCCACAAGCTCATCGCTGGACTTGCTATTCCAATGCTGGCGGTGTGGCAAAGGAGATTGACCATGTCCTCATTGACGGTCGTTGGAGGATGATCCAGAACTGCAGGGTCTACCAGAGTGCTCATTTCCTCAATACTGACCACAGGCTTGTTGTAGCAACTCCAAAGCTGCACCTTAAATCCTGGAGAATGGTACCATCCCAGCCTAGGCTGGATGTTGGCAAGCTCAGGGATGAGAGAGTAGCTGAGGAGTTTGCGAACAGGCTGAGTGGACACTTGGGGGGTCTGGGTGCTTTGGGGGTTCCTGAAGAGTTCTGGAGTGCCTTCAAGACCACCATCCTTGATGTTGCCGGTTGATGTCTTGGAGCTCACCACAGGGCAAAGAAGAATTTTGTCTCTCAAGGGACACTGGATACCATTGACCAGAGTCGCAGGGCCAGGCTGAATGGCAGAGCTGAGCTGTTCAGGGAGCTGAGGCGTAAAACTGTACATGCACTAAGGGTGGACAAGGAGGCCTATGTGCGAGGAATCTGTGAGGGGGTAGAGCATCACCTGTGGACAGGTATTTCTCATCCCGCTTACAGGGGAATTCGCGCATTGCGTTCATCCAAGCCCATCCCTCAGAGCACTGCAGTTCGAGCGGAGAGTGGTAGGCTCTTGACAGAGGAGTCTGAAGTGAAGGCCCGCTGGGCCGGTTACTTTGAGCGGTTGTACCAGGCTGATCCCCCAGCTGTCGAGTTGGACGTCAAGGGTGTTACAATCCCTGTTGCTGACCCTCGAATCAACTGTGGTCCACCTTCGCTTGTGGAAACACGGGCTGTGGTGAACCAGTTGAAACGGGGCAAAGCTCCAGAGATCTGTGGCATCCATTCTGAACTTCTCACGGCTGGTGGAAATGCTGCACTCGTGTCGTTGTATGCAGTTTTGTGCTCTGCCTGGAACACAGGCAACATCCCAACTGACAGGAAGAGGGGCCTTGTTGTTCCTCTCTGGAAAGGGAAGGGTGATCGCCTAGACGGCAACAACTACCGAGGGGCGACGCTGCTCTCAGTGCCGGGCAAGGTCTTTGCTCGGTTAATTCTTGATAGGGTTCGCCACCATCTGCTTGAGCACCAGCGTCCAGAGCAGTCAGGCTTTACACCAAAGAGGTCAACGATTGAACGCAGTTCACTGAACGCAGACGAGAGTTTTGGCAGGGGCTGCTTGCAGCCTATGTTGATCTCTGTAAAGCGTTCGATTCAGTGAATCGGGATGCCCTCTGGAGGATTCTTGGTCTTCGTGGGGTGCCACCAAAACTGATCGATCTGATGTCTGAACTCTACTCTGGTACTGAGAGTGCTGTGAAGTGTGGTGGTACCATCTCTGACTTATTTCCAGTTGTTACTGGAGTTCGTCAGGGGTGTGTACTGGCCCGCACACTTTTTAGCACTTGTATGGACTGGATTTTAGGGAGGATGTCGGAGAGATCTAGCTGGGGTGCATCGTTTGGGAATGTCAAGATCTCGGACCTTGACTTTGCAGATGATGCAGTCATCTTTGCGGAGACTTTAGACATCCTTTTGGGGGCCCTCGAGGTGCTGAATGAGGAGTCGGAGCCGCTGGGATTACGGGTTTCTTGGGTCAAAACTAAGATCCAGGCTTTCGGTGACATCTTGGATGCTGCTGTCCTGTCTGTGTCTGTTTATGGTGAGGATGTTGAGGTCGTGGAGAGATTCACTTACCTTGGCAGTGATATTCATGTCTCTGCTGGCTGCGAGTCAGAGGTCAATAGACGTCTGGGTCGGGCCTGGGGAGTCATGGATTCACTGGATCATGGGGTGTGGCGCTGCCGGTACCTGTGCGGGAGGACGAAAGTCCGAGTCTTCAGGTCCTTGGTACTTCCAGTCTTGCTCTATGGATGCGAGACTTGGACTCTGACCAAGGATCTGAGACGGAGACTTAATTCCTTTGGTACCAGGTCTCTTCGGAGAATCCTTGGCTATCGCTGGTCGGATTTTGTGTCCAACGAGCGGTTGCTGAGAGAAACTCGAATGAGATTTGTTACCTGCATAGTCCGTGAGCGTCAGTTGCGGCTGTATGGACATGTGGCTCGTTTTCCTGACGCTGATCCTGCTCACGAGATTCTCTCAGCAAGGGAGTCTCATGAGTGGTGGAGGCCAGTGAGCTGACCACGTGCCTCGTGGTTGCAGCAGGTTGACCATCATCTCAAGGAGATGGGGATGAGCCTGGCATCTGCCTGGGGGATGGCCAGACGGAGCCCCCTGGAGTACCGGCGGAAAGTGGACGCAGCGACGCGCTGTTCTGGCACATGCTCCCATACCTGACCTGACCTGCTACACCATGTGACCTATAACGTCATAATTGTAGTTAAGGCATTTTACAGTGTGACACAGGCAAGATCAACCTAAAAGCCCTTGCTGTTTCAGATTCCTTGTTATTGTTGGTCACAGTATGCATGACCTGCCAACTGTCTCCAAAAATCCTCCACAACAAAGTACTGGATCAAATACATGGACTAAGACATTGTAGTCGGGAGCATGGGGCTGATCACCTCACCTCGTCCAACAACTGCTGCTGACGTACATACAGTCTGTGGCAGCTGGTTGCAACGTTGCTGGAAGCACGGCTCTGCTGCTGATGCAGTGCCTCCTATAATTTAGTGCAGGAATTTGTAATTTGTTCAGGGTTCTGGCGAAAGCTCGCCTACTCTTCTTGAAGGACAGCGTGAGATATTTAATGTACACCAACTAACGCTGTCTGATAGAGCACCCAGCTTAATGTCCAGCCAAGGGACGGCACACACATTGATTCCATGCCCTGTCTGTGAAACACCAGGATGACAGTTTATAGCTGCGTCAGGATTTCAGCTCAGTCTAGACAGTGAAGAGGTGTGCATGATAACCTCTATGCTGCCAGCCGTTATGATAAATACCGTACATGTAAGGTTTGAACAGGATTGGATCGCAGACCTTGCGCGTGGTACAATTGCAATTCCTATCTTGCTTTTACTTCTCCATTAATGACGTACGTACATGCTTCTGTAACAATTGAAACCTATAAATCATCTCCTGTATATTACTAAGTTATTTCTTGGAATCAAATTGATCATGTTCTCTACAAGGGTAGACCAAATGTACTGCAACTATAATGTACCTGTCTGTCTCGATAGCAGACGCCCCCAATAAACAAGTGTCAACCAAACTGCTGGACAGCTTAGTTGGACACAGCTGGTTCACCAATGAGCTACCTGGTTTGGTCTGGGTTTTCACTCTGATGTAACCAAACTTGTGTGAATAAAATTACTGTTATGATGCAATGACAGTAGAAGTTGCTGCATCGTGAAATATAACTTCCTTTAGATGAGGTGTCAGCCATGCTGTTCTCTCTGTGCTATTTTGGATGTAAAGGATATCATTAGCCTTTGGCTAGTATCATGACCACGCCCATGTATCCAATGGTAAGTGGTTGTTTTTAATTGGGGTGTGCATATAAAGTCAGGGAGTAATTTAATGCATTCTCATCATGGGATAGATGAAGTTAAGGATGTAGGTGGGGTGGTGGCTATGTGTGAGGACACTGGATTGGTATCCCAGAGGTTGTGCGTTCATAATTCAGCTGAATGCAGCAGTATTACCGATTTGGATTCCAAGCATTTCTGTATAGCGAGCGAGTCTCGAGAGAATTACAAAATCGCTATATTGGATTGCCGGCTTACAACCCAGTTGGCACACTAATGACCCTCGGGGAGCAGTTGTAAATGCTTGCCTTGCTTGGTCTGATTTATAAGTGGATGACTCTTTATACCCTCAAGGAAACTCAGGATGGATGACCATATTTTTTTTTAAAAATGAAATGCCACCCACATCTGCATATGATTCCGAACTTTAAAAAATACAGTAACCACTGACTGCATGCGACGTGCATACAATACAAGCAACTTAGGCCAAAATGATCTTTTCGGGTCCACTAACATCACTAACAACATTATGGATGTTTCTGGTTTGTTTGTTTTTTTCAGAGCCGCAAACCATCATTGTTTCAACGTATGTTGGGGACCGGTGGGACACAGGGTCTACCCGGCGTTGTCGTGCACGCCGATGATTCACAGCTCAGCCAGCGGCTTCTCGACACCGAAAGGCGCCCGTAGGTTTTGTGGGAGTATCACAACAAACTTATGGCACCTTAGTACCCCAAGGACATGTCATAATGCACTACCATATACGGTACACAAAAACATTGTGCAGTAATACTCCAGCACAAATCGCCTCGGCACAGGGTGGTACAATTGGAGGTAATGCACCAAAAGATTGAATCCTAATCTATGGTAACAACGCCTATGTTGGGTTGACCCATCTCAAAGTAGGGCCACCTGTAGGTAGAGCAGGCATTTGTAAAATTTGGTCAGAATTCTGATGATAACTTGCCTACTCTTTGTGAAAGCACCATGGGATCATTTACATCCACCAAAGCACAGTGCTGGCTGATGGGTCATCCAACTTACTCATCCTTCCAATGGATGGCACACATTGATCCCTCAGCCTGCATGTGAAACACCAGGATGACAGTTTATAGCTCGGTAGAGATTTGAACCAGGTCTAAACAGCTCAAAAGGTAAGTGTACATACCTCTAAGAGTCTAAGGCTCCAAGGCTTAGACTTGGAGCCCTAGTGCTCCTAGACTTGGAGCTATCCTGCCAGCCCTAGTGATAATGGCTATGTCCATCAACTTTATTCCTTGACTTGGATGGCTTCAAATCTATGTATAAAAGGAGCTGTGCGTGAGTCGTATATGTGAGTTCCACCCAATGGTTGGACAGTTCGAATGACTCTGCCCACAATTTTATATATTACTCTTTAGAACCCTTTAGAACTTTAGAATTTACCCTTTATAATCTTTTAGAATTTACCCTTTATAATCTTTTAGAATTTACCCTTTATAATCTTTTAGAATTTACCCTTTATAATCTTTTAGAATTTACCCTTTATAATCTTTTAGAATTTACCCTTTATAATCTTTTAGAATTTACCCTTTATAATCTTTTAGAATTTACCCTTTGTAACCATTTCCAATTACCCTTTAGAACCCTTTCTTTCAAGCAGCACTTTTACTGTGGAGGTTACACAGGTTTGCTATTATTTCCCAACTATTTTCTCTTATATTTGTGATGGGTTTCTATGAAGTCTGTGACAGTATGACAGGGGAGCAGAAAGTAGTAAATATTCCTCTGTTTCAACGTGGAAATTCCCATTTGCTTTTATGAGTGGGAGGAGGGAGAGTGGGACAGAGTTGGGGGTGGGGGGGGGGGCTGACGATTTTTTTGTTGTTGAGTTTTCAGAATTGCATGTGTAAGTTTACTCGCATTAAAAATCTAATTGTGTGTGTTTGTGTGTGACTGTAGGGGGTGACACAATCACCCTACAGGTAATGTCATGGTGCAACTAGAACAGCACTCGGGAGTGCGCACACCTCCGCTAGGCTGAACAGTTTACGTTTTGTATCCCACTGATGAGCCGTATCTGGAATCGGTCCTGAACCAAAATCGAATTGGCTTGTTGTCGTCACCTAACCGACTCATCCACTTCTTTTTTTGTCAAAACTCGCCCGCAACTTTTTGAAATACCGTGCTATAGTAGAGTTCCCACAATAGGGTCCCGTGACCGTTTTTCCGGGACCAAGGTTTGAAGGTTAATTTTAGTCAATTTGAGGGTGCTGATTAAAATGAGCTGGGGTGAACCTCGTGAAAATGTGGGCTAACTCGGCCAGATGCGAAAATTCAAAATGGCCGCCATGCTACTTCCAGTATATGAAAAATTGCATATCTTTGGTTCTGCATGTCCGATTTTTATGATTTTTGGGTCAAAATATATGTTTTGAAGGTCAAGGATGTCATATATTACCATTCCAGATTGTTGTATTTAAGGGTTAAGTCACAAAATATGAAATATAACTTTTCGGGGGCCAAATCCAAGATTGTCGTCGAGTAACATCTGGAAAATAGTAAAAAAATCAATTTTCTTCTCATAATATTATTGGCAGTGAATCTTTTCAAGCAAGTAAATGTTTGTTTATATGTGGGAGTGCACAACAAATTGAGACAAGAAGAGAAGGACGCAATCATTGTCTTTATTTTCAGAACATGATGTGTACATAATATCAATTTCTCAACTTTTACACTGTTAAGGTAGGTTGTACCATTATTTTGTATGTCCCTCCTGTACTTTATCTAGAACAGTAATATGATGAAAGAATATCAACATTGCTTCATTTTGTCTGTAGAGCAACAGTGTTTCAATGGAAAAATGAAATAAAACATGAATTATTATCTGAATTCCCGGCAATTGACGCTTTCCCGGTAAGTATTCTTGTAATTTGCATTGACCAAAGTTTGATGTACTGTTCAAACTATCTTTTATCTAAGACAGTCATAATAAATCTGGCATGCAAGCCAGATTGTTTTTGTAAATGATGCCTATGGTGTGGAAACTTCCATAAAAGACAGTGAGCATGAGCGTCGTAAATCCACGACAGCATATAGAGATGGGTCCAGAAATGTGTACATCAAAACATCAGATAGGTTTCCTGCCACAAAGAACTTCCAGGTGCTGTTCAGCAATCAGGGAAACAAACAAAGGCTGTAAAAGTTTCTAAAGGATGAGTTCACCAAGCTTGTAAAGAATCATAGAGAAATTGACTTTGTGTACTCCATCAGGCAAAATTGTTGGAACATCTCCTCCGGAGAAAGGATGGAAGAATTTGAATGTAGTCACATTGAGGCGGACACAATGCTGTTCTTCATCTATTCGCAAATCCGAAAAGCAGGAAAAATGGAGACAGTCGTGATTGATGCCGAGGACACAGATGTAGTGATTCTTTCTGCATATGTTGCACATCAACTGGAGGGCACCCTTGCTATCAAACGGAAAGACAAAATCATCAGCTGCAGAGACCTTTGCTCTGATGATGTAGCTGAAATATTAATCCCATTACACATCCATAGTGGATCTGATACAACATCTGGCTTCTATGGACATGGGAAAAACACAGTTTATGAAAAAGGAACAGGAACTCAGGAGGCACGCAATCTTTTGAATGATGTTGGCAAAACACTTCCAGTGACACTAGAGGTGCTTCAGCAAATGGCTACATTCACTATTAGACATCTATAATGACACAATCAGTAAAACGTTAGGTGAAGCCAGAGCATGAAAGTGGGGTCAGATGAAAAACAAGTCCACGTCCCGGATCCCACCAGATCCAGATTCTCACAATCTGCATGTGACGCGAGTTAACTACCAAGTTTACATTCAACTAAAGTATGACAAGTCGGATGCACCCCCAAATCCCACCAACCATGGATGGACAATGAAAGACGGTAGATGTGTGTCAGTGAGGTATACCCATGATGCACTCCCAAGAAGTTTACATGACTCGGTTGAACAAGAACAGACATTGTTGCACGATGATGAGGCTGAAAGTAATGATGAAGCTTGTGACTCTGGAGCCAGCGACTCAGATAGTGACTGAAGGATTACATGTATGTGTTTCAATGGAGATTTCATTTAATTTAATTTACAACTGTAAAAACATTGCCACAGTCAAAGTATAAGAGATGTTAATATTATTTTATTATGACTGTCTTAGATAAAAGACAGTTTGGACAGTACATCAAACTTTGGTCAATGCAAATTACAAGAATACTTACCGGGAAAGCGTCAATTGCCGGGAATTCAAATAATAATTCATGTTTTATTTCATTTTTTCCATTGAAACACTGTTGCTCTCCAGACAAAATGAAGGAATGTTGATATTCTTTCATCATATTACTGTTGTAGATAAAGTACAGGAGGGACATACAAAAGAATGGTATAACCTACCTGAACAGTGTAAAAGTTGAGAAATTGATATTATGTGCACATCATGTTCTGAAAATAAAGACAATGATTGCGTCCTTCTCTTCTTGTCTCAATTTGTTGTGCACTCCCACATATAAGCAAACATTTACTTGCATGAAAAGATTCACTGCCAATAATGTTATGAGAAGAAAATTGATTTTTTACTATTTTCCAGATGTTACTCGACGACAATCTTGGATTTGGCCCCCGAAAAGTTATATTTCATATTTTGTGACTTAACCCTTAAATATAACAATCTGGAATGGTAATATATGACATCCTTGACCTTCAAAACATATATTTTGACCCAAAAATCATAAATATCGGACATGTAGAACCAAAGATATGCAATTTTTCATATACTGGAAGTAGCATGGCGGCCATTTTGAATTTTCGCATCTGGCCGAGTCAGCCCACATTTTCACGAGGTTCACCCCAGCTCATTTTAATCAGCACCCTCAAATTGACTAAAATCAACCTTCAAACCTTGGTCCCGGAAAAAACGGTCATTGTGAACGGTCAACGGGACCTTATTGTGGGAACTCTACTATATACAGTAGATCGTTTTTGGTCCCAACTCTCAACGGTGAAGAATCACTTTAAAAATGATCGGATCTGTATCTTCACCAAAATCTAATCAATTCATCGTTGTCATACACCCAACATGTCCACCAAATTTAATCTGAATCTATGCACAACTTTTTGAGATTGTCTGTCTGTGAGCAGACAGACAGACAGACAGACACACAGGGGTGCAAAAGTAACCTCTGTCCACTTTTTGTGGTGGAGGTAACTACTACGAATGCGAGCTCAACAATTAAAACATTCCAGAAATTTTTGCCGAGTTCAAAGAGTCATCAATAATAATAACCAGTTTAATGATCTCCTATCATATAATCAAAAGTATTTCTCACTCCATATTGGTTTCTTTCAGATCAGGCCAGGCATTCCCTGCAAATTACAGGAGCGATTAAGAATTGCCAGTCAAACAAAGTTATCAGTTACACGTAAACTCCAAAACGTTTTGGTGGTAATGCCCATTATGCAATCTCCATACTCGCCAAGAGCGGCATTAAAATCGAATGTATGTATTCTCATAGTAGGACCATAAAATTGTGATTTGTCATAAAATGTACTGTCACTACCGTTACACAATCACAATCAATAGGCACACATTGCATTCAACTCCTGCGTAATCCTGGAAAATTCAATCAAGTTCGGTCAATTCGTTTAAAAGCGAGAGCCACACATTTGGAATATGCACAGGATTAAAGCAGTGATGAAGGTTGCTTGATGACATTATCCGTTACATAAGGGCATACAATTGAAATTTAATCAGTTCCTCCTTGTTGCCCTGTTCCACTCCTACTTTACTGTAGAGGTGAACTCACGAGCTCAGTATCCTGGGTTACCCAGCGGGCACAAGAGATGGTGCAAAAGGCCAGGCAAAGCCGCAAGGCTGAGGAGGGTTATCCACCGGGAATACCGCGACAGGTAAGGAAAATGGGGCCTGTATCAAAAAGAAAAAGGGGCCTGGATGTTTGCAGATGGAGCCCTCTATATAAGAGTGAAGTATGGAGGGAATTTGATAAAGGTGCTTATGGTATGATGGATACCCAGTGAATCAAGAAAACGCTTCACTCGACTTGAAGCTTTTTTCTATACATGGTGTCGGCTCGTGGAAGAGCGAGGACACAGAACAAACCAGGACACAACATAGCAAGGGAAACAGCATGAGAAAGGAAAAACACCAATAGCAGGGCAGAAAGAGAAGGTATACGGAGACGAACAAAGAAGCTATGCAGGTGACGATGAGTGTTCGGGAGAACGCAAGTGGTGGACAAGATGGATACATAAGCAAAATTTTGGGAGGGTGGGGGTGGTTTAACGGGTGTAGAATAAATCATGGCTTTTGATGGGGGTGAACCTGAGATGGTGGCGAACAATTGTCTTGAAGACCGGTCAAGAAGAATGAGACTGAAGAGAGTGTGGACGGTGATTACACAGGTGGGCAGAGAGTATTTATACAGTTTCACAAGGAAGAGGTTGCTGGTGGACCGCTTGATCCTGCAGATACGTGTGTGTGTGTGTGTGTGTGTGTGTGTGTGTGTGTGTGTGTGTGTGTGTGTGTGCGTGTGTGTGTGTGTGTGTGTGTGTGTGTGTGTGTGTGTGTGTGTGTGTGTGTGTGTGTGTGTGTGTGGGGGGGGCGCAGAGCATGCAGATGGCAGAGCGTGCAAGACCAGAAATGAGGCGGAAGAAGACAGAGAGACCACTGACCTATCGGCGATGATGAAGTGATAGGTTCATTGAGTCAGCTTCATAGTGAGAGATTCCCATGATCTTGAAAGCCTTGGTTTCCACGGCATCAAGCTGTGGATGAAAGACTTGCAGGTAGATAGAAGCTCAGGTGTGCCAAAGAAGGACTTTGCACGACCGAGCCAGCGTCCGGCTTTGGAGGCCAACTTTGAAATGTGGCTTGCCCAAGAGAGATCGTAGCCAAGAGTGAGTCTCAAGAGTTTGCATGACTGAACCTCTTCCAGACGGATGTTGAGAAAGTATATGGGAGGGTTTGCAGAACAGTCCTTTCGGAGATAGAGAGTGAGTGTGTGTGATTTCTCAGGATTGAGAGTCATGTTGCAAGTGTTTGACCAGTTTGTGATTTTGTCAAGATCTGATGAGAGGGAAGAGGCTGCCGCCTGTCTGTCAGAAGGATGATTGATGTCACGGCAGAGAGTGCAGTCATCGGCAAAGAGATAAGAGTATTTTCCAAAGAGTCAGAAATCATTGATGAATATTAGGAATAGGATGGGATCTAGTCTTGGGGTATTCAGCCTTGACATTTCATTCTAAATTTTATAGACCAGTCCATGGATGTTTCCTCTCCAGGGTGGATTGAGATCTCTCCAGGATGTTCTATAAAATTGAGAAATAAATTACCTTCCTGGTATTCGCTGCAATACAATACGACTGGGAAGTAGGGGACTGCAGCTCTGTTAAGCTCATACCTAATGGGCAGAGCCTATGCAACTGTTTAGCCAGGGGAGCCTTTTTAATATATATATATATATATATATATATATATATATATATATATATATAGTTATTTATTTATGGAGAGGGATAGAAGGGAGTCAGGAGAAAGAGAGAGAGAAGGGAGAGGTACAGAGGAGGAGGGGAGAAAGAGGGAGTGGGGAGTACAGAAGAAGGAGGGGGAAATAAACTGGAAGTATGGCAGCCAAATTATGGTGCATTGAATGGGGTGTGTTATACTTGTGAAATGTACGATGACTGGCAGTCATATTGGAATATTTTAAATATATGGTTCTACATGAAAACAGGGACAATTACTCTGAAAATTTCAGATACAACTTTTCTTTTAAATTGGCCATAATTTTCATCGTTTCATTGAATGCATGGTATGAAGATTGCTTGTATGCATGCCAACTGTTGTTCCATTTAATTATCCCATCTAAGCATGGAGCTCAGGATGCTGGGATGTCAGGTTCAAATCCCAATTAAGGTATTACATTAATTTGTCTGCAATCTCACAATATCCTTCTCTGACTTGTGACGTACTCTGCACAAGCTATTCCGTGAGTCTTAGACAACAATAGAAAAGTAACATTGAGTTGATGATACATGAATGCTTGGGCCTCAATACACTTTTCCTGTGGGAAAACTTGTTTGTTAATAAATTATTTATGTTTCTCATTCACATGGCATTCCTGTGGTTATGTGGTTAGTTGGTAGGGTCTTGCTTGTCATATAATAACTTTCACTGAGGAATTGCAAGTCTTTGCTTTACCTCATTGTGAAGGACCTGCCTCAGCTTCATCCATTTTCCTCATTATTTGTGCATCTTCAAAGAAGCTGCATGTCACCACCTCCTGTTGAACTCAATATCCTTTGTAACCTCTTTGACTCTGTGACCTCATCTCATGCATCCCTTTGCGATCTTTCCAGCTCTTTTTGACCTCCATGCTTGCTCTCCAAATTCTTCACTGTGACCTATTTATAGATGGAAGGGGAGGGGGAAGGATTGGTGGGGGAGAGTCAAAATGTGGGAAAACTGATGAGGTTTTGATTTTCCCACTGTGTAAGGATCTGTTCTCTTGTGTCGACTGGAGTCCAGTGATTAATTGAGCAGATGTTATGAGAATGAAGATGTACAGACCTTGCAAACATAAAGCCCTGTGGATGAATACCAAAACAGTGACCATGAATTATGAGCAATGTAGCAGTCTTGCAGGTCTCAATTTCATTGCCTTGAAGAGAGGAACCTATTTCATTCCTCAGCTGGTATTATTTCCACATCTGACATATCCAGCTTCAATACCAAGATCAGATATATATATATATATATATATATATATATATATATATATATATATATATATATATATATATATATATATATATATATATATATATATATATACTGTGTGTGTATCAAAATATATATGTCTATATATACATATATATATATATATATATATATATATATATATATATATATATATATATATATGTATGTGTGTGTGTGCACATATATATATATATATATATATATATATATATATATATATATATATATATATATATATATATATATATATATATACATACATATACATATACATAGACATATAATATTACATGTACATGTAATATGATATATTATCAAAACAAACGTCAAATCACATATCGTTTGTTTTTGCTTTTGCAAAATATAATGCACTCCTCCATTTGACCTCGAGCACCAGCACATGACCGGAAATGAATGGTTGTATCGAAATAAAAAAACCCGAAAATGTGTCGAGGCTTGTGGTCTGTTGTGCCTGATGAAGCCGGCGAAACGTTGCCCTGAAAGTCTGCTCTCGCTTTTTTGCTCAAATTAGTGGAGTCGATCTAACATATATGTATATATATATATATATATATATATATATATATATATATATATATATATATATATATATATATATATATACACACAATATCCTTCTGTGGATATATATATATATATATATATATATATATATATATATATATATATATATATATATATATATATATATATATATATATATATATATACACACAATATCCTTCTGTGGATATATATATATATATATATATATATATATATATATATATATATATATATATATATATATATATATATATATATATATATATACACACACACACACACACACACACATATATATATATATATATATATATATATATATATATATATATATATATATATATATATATATATACATATACATATATACATATACATATATACAATATCCTTCTGTGGATATATATATATATATATATATATATATATATATATATATATATATATATATATATATATATATATAGTCATGGCCCTCGCGGTTGGGTTCATTCCCCCCCCCCCCCCCCGACCCAATTGTCGTGGATGGGTGGTTAACACCGACCAGGCCTGATCGCCGAGCGGTTTTCCTTGGAGGTGAACACGCGAGTTTCTCGGAGATTATGGCGCGCATGGGAAGATAAGGGCAGCACAGACGGAACAGATGCACGGAAGCACAATGGGTTTATACCTAAACCCATGGCAAATAGATAACACTTGCAACTTAAAATAAACACGGAGGTTTAATGAAAATATATCAAACTAGCCGGGAGGCGACGATGGTTCGCGGGCATTATTGAACAATGCCACGATAGGTACAATTGAGTTAGTGGAAGATTTTGAGAAAGCCCTACCATAAAAACCAGAGCCGGATTATCCACGCACCGTTGGGGTGTCCTGCAGACCCATGTGGAACAGCAACCTGGGTGCCTCGTTTCGAAACACCCATCGGATACCCGGTGGTCTGCCCGAGCTGATGCCACTGAAGCTCTATTCCCTGGTTACCGCCAGTTCCAGAGTGCTCTCGAAGAGATCTCTGCAGATGACAATCAGCACAGGGAGACACGAAATGAGGCGGATTCTTTGGCAGAAATGATGGGCACCATAGAAGTTGCCCTGATGTGTGAAATTTTGAATGATATTTTGCAGCGCTTCAACTGCTGCAGCAAGTTATCGCAAAGTGCCACCATAGAATGAGCACCGGCTATTTGTCTGCTGAAGAGTTTGAATGAGTTTTTAGATGCGCGCAGAGAAAATTTTGATTTCTATGAGCAACAAGCATGTGATCGCTGCGGCAACAGCACTTACAAATCCGAAAGTCGGTGAATGCCCAAGCGTAAGAAGCATGACAATGATGGAAATGCTACTGATGCCACAGAAGGGATGACGGGCCAACAAAAATTCAAAGTTAATACATTTTATGTCATCATTGACGAACTGCGAAGTGCATTGCAGAAACGCACATAGGCGTATTCTGTAGTGCTGCAGTGGTTTGGTGTTTTGACAGAGTTTGACTCGATGACCGAGGATATCAACACTGCTATTACAGGGCTTGTCAGTGTGTACCACAAGGATCTGAATACTGATTTTACGTCAGTTCCATCAGTTCATTTGCTGGTATAAAAACAAACTGCCCTCAAGTTCCCCCTCAACAGGGTGTGCACAGCATATGTTTGCGCTGCTGCACACCACTGGAATTAATGTAGTCTTTCCAAACACTGAAGTGGCTCTCCGAATATACTTAGCACTGATGGCAACCAATTGTTCAGGAGAACGCTCATTTTCGCAGCTAAAGAGAATCAAAGATGTGAAGCGTTCTACCATGCATCAACAGCGTCTTGGTGTGTTGGCCCTTTTGTGCATTGAAAGTGATTTGCTCCGAGAATTGGACTTCAGTTCCGGAATTGAAGAGTTTGCAGTTGTGAAAGTGCGCAAGGTTGCAATCTAAGGTCGAGTAAACTGAAAAGCAAAGTGCCAAATCTGTACGTGTTTTGCCATGCATATATTCATACACTACAAATTGTATAGAGGGATTAAATAAACTATTTTATTTTCACATTAAATATTTGTCTTTTTTTGTATTAAATATTTTGTTCTTGAATCAGTTTATCTTTTGTCTGGGGTCCATTTCCATGAGCCCGAGATCTAATTTAAAATTTTCAGGCCATTCTCCAAAATTTCAAAATGCGCCTTAGGGCCAGCCGAGGCTTAATCCGGCACTGGTAAAAACCTATCTCTTCCATCAAAATTAACCAAATCAAATCGGATTTTTAATATGTTGTACTTATGGATATTACTCACAGCTTCTAGGAAATGAAATTGCGAGAAAAAAATCGAGAGAGAAAATAAAAATAAATAAAAAGTTCAAGTGGGTGTGGCTCTGCCCACAAGGGGCGTGGGATGCCCCTCATACAAAAAGACAACTAGACGATGATATCTAGCTTGTGTCCAAGCTTAATCAAGATCGCATCAAATGTCACGGAGCTATGCTCTGGAGAGAGTCACAAACAGACAGACAGACAGACAGACAGACATACAGACAGACACAGACACAACGAAAATAGTGGTCACTGCTGGCACCCGCGAACCAATAAAATACGTGGCATTACTTTTTGTGTACCGCTCATATACCCTCACCTTTTGACCACTTTCTTTTACACCATTGAACATACTGTGGAGAGAGAGAGAGAGACAGAGAGAGAGAGAGACAGAGAGACAGAGAGACAGAGAGACAGAGAGACAGAGAGACAGAGAGACAGCTATATAGATATGGTTGTTCTGATACTTGCAGAGTATCATGCCGCAGTACAATGAAAAAACAAAAATGTCTCACTAACCTCTCTGATCACAAATAATTTGAAATTGGCTGTATCTTTCTTGGCAGTTTTTTTTTTTTGTGTTCTGAATGTAATAGTCCTTCAGGTACTATGAAGTTGCCAATTCAGTATTATCAATCTGTTACATCCTTGTTCTGAAATCTCTATGTGCTCTTTCATCTGGAACACAGGTCCTGGAGATGCGTCTGGTGCTGCAAGACAGTCGACTTCACATTCCACTGGAAGTGCAAGGCAGAACTGCTTCACTGCCCAGACTTGTGCCTGATATCCAGGTATGGAGAGATTATCCGTCTGTCACCTTCATCATTCGTGGGTATCTCTCTCTCTCTCTCTCTCTCTCTCTCTCTCTCTCTCTCTCTCTCTCTCTCTCTCTCTCTCTCTCTCTCTCTCTCTCTCTCTCTCTCTCTCTCTCTCTCTCTCTCTCTCTCTCTCTCTCTCTCTCTCTCTCTCTCTCTCTCTCTCTCTCTCTCTCTCTCTCTCTCTCTCTCTCTCTCTCTCTCTCTCTCTCTCTCTCTCTCTCTCTCTCTCTCTCTCTCTCTCTCTCTCTCTCTCTCTCTCTCTCTCTCTCTCTCTCTCTCTCTCTCTCTCTCTCTCTCTCTCTCTCTCTCTCTCTCTCTCTCTCTCTCTCTCTCTCTCTCTCTCTCTCTCTCTCTCTCTCTCTCTCTCTCTCTCTCTCTCTCTCTCTCTCTCTCTCTCTCTCTCTCTCTCTCTCTCTCTCTCTCTCTCTCTCTCTCTCTCTCTCTCTCTCTCTCTCTCTCTCTCTCTCTCTCTCTCTCTCTCTCTCTCTCTCTCTCTCTCTCTCTCTCTCTCTCTCTCTCTCTCTCTCTCTCTCTCTCTCTCTCTCTCTCTCTCTCTCTCTCTCTCTCTCTCTCTCTCCCAAAATAAATTGCAGAAACTGCCTTCTGGCTTACATCAATTATGTGGGCCCAGCTATGCCACATATGCAATGCCCTCTCCACTCTGGTTGATCACGGCAGGGATTTATAATTTGGCCACAGAACTGACATAAAATAAATTACCCGACTCTTTGAATGTTTGATCTTGTTGAAGTCATCATGATGATTAAACAACCGTTAAAATGGCATGTCCGACATCCAAGTGCAGATGTTTGTTCCAGAGTTAGGTTTTATATTCATGTGCTCACTCAGTGTCGTGATTGACAGAAGGCCGTGTGAAATTTGACAGCTGGAGACATGAACTATGCGACTTCAAAGCGTAATGAGCAAAGACTTTTGGTTACCGATTGACTCAGCTGCTGATTGAGTAGGTGCTGAAACGGATGTTTTGTTGAGTCAGTGGGGTTAGAGAGCTGGATTTAAAAGCATACGTTGTTTCACCCTTTCCAATTGACACACTCAGCCTGACCTGTTATTAATTCCCACAAAAATGGAGCAATGTTCCGTCGGTTTTGTCAAGCTTTCCATTTATCGAGACATTATGTGTTTTGCGTTCTTTTGCACACAAGCGTTTCAATTGCATTCAAAAATGTTAAATTTGATGAGTTTTATCACCTTAAACACATCTATATTTATTTATTTGTTCATGCTTGTGCCGGATAATGCTCCAGGTATGGACAATTTGGATGCTCATTCTTGAGTAATGAAATGTGAAAGATTTCTGAGCAAATTAGAAAACGCTTGACATTCGCTGCACAAAAATCGTCACCTGTAACGATATTAAATGCAATATTTGCAATCAGGGAGGGGTGGAATTTTCAGAGGTGGGGATTTACCCCCAAATTCCAGGAATTTCTTTGAGTCCATACAGACAAGTGCAAGTTACAAAGCCGAATAGAGGGCTGGCAGGATAGCCTAGAGGTATGCACACTTGCCTCCGAGCTGTCTACTCTGGGTTCACATCCTGACACAGCTCGAAAACTGCAATCTTGGTGTTTCGTATGCAGACAGGACAATTCATCAGTGTCTGTGCTGTCGCTCAGAAGGGTGCTGAACTTATTGTCCCATCTGCCGGCATTAGTTGTTTGACATTAAAAGAAGAGTAAGTGAACTATCACCGGCACCTTGGAGAAATTCCAAATTTCTGCTCTAATCTACAGGGGGCACTGCCAAGTGCTGCATACAAAAGAAGAAGTCGAATAGAAACTTCTTCAGTCACTTCCGTCCCCACAATGTATCATCATATTTTCTCCCACCTCTTTCCTTACCCTCACACGTGGTGGCTTTCTGGCGATGCGGTGTATCTTCTGCAGAAAAGCCAGCCAGTTGATCAGCAAACCCTGCTTTCGGTACGTATACAAATACGCATAGATGGATACACGAGCACAGATTACACTGTACTTATATTACCTTCCAATTTGATTTCTAAAGTAAACGGTTAATTTTCAGCATGTCTCTAACATGCTTCTAAAATAATGGTTCACAATGTGAGCATGACACATTCTGTATATAATTCGCGATAGTGATTAGTTTTGTCACCGGCCCCTTCGACAAAGTCGGAGACGGGGGCATTAAAATGAGCTAACTCCAACCGACCGATCATCCGTCCACGTACTTTTGTGTACCTGATATTTCAAAAAACCGTTGAACATTTAGCTTTCATATTGCACAGATCTATTCCTCATCCCAAATAGAGTACCTAGAGCCAGGGACTGAGCTCATTGTTTTCCAAGTCTTGCTGTTAAAATCCTTGGAACATTGGAACGTCTACGGTTTGGGGAATTATAAATCAGTATCGGGCAATTGAAGCTACATATCTGCATCTGCTTCCAAACATGAAGAATACTGAGTTTTTCATAAATCATACTTGCATAGTGAGACTGACTATGGGGTGCCAAGTAATGTTTTGAATAGATTTTTTTTTAAAAACAATGGATGATCTCATGCTAGGTCATCTACATGCTCTGTATGCGAGGTAGGAAGGTAAATGGATAAATGGAAAACGGAGAGAGAAGAAAACAAACAGAAAGAAAGGGTGGAAAAGCTAAGCAGGTATGACATTCACCATCCCGATTTCGCCCGATCTCGTCTGATCCCTTTTTTTTTGTATACATCGTCGAGGCTTGTGGAAGAGTTAGTACACTGAATGTATCAGGATGTAACAGGCAAAAACAGGACGCAAAACAAGCATGCATTGGGGTGGACACTTTTGACAGAGCGGATACATCAGGTGGACAAGATAGATGCAGAAGGAAACTCCAAGGAGGGAAAACTGGAAAATTGGAAGGAGGATGGATTTGGGTGGGATTAATGAGGGAAGGAAATATCATGGTTTTGGATTGGGGACGATTTGAGATGATGGTTGAAGACATGGAAGAAAGAATGAGATTGAAGAGGATGTGGTAGTTGGTTCCACAGGTGAGAAAAAACGAGGTACAAATGAGTGGAGGTGAGCAGCGATCCTGGATTTAGGTAGTTTCATCAAAAGGAGGTTGTTTGATGAGTCGAAGCAGCATGCCCAAGGTGGAGTGACCTCATCTGAAACCAAATTGGTCATCTGAGATGAGGTTGTTTAAGAAAAGGAAGGATTTCTTATCAACTGCGATTATGTATTTCATGACCTTGCTGATGATTGGAAATAATCCGAGTGGTCTGAAGTTGAGGGGATCAGTCTTTGCACCTTTTTTATGTTGTGCAGTGATGTTGGTGGATTTCCAAGCAGATGGAAGATGACCAAGGGCAAATGACAGGTAAAAAAAAGGTCAGAGAGGATGTTCAAGAGCAGCAGAGCAGGTTTTAGGACATGTGAGCTGATGCCAACTGGTCCAGTAGCAGAGTTACAGTCGAGGTTTGAAAGAACCTTCTCCACCTTCTCACGTGCAAACGACACAGAGTCCAGGAGTAGTTGGGTATGACAGGGAAGGATGGCTACTGAGAGCGAGGGGTTGGTGAAACAAGATTTGGAAGCAAACACAGAAATGAGACATTCAGCCTTCTCTCGAGTGTTGTCGGCTGTGTTGTCATTTGAAGAGAGGGAAGAGATGGAAGGGGAGCATACTCCCACATCCAGACTTACCAAGGCACCACCTAGTTTTTGAGGAGAGAGACAAGTTTGAAAGTTCATTATTGAGGTTGGACAGGTGTTTTCTGGCTTGTTGTTTTGTTTTCTGGCTTTCCTAAGAGTGAACACACACTTTTTGCGGACTTTTTGGAATGCACTAGCATTGCCTTCGGTCAGATTTGCCATCCAGAAAGAGAAGGGAAGTTGTTTCTGAGCGACTGTCTCAGCACATTATTCATTGTACCATGGGCAGGAAGAAGGGTAGGATAATTGAAATGAGATGGGATGAATCTGTACCTGAGAGAGAGCCAGTTTCTGTGGAAGAATTCCCAGGCTGATAACATCAGGGGCAGTCGATATTGAAGACCACTGCTGAGGAGAAATTGGTGCTTGCAGTCCCTGCCAATCTGCCTGAGTGAAATGCCAGACTCAATGGCATTGAGGCAGCTTTGAGAATATCTGGGGAGGTGTTAACTTTCACAAGCATATCACCAGATGAACCACTGGGAGCAGAGGAAGAGCAGGAGACAATCTTGGAAGCTAAGGAAGTATGGACACAGTACCTGCATGGGAGACCGCTGAGAAAGGTCAGATATTTCAAGCTTTAGTGTAGGCTTGTTGAGACAAATGGCCTCCTCTTGCATCTAAGGTCTTTCTGCACCCTTGTTCAAAGAAAAGGGGATGCATGGCACATATGGGGAGGGAATGAGTTTCAAAGATTCTACCATCTTGCATCGTAAACCCCTCACTCTCAGTACTCATTCTTCCCTGTCATACCCAACTGCTCGTGGACTCTGTGTGTTTTTCACCTGAGAAGGCGGAGAAGGTTCTTTCCATCCTCGACTGTGACTCTGCTAATGGACCAGGCAGCATCAGCTCACGTGTCCTAAAAACCTGCTCTGCTGCTCTTGCACATCCTCTCTCTGCCCTTTTCACCCTGTCATTTGCGCTATGTCTTCTTCCCTCTGCTTGCAAATCTGCCAACATCACTGCACTACATAAAATCGGTGCAAAAATTACTGAAACTAAAGACACATTGTGATACAGGTGGAAGCTTCGAGAGGGGTAAATGGAAAAGGCCATAAGACTGAAAAAAAAAAATTGGCAAATGCTAGTCCTCTTATCGAGTGCTGAATGATGTTAAAAAGCACGTTTCGTCAGAAGAACCCACATCCATCAAGGATACCACCTTTCCAAAGCATTTCTTGAGATCTGATGACATTTTCATGTATCTATCAGATCTCGTGAGAAATCAAAGGAAGTTTTTATGAAATGGAGTAGTATAGTGGCGTTATCAATTTCAAAACAGTATTTTCCTTGTCTCTCAATCCAGCCGAGCCACACTACCAGTCCCATTCGACGCTCGCTATCATTTTTTGGCTCCGTGGAAGCGGAACCAGGTGCAAGCCTGGCAGACTTCTCACTGGACAGAGTGGTCCCAGTGATGATTCAGTCACGTGAACCCTCACCAGCTAGTTCTGTAAGCAGTTTTGGAGAGGGGAAAGTGTGGGAGCAAGCAAGAAGTCCAACAGAAATACTAAGTGGTATGTATTTGCTTTACTTTTATCACTCTAGTGATGTCAACTCAGATAAAATTTATGCACGTGTCTCTACCTGTGATTATTTGTCTAATTTTAATTTTTTTAAACATTGCTTACTGCCTTAAAACCTTCTTACCACCTTCGCTCAGCACCTTATACACCTTAAAACTCTAATCTCATGGTCTCCGGCAAGGTCGCTGGTGGTGTATATCCAAACATCACTCAAGGCAGAAAAACACCAGCAACAGAGTGTGGAAATGGTTGTTGCAAAATAAATTAACACAAGGATGGGACAGAACAGAATGATTAGGAAGCTGTCAGCTAAAGAATATTGTGAATCAACCAGGCCATCAATGGCTGTGTAAGAAGTTTCTGGTTCTTGATGCCCATCCTTCCTCTGAAGATGAATGTCAGTTGTCCAAGAAAAACAAACACTGGGTCTCAAATCTTGACCCAGCAGACGAGTCACCAAAAGTGACCAGTCCTGCTCAGGAATTTCAACGCTTTAATTGGTGATTGATTAGATTAACCGGCATCTTCAGGCTTTTGAATCTGACACGTGGAACAGCAATGTAAGGGAAGGATTTCAGTCACCGGTCACACTAACCTTGGTGCACACAAATAAGAACGTGGCTTCTATCCAGAACCAGATTGGGGTGCAGATCTTTCAAGTGGAGACTGCATGTTGATCTCGAACATCTGTTAATGGAAATGCATTGATAGTCGACCTTCCGAACTTGCAGTCAAATATATTCAATACAAATACAGACATTTTGGAAGGTGTAGTCCGTGATGACATTGCTTTCCCTTCCTATCTCCATATGATTTTAGAGATTGTTGGAATTATTCAGATCTGATACAGTACTTGTATTATTTTTGTCCCAACTTCTTCTTTCTTTCTTTCTCGTCTCACATTGCTGTTTCTCTCTCCTCCCCTCTTCTCTCTCTCTCTCTCTCTCTCTCTCTCTCTCTCTCTCTCTCTCTCTCTCTCTCTCTCTCTCTCTCTCTCTCTCTTCTCTCTCTCTCTCTCTCTCTCTCTTCTCTCTTCTCTTCTCTCTCTCTCTCTCTCTCTCTCTCTCTCTCTCTCTCTCTCTCTCTCTCTCTCTCTCTCTCTCTCTCTCTCTGTCTGTCTGTCTGTCTGTCTGTCTGTCTGTCTGTCTGCCTGCCTGCCTGTCTCTCTCTCTCCATCAGGTTCTCAACCAGAGCCATTTTTTGAAGCTGGGCCACAGCTCGGTACAGAACGGAGTCGAACCACGCGCAGGAGGAGTTTTGCACATCTGGAGAGTTTTGGAAAACCAAGAAGTCGGAGTCCACGCTCTTTTCCAGGCAAAAGTCATTGGAAATGCTCCCCCAGCTCGAGCATTGTGTGTGGGAAGCAGGTGTGTTGTTTTCATCATTGTCATTATTTGTGACAAGAGATACTCTCGAGAATTGGTGTTGGGGCGACAATTTCATAATCACGTGAATTCTTTCACTCCAATATTCTGGAAGAGTTGCTTAGCCATGCTCAATTTCAATGTCCAATATCATTATCTCATACAACTCTATTGCTTCACTACAGTAACACAAGTTCGTGACCTTGTATTGTTGCACATGCCTGCTGGGAAACTTCATTTAAAGGAGGATAAAACATTTTTTTTCAGTGCTTGCTTGTAATCGTGAACCGTCCATCACAAAGAGTACACACCATTTGGCTATTCCTGAGCGCAAAAGATTAGACTTTTAAAACTTAATCCTACATCACTATCCACATCATCCCTTTTGGTAATTTCCCATGAGATCTCGTCAAAAATCTTGTCGGCTTTCTATCAGACGTCTTGAGAAATGTGGAGGGTGTTTTTTTTATATATGTCACGAGATTATTGATTGCCTCTTGTTGTTATGTTCTTCCATGAGCCTCGATGCCTGTATTCAAACAACAACAACAACAACAACAACAACAACAACAACAACAAAAAGGCATTTCAATTTGCCTCGACAAGCACTCAACCTAGAATTGACTTGCAATTTTGAGATCCGCGTTTGTCTCAGCAACATGCTCTGCATCTTCGGACTGGTCCAGTCGAGTCAACCGCTTGGCAGAATATGTCTGTCAAGCTATAGCATGGCAAACCTTCAATCAACAGGTAACCTGTTTACTTCTTATTGGCCTGCAAGAATCTAGTGGCCTGCATGTAATTTGGCGGGTGGTCAGGAAGCATTTAACAGTAATAAAAGGTTTAATTCAAGACACCTGAATCAGGAGAATCGGGTGGCAAGGGAGATCATGGCAGCATCAAAGACCAGACAGCTGGGAAAACAGACCCACAGAGGAAGTCATCTGGAATACATTGATCCGTCAATTTATTTCTCGTCCCAATATGACAATCACTCGTATTATCAGGATCCAGATGAGAAACACCTTTTTAACAGCTGCTTGCTGCCATCAGATGTACCCCCTTTCTCTACAGGTATGTGAGGTAGCGATTTCATGGCCATTTTGATCTTTAGGCACAAGTTCAGTTGTAAAAGAATAAAAAGAGAGAGATAGAGCAAGAGGTTAATGGAAGCAAATGTTGAGAATGAAGGAGTCTTGTAAAGGAAAGGAAAATATATTGTGTGTTGAATCCCTGAACTTGGAGGAGTCCACCAACACCATTTCAGGAGTTGAAGTAACTCTGTTGATTATGTATGGCATGTTTTGTTTAATGAAAAAATGCCTGTAAAATGGAGACGTGCGTTGTTTATACACCAAGAAAAATGGGGATTCAATTATGAGCCCATGCAATTATTGTGGTTCCCGAAAAGTGGACTTGTGTGTTTTTGTTTTTTTTTTATTTTGGGCCTTCAGTTGGTTTATGTAGACTACCAAGAACACCCTGAGTACATTAACATGATTATTTTCGTAATTTACAACCCAAGCTGGTGTTTTCCTTTTTTGCACAATTACATCAGAGTATCCAACTTACTCGGCCTTTATCCAAAGGATCCCTCTGGTTTAGATGTTCAGGATACTGAACATTATAGCTATGACTAAGGAGGTTGTACAGGTGGTTTGGAAAGTAAAGTGGGTTGGGCGAGGGGGAAGAACCTTGCCAATATTACTCTATTTTGGGGATTTTTTTTTTCAAATCTGAAACTCATCTCTGGTTTTTTTGTCTTGCATGTGATCTTTAGTACTTCACCCTTGGCAAGTATGATGTCTAACCGAGACCCATAGTGATGTAAAACGTTATCAGGGTCAGCCGCATATGATTCACACAGATGATCTGCAAGGGTTCTCACCAGCTAAGACAAGTGGAGCTTAGTGGAAACACGTAACACCTTCCGGGTAAGGAAGAACCACACAATAGCAAGCGCATTTGCCAGAAGTCAAATTGGAAACTTTTTGCAGCCTGCACTTTAACTACAGCTCAGGGTTAGTGTGGTGGAAGCGAGTCCTTTCACGGATCGAAATTCAAAATGATCGGTCACATCCAGTGTACACGGGGTCATGCGGTGCCAGACAGAAAACACGGCATCTGGGACTGCTAAAAATATAATTGTTCAGCAGCTACTTTAGATCAACTCAATTAAAAGCCATGGCTTTCCTTCGTGATCTTGCCCCCAATGGAATAAAGCAGCTGTTGGTGGTTGAGACCCTTGGCTGAACCAGGGAAGTGGTGCATTTGGGTGTAACAGGTGCAAAGCCCCTCTAGTTACCAGTGGACTATTACAATGATCATGGAAGTCAGTTGACGCAAATGACACAAACGGAGACCTCACACAAATTATTTGAGTCAGTCAAATTTGTACACCATGGAAGTGCGCCATCTACTCAATCTGCATGCATCCAATGAATTTGCTACTTGTCCCCACAGGCCTCACTCCTGCATGGTGGTAGCGCCGGCAAAAGCCGAAGTCCGAGTCCAGGATTCCCCTCACCCAACACCAGCCCGCAGCGAGTTCAACGTCAGCTGCCTGCAACACCAAGCATGCCACGTCCCAATGTGCTTGTGTCTGCGCCACACCAGGTCTCTCCACCAAGGCGTATCTGCTCGATGGTCTTTGAGGGACACGAGTGGGGTAGAGAGACGATTGATGTTCGGCGCCGCAGCTCCCACGCTCTCAGTACGTCAATGCATCATGCCTCGGACCCATATCTCGGGCTCCCACCTCCTGCTCACGAAGTTTCCTCAATGCTCTGTGAGCTCGCGGCTGCAGGTCCCACAGGGGTTCCGAACGGGAGAGCCGGAGAAAGGCCGGGCAGCCGGCAGGACAGCAGCTCCAGTGACTGGTGCTAGATGAAAACTTGAATCTGAAAATCATAATGGGTCCTCCTGGTCCTTTGGCCAAATGATCTTCCCCCGAGAGAGCATTTTTTTTAGCTTCATGGGGCTGAGTTGACTCATTACCACTGAGTGACTGTTTGATATGTTTTGAACTGAATTTGGGGAATGTAAATAGTTGGTGAGGATGTGGGGAGGGGTAGTAGTGTGACCTGGCTCATTTCCTTGCTGATGTTGGAAATGTGTATTTTCAATCCTAGTTGGTTCCTTGTTTTGTGCAGATGGACTGTTCGAATCTTTTCCCCAAAATCCTTTCACTTTTTATCATCCTCTAATGCTCCTACCGCCAGTTTGTCTGGCACAACCGTTCACTTCCGATGATTTTCAAATCGGAATGTAATCTGCCCATGCCTTGGAGATCGAGCGGTCAATCATCTCTGGAAGGTTTTCTTTCTTTCTTTTGAATCACCAGCTCGATATGCCAGTATTATTATGGCAAATGGCGACGTTGTGTTCATTATTGCATAACCTGTGATAATATAATGCAGAATTAGTTATTTTATTGGACCCTGCATTGCACTTCCCCCAAATTGAATATCCAATTTTAACTTCCACCTGAATGCAAATCATTACCCATAATCCCAACTGGAATTTTTGAAAATCCGATGGAGTTTTTTATTTTATTTTAACGTGGGTGTACACTCTGTCCCTTATAGATCATCGATCGATCATGCGACACGATGGTGATTTAGTTAGGGAATCTGACATGCAACAAGGCAAACATCACGTGATCAGGTACACAGATATATGGAAACACCTGGGCATTATCAGGGAGTTTACGGTGTGGTGCATTTTCGACGTGTTATTTATCATCCACCCGAGTCACACTGGTCACGTGCAACACGGTACCAATTTTCACAATTTTGTTTCTCGTACATTATTATTATTACTATTGTTTTTATTATTATTACACATCTGGAGTCAGTGAAAAATCGTGTAATGGTTATCAACGCACTAAAGCAACAGCATTGCAAGTAACAAGCGTCACCTTGACATTGGCCTTTCCCTGTAGCAGTAACCTCGTATGTACGTTCCTTAAGATGATGATGATGATGATGGACATAACGTAACAATAAAATTCGTCATCTTGGATCACATCCCCCATGGACACTTCGTGACTTGTATCACGTCTCCCTGCGGACACTCGTGGATCATGATCCCCTGCAGACTCTGGGTCATGGTAGATCACGTCTCCCCTTCCCCCGCTGATGACACTCTGGGACGTTGTCGCTCCAGTACATCTTGGATCACGTACACTTGAGACGTGGTGGATGATGTCCCCCCCCCCACTCCTCTCCCCGTGGGACTCTCCGGGACATGGTGGATCATGGCCTCCCCCCTCCCCCCATTCCCCTTTGGAAAAAATCCTATATCATGTAATTTCTCTTTTTTTCCAGGAAACGTGGATTTTAGCGCACGTCTTCTCTCCTTTTTAATATTTTGTATCTTACTTCGTGCCGATGAATGTTAAAGCATTTCAGAAGTTTTGAGAATGGACCAAGTTATGTGACTCGGGAAGCCGGATTGAGATTTTGTTAAACTTGAATCGTTCTCTTTTGGGAACAGGCAAAAGTTCCTTTGTTTTTGTTGTTTGTTTCTATCCTGGGAACTGTTCCCGTTGGACTTCATAAACGATCAAAACAGGTATATATATATATATATATATATATATATATATATATATATATATATATATATATATATATATATATATATATATATATATATATATATATATATATATATATATATATATATATATATCAATTTCAGGCAATTTTGTGCCATTTTAGATGCAAAAGAACTGAGAAAGGTCCTTCCCTGTGCATGAAGGCCAATAGTACAGATGTGTGTGTAACGCGAAACCCGCACCTCGTCAGGTGACTACGAGCTTCCCATGATGGGTCTCCGTGTTGAGCGAGGAGGTGAAGAGCTGCCATGCACGGTGCAGGACTTCACTATCCGTCTGCATGCGAGATGGATGACCTAATTGCATGGCCTGTTCCGGCAGCGTTTGGTTTAATAAATGAGGTCTTTTGATCCGACCTCGAATGTACTTCAGTTTTGGAATGGTATTTCCGTCCCTGTAAGTCAAACAGTTATATTTTTTCCTCATTCTTCCTTCTACCATCAGCACGTCATTGATTACACTCCTTTCCCACCACCTGTAATGCCACTCCAGACATCATCATGACCTACCGCCTCTCAAGCTCCGTACGAGCGGCTGCAGAGGAGGAAAAAGTGGGAGGAGGGTTGAAAAGCTGAAGGCGAGGCCAGGGCGAGCAAACCGTGAATTGAGCACTTCATGGGTGTTTGTCTTTTCGTTCGATTTGCTTCCCTTACCTGATTATAAACTCTTCTCGCTTGCCACTCCTGTGAACCGTGCCAAATATGACCTCACGCACCTCCTGGAGGAATGTTGTCCTGCTGTCCACCCTCTTGGTGGCACCGTTCGCAGGCCACCCCGTGGAGGCTCGACACAGTCGTCTTTCACCCAACAGCGTCGAAGTGGATGGTGGATCGGGGTCAACTCCAGGTGAGGGTCGTACATGATTAGCTCGTGCAAGGCTAACCCTCTGCATGTTGGCATGGATCCTCTGACATTGAGTTTTTGCTAGTTATCTGGCTGGGGCGGACATATGGGAAAGTATTCGCTGCGTGCTTTACTTGATCGCTGAAAGCCCCTGCAGATAAAAATACATATCGCCAATATCATAGTCACGACCTTTCCTTTGTAATTACGTCTAATATTAAATCGCACGTTTCGAGTTTTCACGTTATATTTGTTCGAAAGTCCAGTTGTTTAATATGGGGTATTTATAAGTGCATTATATGTTATGTAAACCATGTATGAGCTGGAACTGAAATGGAGGAGAGAACTCGTGCTTTGCGAGGTCATTGAGAACCGTGAGTAAGGGTCACACAGGAGGGCTGATCCAGGTTGGTGCTGGAGCTTCTTGAAAGGTCCCATGACTGCAATTTAATTATTTTTCATGGAGGTTGAGGGGTCTGACCTGTTGAGCGAAGAAGAAGCTTAAATAGATGTTGGTTGTTATGTCATAACTCATAAGCGTCCCATGGCCATATTTAATTGTATGATTTGTGTGATCAGAAAACCACCGAAGGCTTACTGATTGCAAAGCATGCAACTCAGGTGGAGCTTGCACTGCGATTCTTCTTCTACGTCTTTAATGACAAATGATTATTCCTACGTTATTGTGTGGTTAGCTGGGAGAAGTTGTGGCCCAAGTCTTTCACGAACCGGCTGGTTAGGCCTGACGTTCGACTGAGGTTCAGGCAGGAGTTTGTAATTTGTTCAGTATGCCTGCGATAACTCACCTCATCATCGTGAAGGACATCGTGGAATATTTAATATCCCATAATGTCGGAAGACGGGATGCCGAGTTTAACGTCCATACAACAGACGGTACACATACATTGAAGAATCACCCTGCCTGTGAAACAGCAGGATAACGGTTCTAGCCTGAGTCAGGATTCGAACCCAGACTAGACAGCTTGGAGGCAAGTGTATGTACCTCTAGGACATCCTACTAGCACACAGCTTGTACTGCATTAGCTTTATAAGCAAATGTTTCTGGATCTCACACCTCCCCAGAGGACAAGGACAATTTTTTGTAGGCTCGGTGCCACAAGCCAGAAGCCATCACAGTGAAGGGAGCCTTGAATTAATTGGGCCGTTTAGAAAGGACAAGCATGGGTACCCGACTTTGCCCGGTGCTGTTCTAATCCTGTTGGCATTTTGAAGATTTTTTGGGTTTTTTTTTATGGTTTTATGGGGGCCTGAAAACACTTCCCTACACTCACTAAGGAATGGGGTCGGGGATCATTTATTATGACTTTTCACATAGCTACAAAGGCTTAGGCATGATATAGCGATTAAAAAAAAATCAAACTTTTCTTTTTTCAAATATATTGTTGCGAATTCGCGCCCGCCGGCGTGCGAGCGGCCACGTAACTCGAATCGCGGCACGTCGCCCACCGGACGGACAATTCTGTCGTGACCCTCTCGGACTAATGCCAGGAGCTAGTCACGGGTGGGCCTTTCGGCCTCACCACGATCGTGCCAATCGGCCCCGCGCGTGGGATAGGGTTGTTTGCCAAACTCGACCTAACTAAGTACCCACGCGGAGGGTAGACCGGGCGATCGCACCTCGCCGCAGGTCGACTCCGGACATGGGCCACTTAAGCGACCCGTTCCGTACTAGCGGGATAGCCGAGCGGTGTTATCGTCGACCTCGACGGTTCCGATTAATTATCGGGCGTATTAAGCCCACTACCAACCCTTAACGTGAAGTAAGATGGAGATTCAATGAAAGAAAAGATGAAGCGAAACGGGAAAAACAGTTCAACATAATGCACATTTATTCCGCGGCACACGGAGAGCACACATATACAATTACAACAATTATGCACCAAAAGCAGATGTAACAAAAGAAACACAACAATGCAGATCTACTACCGACTACGCAAGCACACGGCAACACTTACACAGTTTTACTTTACAGACGGTGCCGACAACACATTTAATCAAAAGCAAAAGAAAAGGGCCACCCTCAAAGACAAGGGGACAGACGGGGCCTGTGGGCCGCGAGACCGGGTGGATCCTACCCGTGTCTTTGTGATGAGCCGCAAATGTGGCGACGCGGCGGTGCCCCGACTCCGCGCTCCTTTGCGGGTTTCGTTGGCGCTGCTTGGAGTGGGGTGGGAACGGGGCCCCCTTTTCGCACTATCTCAGCGCGGGGGGGAAAAAGGGGGGAATTGTTGATGCTCTGGAGCAAGAGGATAGATGGCTTGCTTGGGTCCCGCGACGAGCGACTCCACTGCGAGCTCGTCGCCGATCGCCGTCTTCCTTGCCTCGGACCCGAGCTATCCGGTCCCCTCTGCAATTCTCCTCAGCCGACTGCAGCAAATCACCTCGACCGCGCTCCAGGCTCCAGGCTTCCTCTCTCTGCAGCTCCCTGACAGACCCCGAACCCCGCCAGACTCCGACCTCCGACAGACTGACTCTCCTCCAGACCCGACTTGACTCTTCGCAAACTCGCCTTGACTCTTCTCCAACTGACTGCCTCGAACTCCACACTCTGCCGCTGCCACACTCTGCTCTCCAAAACCGACCTTTTCCGAAACTGACTAAATTCGCCCCGCGCTCGGCGCTTTATAGTCTGGCAGGAGAACCCATATGCAAATTTCTGGATCAGAACGAGCTCGGGGGTGGAGCCACGCTCGCCCATTGGACGGAGAAAAAGGGGCGTGAGTCTCCCCTGATCCTAGAATTTGCATTTATCGATTCTACACCGACGCGCCTGGAGGCGACGCCAAATGCCCCGCGCTTGCTGATTGGACGGATCAGAAGTGGGCGTGTATCATTCCTGATCCAAATTCTCCTCGGTAAGGCCGCACTTTGCACCCGCGGCTCGGCGCGCGTCCCGCACGAGGCCAGGACAGCCTCACGCTCGGTGCCCACAAGCGGTGCGGGAATGGCCGCAGAAGGAGGAGAGGTGAAGGTGGTGGAGGGTTCATTGTGGTGGTTTATGGCCATGGCGACATTTGGAATGGCGTGATGCGATGTTTGCGGGAGCGAGTTGTGAAGGTAAAGGTCGTGGCTCTTGGCGTTGTTGTTGTGAAGCGGCGTTGCGGTTGGTGGTTGTTGTGTGATGGCGGTTGAGACGTGGTTGGTTCAAAATAAAGATAGAACAGAAAAACAACTATCTCAAAGGGTCGCAGCCCGAATGAATCACATTTATTCCCTCTAAACAACGGGTTTGGGGCTAACTACACATGTACTTACAGAGATATCTCACCTACGGGACCTGAATGGTGGTTTGCGAATTTCCTCAACCATAACAATATATATATATATATATATATATATATATATATATATATATATATATATATATATATATATATATATATATATATATATATATAAATATATATATATATATATATATATATATATATATATATATATATATATATATATATATATATATATATATATATATATATATATATATATATATATATATATATATATATATATATATATATATATATATATATATATATATATATATATATATATATATATATATATATATATATATATATATATATATATATATATATATATATATATATATATATATATATATATATATATATATATATTTGTCATAAAACACTTCCCTGCACTCACTGATGAATCTCTGGAAGTTCGACGTAGATCCGTTTCGTCATGCCTGAGAAAAATGGCTCTCTTATTCTTATAGTATAGATAGGCGTGAGTTAAAGAACTTCAGTTCAAAATCAAAAGGCGATTTCAAATTATAATAATGTATTTAGTTTGCAATTACCTCGTTAAAAGCTGTCAGAAACAGTCGCAGAAAGAATGGGATTGGGGAAGAAGAGGGCAGAAAGGAAAACGAGTTTGGGAGGGATGGGTAACGGTGATCTCAAAATTTCAGTGGAAAGAACATGTCCTGCTTTTTTGGTCTTTCAGTAGAATTGGTTAATTTCCCCATTTTTAGCTCACCTGGACTTTATTCCGGTGAGCTTATGTGAACGAGGAGTGTCTGTAGGTAAGTGAGTCAGTCAGTGAGTACATAAACGAAAACACTTCAGTCATTATCACTGGAACCAAACACACGATTTTGATGAAACTTGGCCAAAAAGTTCATATCTGATGCCTAACAAAGGAGTATTGACCACATCAAAATCTGCACTCACTAAAGGGGTCGAAGGGGAGGGGGAGTTGGCCGCCCCCCCCCCCCAAAATAGGTATTTCCTTTCTTCTCCGAAACCCCACGTACAATTTCGATGAAACTTTACCACAACCTTCAGGTTAGGTCAGGGATGGGAGCTTGTGCTGGAGCAGTGCGTAGCTGCTTCCACTTTCCACCAGTACTCCAGGGGCCTCCGTCTGGCCATCCCCCAGGCAGATGCCTGGCCCGTCCCCATCTCCTTGCTGCAATGCTGATCACCCTGCTGCAACCACAAGGCACGTGTTCAGCCCATTGGCCTCCTCCACTCACGAGACTCCCTCGCTGAGAGAATCTGGTGAGCAGGATCAGCATCAGGAAAACGAGCCACATGTCCATACAGCCGCAGCTGACACTCACGGACTACGCAGGTAACAAATCTCATTTGAGTTTCTCTCAGCAACCACTCGTTAGACACAATGTCTGACCAGCGATAGCCAAGGATTCTACGAAGAAACCTCGTACAAAACGAATTAGGAATTAAGTCTCTGTCTCATATCACTGGTCAGAGTCCAAGTCTCACATCCATAGAGCAAGACTGGAAGCACCAAGGACCTGAAGACTCAGACTTTCCATCTCCTGCACAGGTAACGGCAGCGCCACACCGCATAATCCATTGAATCCATGACTCCGCAGGCCCGACACAGACGTCTGTTGACCTCTGGCTCACAGACAGCACAGACATGAAGATCACTGCTAAGGGAAGTGAATCTCTCCGTGACCTCATCATCCTCACCACAAACAGGAACAGACAGGACAGCAGCATCCAAGATATCATTGAAAGCCTGGACCTTAGTTTAGACCCAGGAAATACGTAATCCCAGCGGCTCCGACTCCTCATTCAGCACCTCGAGGGCCCCCAAAAGGATATCCAGAGTATCCGCACAGATGACTGCATCATCTGGGAATTCGAGGTTCGAGACCTTGACATTCCCAATGGATATACCCCAGCTTTATCTCTCCCCAGAATCCAGTCTACTCAAGTGCTGAAAACTGTCGAGGCCAGTACACACCCCTGACAAACTCCAGCAAACACTGGAAATAAGTCGGAGATGGTATCACCACATCTCACAGCACTCTCAGTACCAGAGTACAGTTTAAACATCAGATTGATCAGTTTTTGGTGGCACCGCACGAAGAGGAATAATCCTCCAGTGGGCATCCTGATTCACTGAATTAAATGCTTTACAGAGATCAACATGGGCTGCGAGCAGCCCTGGCCAAAACTCTCATCTGCGTTCGGTGAGGACCAGAAGAGCAAGGTTACGGTCAATCATTGACCTCTTTGGTGTAAAGCCTGACTGCTCTGGGTGCTGGTGCTGAAGGAGATGGTGGTGAACCCTATTGATAATTATCCAAGCAAAGATCTTGGCCAGCACTGAGAGCAGCGTCACCCCTCGGTAGCTGTTGCAGTCTTGGTGATCACCCTTCCCTTTCCAGAGAGGGACAACAAGGCCCCTCTTCCAGTCAGTTGGGATGATGCCTGTGTTCCAGGCAAAGCACAGAACTGCATACAATGACACAAGTACAGCATTTCCACCAGCCTTGTGAAGTTCAGCATGGATGCCCAGGAGCTTTACCCCATTTCAACCGGTTCCCCACAGCCTGTGTTTCCACAAATGAAGGTGAACCACAGTTTATTGGATTGTCAGCAACAGGGATAGTTACACCCCTGACATCCAACTCGACAGATCGTGGATCAGCCTTGTACAGCTGCTCAAAGTAACCGGCACAGTGGCCCTTCACTTCGAACTCCTCTGTCAAGAGCCTCCCACCCTCCGCTCTAACTGCAGTACACCAAGGGATGGGCTTGGATGAACGCAATGCGCAAATTTCCCTGCAAGCAGGACGAGAATCACTTGACCACAGGTGATACTCTACCACCTCACAGATTCCTCGCACATCAGCCTCCTTGTCCACCCGAAGTGCACATCCGTTTTTACACCTTAGGCAGCTCCCTGAACATCTCAGCTCTGCCATTCAGCCTGGCCCTGCAACTGGTCAATGATATCCAGTGTCCCTTGAGAGACAAAATTCTTCTTTGCCCTCCGGTGAGTTCCAACACATCCACCGGCAACATCAAGGACGGTGGTCTGGAAGGCACTCCACAACTCTTCAGGATCCCCCAAAGAATCCAGACCCCCAAACCTCCACTCAGCCGGTACACAAACTCCCCACCTACCCTCTCATCCTAGAGCTTGCCAACATCCAGCCTCGGCTGGGATGGTACCATTCTCCCGAATTTAAGCTGTAACTTCAGAGTTGCTCCAACAAGCCTGTGGTCAGTATTGAGAAACTGAGCACTCCAGTCGACCCTGCAGTTCTGGATCATCCTCCACCGACCATCAATTAGCACATGGTCAATCTCCTTTGCCACACCACCAGTGTTGGAATACAAAGTCCAGCAAGGATCCTGTAGGTGTTGAAACCATCAACCAGCCACAGTAAGTCCATGACTTTTTGCAAAGTCAAGAAAATTAGTGCTCATCTGGTTCACAGTTCCAGTTCCACGGGGACCAATACGTGTCTCATAATCACCCCTTTCAGTGCCAGTCAGTGCAGTGAAATCCCCCAAGACTAGAAAAGCATCTCACCTGGGACACTAATCAACCACCGACTCATGCCTGGCATAGAATGCCTCATTCACAGAAAGATCACTTCCCTCATTTGGAGCATATACAGAGATCAGAGAAATGACACCCAAGAAGTGACAGATCCTCGGTCTCATATGCTCGTTGACCGGTGTTACCTCAATTATCAAGGAAGTCAGCTTATTGGACACAGCTCCAGCGTCCCCTTGGTATGGTAACCATCAGAGCAACCAGACCAGTAGTAGGTGTAACCACCCGTCATGATTTCACCACGATCCGGTCTCCGAACCTCAGAGAGTGCTGCAATACCGACGTCCAAACATTGGAGCTCAGGTGATAACAGAGACAGGTGATCATCCTCTCTTAGTGATAGGATATTCCAGGGACCCACCCAAAGTGACTGCCTCAGGTTAACCTGACGAGTCCCCTGTCTTGTGGATGACACCTCAGTACCACCCCGGCACACACCACCGCAATCAGACCCAGGAAAGTTACCCCATGTTTTCCTCCTTTCATGAAAGAATAAGTGTCCCAATGGCTTTTCCCCAAACCCATCATCCGGTGAACTGCCCTGCGAAGGTCAGCTGCACAGGAGGTACTCCCACAGAGTGGTTTCTTTGCGGTTTTTTGCGTTTTTGTGTGTTTTAGGGAATGAAGTGTTTTGTGGTGGCTGGAGTGCAAATCCTGCCACCCACCTCTGATAAAAAAGTAATCCAACTGCAGGAGGACGTCCACAGACACAGTTGGGCACCAGATATGGATGGCCGTTGGCTCACAAGGAGCTCCTCCACCCTTTGACAGGTTTTGTTTTTAATTCTGCTGGGTGTCCATATCCAGACACCCTCCTTGCCAGGAAGCCTGGTGGGGGAGATGGTTTATTCACCAACAACCCGACCATGGAACAGGTTAGTACAGGTTTACATGGTACCGGTAGCAAACCACAGATCTCATCTGGCCTGATTTGACAATTGCCTTTGTGCAAGTAACATAAACATATTTGTTATTTAATAATATGAGTTCCCTTAAAAGGAAATTCATTACAGGAGCTACAAGAGTACTGGATACATCAAGTGGTGCAATGGTTGCCAACCTATTGTTTGTCCATGCTCTTTGCTTTGTAAATATCCAGCATCAAAAAAAAAGAGCACATGTTTGTTTTTATTTTGTCTTTGGTCTGACTGTGCCTCATTCAGGTTTGAACCACTGACCTCCCAGACTCACAACATACACTCTAACCATTTACACTACTGAGGCTGATAAATGCTTATAATAATTTAAATTATCGAAACATTGGCCTACATATTACCAAAATAAACATTTTTGGAGTAAAGGAGAAGGGTGGAGAGGAGAGGGGTTCACACACCATGGGACCAAGCCTGGATGCTGTGGATATGCAACAATGGCTGTTTATTAATGTGCTCAAGTTAAGCAGGTGACCGGATAATCAAGGTGAACTTTGGCAAATTTGCCTCATGTGGAAGGGTGGCCTTTAAAAACAGGTGACTTAATTTGGAGAAATTTCAAAAATATCAAGGTTTGGTGAAGAAATTTACTTGTGATCATTGTGTAATCCGTTTTTTTGTACCAGATCGAAGGCTGAAGTGGAGGAGTTGCAACACATCAACCAGGCACACACATGCAAACAAGTACCTGACACAACATCAGACATGACTGTACACAGACAAACAGTTTGTTCAGCTTTGGTGGAAGTGGCATCACCTCCAGGAGCCCTGTGGGTACCGGTGACGTTGGGCCCATCATCCCTAGCCATGTCACTTACGATTAATTTCATCAATCAGTTTACTTATCATCTATGAGCTAATGCCATTGGTATTCTTAAACGTATAACTTGATTGGCTGGTTCAGTGTTCTCTGAATTGATGGCTCATGATTCTCAGAACCAAGGTTCAAATCCTATATACTATACTTCTAATTTCCTTGTAATATTTTTTTTGCAAACAAAGTCCAGGCTCGTGGAAGAGCTGGAACACTGAATAGATCAGGACCGAGCAGAACAAAAGGAACAGGAGAGACAGGCGAGGGAAACAGCATTTCAGGTAAAAGTGCACTGATATCTATTAATGTCCTTGTCATGATCATAAAAATATGAGTTTCTTTACAAGGGACACAATGGTCGACAGAGGAGAAGAAAAATTCCATTCTTTACCTTTAGTTGTCCATTTTTTCACCCATTCTAACAAAGCTGAAAATCAAGGAAGGAAGCGTTTTTTGAAATATTTAGTATGACTCAGCCATGGTTCGGCTCGAACTTCTGACACCATTGACCTCCTCGACTCAGAAAAGACAGATGCTCGAACCATTACACCACCGAGTCTGAGTAAGAGTCTGCTCTTACATTTGATTGATGTACAAGTTCCTTGTACGAGACGAAGATCAGTGTAAAAACGTTTAAAATTAACATGCACACCCCTTTTATGATCAACCTGCTCATCACATTTATTATTTTGGTCGGGAAATTATCAAGGGCACCAAGCACACAATGGTCTGCACTTTCAAGAGATAACAGGACGTGGGATCTTCAGCATTCAGACCTAAATGCAGGCAGTCGGGACAGTCGGCTTTACATCCTCATCCAAAGGACATGGTGGCTTTTGAGATTCAGCAACTCACACTCGTCAAAAGAGAGGGTGTTGCAGTTGGGTCCGTTTGTTTGTCTGTTGGTTTGTCTGTTTGTTTGTTTGTTTGTCCACACAGAACCTTTGGGTTTTTCTCCGCAACCGCTTGTCAGATTGAGACAAAATTTTCAACATTGGTGCGACTACTTATGTGGAATGTTGTAATGACAATTATGACCTCATAAGTCACGTGGTGTTGCAACCATATTGGAAAAACTGAAAAACTTTGGACCTCTGTATCTCTAAAACCGTACCAAGGAAAAAATTGAAACAGCACAGAGCAAGTACTCCTCATGGGGAACGAGTGTGATTTTTATGAGGTCATGGGTGCCTTCGTTTTGACGTCATAATTGCATATGTAGAATGCTACTTCCGATCAGTATGAAAAATTTTGAGGACTGTCTCGGGATAAAATGGTCCACAAAAACATTTTTTGATGACGTCATTGGTCACACTAGTACGTGCCCGTAAAAAAAAATTCAAACCACGAGCAACAAACAACAACCACACAGGCCGTTTCTTCGCTCTCGCGTGCCCGTACATGCGTGGCCCGGAAGTTCGCATATTATTCGCAATTTAGTTTTAATACCCAATTATTCAATTAGCGCCAACGTATTTTACCTTTTCGCAATGTCGTGGCAAGGAAAAACAAAAAGAGAAGAGAGAGAGAGAGAATGAGAGAGAATGAGAGAGAATGAGAGAGAATGAGAGAGAATGAGAGAGAATGAGAGAGAATGAGAGAGAATGAGAGAGAATGAGAGAGAATGAGAGAGAATGAGAGAGAATGAGAGAGAATGAGAGAGAATGAGAGAGAATGAGAGAGAATGAGAGAGAATGAGAGAGAATGAGAGAGAATGAGAGAGAATGAGAGAGAATGAGAGAGAATGAGAGAGAATGAGAGAGAATGAGAGAGAATGAGAGAGAATGAGAGAGAATGAGAGAGAATGAGAGAGAATGAGAGAGAATGAGAGAGAATGAGAGAGAATGAGAGAGAATGAGAGAGAATGAGAGAGAATGAGAGAGAATGAGAGAGAATGAGAGAGAATGAGAGAGAATGAGAGAGAATGAGAGAGAATGAGAGAGAATGAGAGAGAATGAGAGAGAATGAGAGAGAATGAGAGAGAATGAGAGAGAATGAGAGAGAATGAGAGAGAATGAGAGAGAATGAGAGAGAATGAGAGAGAATGAGAGAGAATGAGAGAGAATGAGAGAGAATGAGAGAGAATGAGAGAGAATGAGAGAGAGACAGAGGGAGAGAATGGGAGAGAGACAGACAGAGAGAAGGAGAGAGAGACAGAGGGAGAGAAGGAGAGAGAGGGAAAGAGAGAGAGAGAGAATGAGAGAGAGAGAGAGAGAGAATTACTTCCTGGTTCAGAGCATACCAGCACTCTGATGAAAACGATCATAACTTGGGGCATTGTGTTTATATATAGATGTGCATAAGAAATCGAGAAATTATTAGAATACACGAAGTCATCACTCTCCGGAAGCCCGTACGTTGTAACCCGTAATGGGGAACGCGGCTGAGCTCCCTTCCCCATCTGCCACGCCCACGCAACAACATGTCTTCCCATTGGTTTGGTAAATAAATGGCCATAACTTGGGAAGCACTTGTCCGATTAATATCAAACCTTGAAAAGGCACATCCTCAGGTCCCCAGCAATATACCTGGCAAGTTTCAATTAAATCGGACCAGTGGTTGTTGAGAAACAGCGGTCACAGACACACACGCACACACACACACACACACACACACACACACACACACACACACACACACACACACACACACACACACACACACACACACACTGCTGGAATTGTAGATAGATGATTCAGCAGCCATCTTGTTTGTTTTTTTGTAAATCTTCAATAATCTTCTTGGAAATGGCTGAACAGATCGAGGTGAAACTTTACAAGTTTGACCCCCTATCCATGAGGAACAAAAGATTCACACATAAGACGTCCGAGGTCACATGGTTTGGCAGCCATTTTGGATTCTCCCGAAAGCATATAAAAATCTTCTTCTTCAGATCAGCTGGACAGATCGAGGGGAAACTTCACATAAATGTTTCCCCAAGGCATGCATGTACAAGGTTGTTAAGGAATAATTGATGTCACATGGTTTGTCAGCCATATTGTATTTAAGAAAAATATTAAATAATGTTTTCTCTGGAACTGCTTAATCAATCAATGTGAAACTTCCCAATTGTGATCTAGTATTGATGGGGAATGTATATTTTAAATTTCAACTTGATCGGACACATGGTCTGGCAGCCAGAATTATTAAAAAAATTTTAATGTGGTTTTTAAAAAAAAATTATTTAATAATGCTCATTTGACTGTGCCTGGATGTGTTTGAGGGTAGAGGAGTAGAAGCTGAAATGCGAATCCTATCCAGGTTCCTCCTGATGACCATCTTTTCTTTTTACTTGTTTGGGTTCCTTCTGATTACTCCAATGCTGGACTGTACCTATTTGATCTTCCATTTGATCTGAATTGAATTTATTTAAATCCCATTCCAAATTCAATTGAATAATAATTTTAAAAAACGTCATGGGTCAGGGTCAGGTGTCTGATTAAAGCGGGACATCTTGTATCCGGTCATCACTGCCAGAAGTTATTAAGTGTCAGTTCTAATTGTGTCTCGTATTAATTACAAGCAAATACTATTACATTACAAGGTAGAGAGGATAAGGGGAGGAAGGAGAGGCAGGGAGAGGAGGGAGGGGAAGCTAGGAAGGAGAAAAGAGCGTGGAAATTGGGTGGAGGTGGGGAGACCAACGCCTCACAAAATGTTGCGATACACTGCGAGAGGGAGGGGTGCAGGAGAAAGAGAGAGAAAGAGAGAGAAAGAGAGAGAAAGAGAGAGAAAGAGAGAGAAAGAGAAAGAGAAAGAGAAAGAGAAAGAGAAAGAGAAAGAGAGAGAAAGAGAAAGAGAAAGAGAAAGAGAAAGAGAAAGAGAAAGAGAAAGAGAAAGAGAAAGAGAGAGAGAGAGAAAGAGAGAGAGAGAGAGAGAGAGAGAAAAAGAGAGAGAGAGAGAGAGAGAGAGAGAGAGAGAGAGAGAGAGAGAGAGAGAGAGAGAGAGAGAGAGAGAGAGAGAGAGAGAGAGAGAGAGAGAGAGAGAGAGAGAGAGAGAGAGAGAGAGAGAGAGAGAGAGAGAGAGAGAGAGAGAGAGAGAGAGAGAGACCGAGAGAGAGAGAGAGACCGAGAGACCGAGAGAGAGAGAGAGAGAGAGAGAGAGAGAGAGAGAGAGAGAGAGAGAGAGAGAGAGAGAGAGACTTTGACTTTTATGTCCTTTTATTACAAAAAAGTATAAAAGGTAAAAATTCAATACAACAAAGCAAAGGATTATATACAAGAGTGGAAAAAAGAAGAGAAGAAACCAATTCAATTTTCAAGTAATCGATAAAGCATTGATAACAATTTATACACAAGGAACACCCCCAAAAAATACATTAGAGAGAGGAGAAGATGATAAGAAGAGAGAAAGCAACACAGGCTCCACACGTACCGCCAGAGACTGAGCAACAGCCCCTTGCGTTTGCACGTGCGTGCCAAGCGAGAGAGAGAGAGAGAGACAGAGAGAGAGAGAGAGAGAGAGAGAGAGAGAGAGAGAGAGAGAAAGGTGCCTGTGACTATGGGAGTGGTCACGTGTGCTCCCTGCTGCACAAAACCAATCTCCTCCTCATGTTCACTAACCCCACCGACAAAAAAGTCATCATCCTCTGGAGCAATTACATCAAATCGATTTTTCGTTTTAAAAAGAGCATCTATTGTTGCTTCCAAACACGAGTCATTATTCTCGGCAGCCGGCGCCATCTTTTTTGCACAGCTCGCCGTCACATCTTGACTATTGTTATCATTTAAATGCTTCAATTTATGTTTCCTTTTTGAAGGAACAACGGTGAAGCTTTCGTCATCTGTCAGGGGGGGATTTACCTCCACTCTCGACGGCCCAGGCAGATTGTTCGAGTTTGAAGCGTCACCAACGTTCCCAACTCCAGATATACCACTATTCGTCTCAATGGGTTCGACCACACTAGATATGCCACTTAATATATTCTTGGGGCAATCGCTTTTTAAATGTCCCGATTCACCACAGATAAAACAAGTTGTGGTCTCCGTCGCGATATAAATCTGGTAATTGCGGTTTTTATTTTTTAAAGTCATAACTGCATTGAGCGATTGAGCGTTGTTTTTTAGAATGATAGAGCAATGACGTCGGAACGACATGATGTGGCGAACCGAAGCGTCAGAGCGGAGACGAAGTGGAATCATGGAGATTCGTGACACAACTGTGCCAAAAACGCTTAATGCAGCTACAATCTCCTCACTCGAGAAGAAGGGCGGGATGTTGGACAGTGTTAATTTTACCGCCATCGTATCGAGATAACTAACGTTGACGAAGACGTCCGGCGGTACGGATAGACCGGTTTCGACCGCCTGAGCCACGTGTCGCTCCTCCGACAAGAAAACCACGACACGTTGGCTCATTTTCGAAGCGGCGAGAACATTCTCGATTCCTACGAGCTCTCCCAGAGCCATCACCACGTTCTCAACACTAACTCCATCAGGTGGAGTAATTGTCACTCCATTTTTCCGAGTGAGTGACTCGTACACACTACTGTGCAAACGTCCGTTTGCCATAGCTTAAAGCAAAAGAAGAGAAGTTTAAGTTTAACAAAGGAAAACCGTCACAAGCAACCAGCAAGTGGGGTCAAATGAAGTATAAGGGAAAGGAAGAGTATAAGGAAGAAGCTAAACCACCGATAAACGGCAGGCCTATGAAAACAAGGCAGATGAAAAAGTAGGCCCAGAAACCCGAAGGTTTCAAGGAAAACCCACAAAGCACCTACCGTGCGCGCTCTCCTTCTCTCTCTCGTCTCAGCAGGAAGGGAAACAGGGAAAAAACTCCACAAACACGTACGGGGACACAGAGGGAAACGAAATAGGGACAGGAACAACACTAACACAGCACAGTACTCACAGCTTCACACACAGAGCCGCCATGACGCCACACCCATGCACGACTCACTAACGACCAGCAGGGGGTGAGAGAGCGAGAGAGCGAGAGAGCGAGAGAGCGAGAGAGCGAGAGAGCGAGAGAGCGAGAGAGCGAGAGAGCGAGAGAGAGACACTTTGACTTTTGTGTCCTTTTATTACAAAAAAGTATAAAAGGTAAAAATTCAATACAACAAAGCAAAGGATTATATACAAGAGTGGAAAAAAGAAGAGAAGAAACCAATTCAATTTTCAAGTAATCGATAAAGCATTGATAACAATTTATACACAAGGAACACCCCCAAAAAATACATTAGAGAGAGGAGAAGATGATAAGAAGAGAGAAAGCAACACAGGCTCCACACGTACCGCCAGAGACTGAGCAACAGCCCCTTGCGTTTGCACGTGCGTGCCAAGCGAGAGAGAGAGAGAGAGAGAGAGAGAGAGAGAGAGAGAGAGAGAGAGAGAGAGAGAGAGAGAGAGAGAGAGAGAGAGAGAGAGAGAGAGACAGAGAGAGAGAGAGACACAGACACTTTTGGCCTCTTGATTGTTTGGGATCATGATGTAACAAGAGAAGTTATACCAGTACAAGCAAATGCCTGAGCATTGCCCAACAAAGAAACAAGGTAAATTAAAACTTCAATGTAAGTACACCATCAACAAGTTCACATAAGGATGTGTTCACACACCACTGTTGTGAGAACAGTGTACAATCACTGGAATTAATTTCAAGGTGCACTCGTGCTGTGACCAAGGTTTTAAAGAGATAAACAACATCGGAAACAGAATCACAAACATCTTGAAGTTTGCGTTTCCTTGACATGTATATAGCAAGCTTCGCTTCAGAGGACAAATAATTTGCTAACAGGCACTCGTATTTACGCTGGTGGAAGATGCTAAAACCGTAAACAAAACCACAACAAGTAAAAGTTAGGCCGAGTCCCCGGATAGCACGTGATAAGACTGTAAAAAGGGGTGCCAACCTTGAGCAATCAATAAAAATGTGAAAAATAGTTTCTGTGGCACCGCAGAAGGGACACAATTCTGTGTTATCGGGAGATATACGATGAGATAAAACATTGGATGGTAAAATGTAATGTGCCAGTCGCCACTGCAAATCTCCGGAGCGCTTAGCAGTGGGTGCCTTGTACATAACATGCCAGTTGATCGAAGTAGAATGAGTGGTCTGAAGCATTCTCCCCCAATGTGCTTGTGGTTCCGCAGGTCTATCGGGAACAAGAGTTTTAACACACAAAGCGTAAACAGAAGATTTTTCCATCAATTTAAAGGAGGTGAAACCTTGAAAATGAAGCAAAAGCTCTGGAAAGGGATGTAGGGATAAAGAAAGGTTAGCTTCTACCTGTGGAATCCATTTCAGATTAGTTTGCTTGAAAAAGCGCAGAATCACAGAAAAGATTCTCCCAATAATTCGAATGGACCTCACTCCAGTGGCCACAGCGACGTCAGCAGCTGGCTTCCACTTGTAAGGAGAAGGAGTTCTGAGATCTTTTACCTTCGTACATCCAGCATCAACAAACTTCTGCACAAGAATATAATTGCTGCAGACCCCTTCAAAAATGGGGTTTAAAAAGATAGGCTCATTTAAAAACATTTCCAGGGAGTAGTCATTGTTATTTCGGCGAACAGTGACTGCCTGCCATGCCTTCAGCATGCTTCTATAAAACAGGGGGACTGATGCTATATCAACTTTCTTGGTGTCAATAAGGAACAGTTGCTGATCGTAGCCGAGTTTCCCCGCCTGCCGAAGCAGGCAGTGAGCCAAGGCCTTCCACGAAACGTCCGTGTACAGCAATCTGCGAAGCGAAAGGAGGCGGAAAGCCATCACCTTGCTGGTAATAGCAATCAGCCCCTGTCCTCCTTCAGCAACAGGCAAGTTTAACACACCAGGTTGGAGCCAATGCTTTCCTCCCCAAAAGAAGTCAATAAGAATTGATTGTAATTTTTTAAGAAACAAATCTGGGGGCTGCAGTGCTATAAAAACGTGCCAAAGCATTGATGCTGCAAGGTTGTTGATAACAAGGGTTCGGCCCCGATAGGAGAGTTGACAAAGTAAGCCCTTCCACTTTCGTAAACGTCGCTCAGTTTTAATTATTAGACATTCCCAGTTTTTTAAAATGAAGTTCTCAGTTCCAAGAAAGACGCCTAGGTAAAGAATTCCATCCCTTTCCCATTTAAGTTTCTCGGGAAGAGTCGGAGGAATGGCGCCATTTTGTGGACCAAGATGGAGAGCTCTGCTTTTTCCCCAGTTCACTTTTGTGGAACTTGCCAAACCAAATTCATGAATGCAACGGACCAAGGCTGAGACGTCCTCATTTGAGCAAACGATTGCACAAAGATCATCTGCATAAGCAATCACTTTAAACGGGTTCGCCATTGGTTGAGGAAGGAAACCAAGAAGATGTGCACGCAACCGAACGAGTAAAGGCTCAATCGCAAGAGAGTACAGGAGGCCAGAAAGAGGGCACCCTTGACGAATGCCTCTATTAACCGGGAAAGGGGGACATAAAATGTTGTTAACCTTTAAGAGACTAAAAGTGTTGTTATACAGTAACTGCACATGAGAGATAAAATTTTCCCCAAAACCAAACCCCCGTAAAACAGAGAAAAGATAAAAATTATCAATGGTATCAAAGGCCTTTTCTTGATCTAAGAACACCAACCCGACATTTCTTTGCTCAAGAGAACAGATGTCAATTATATCACGCACAATGAAGATACTGTCATGAATTGTCCTCTTCGGGACACAGCAAGACTGATCTGGGTGTACGATCTCCTCGATTATGGCTTTAAGGCGGTTGGCAAGGGCCTTGGAAAATATTTTGTAGTCTGCACAGAGTAATGAGATGGGACGCCAGTTGTGTGGTTGCTGAAGGTCTCCTTTTTGGGGGATAAGGGCGAGGACAGCCCTCCGGCAGCTTAATGGCAGTGCGCCTGATCGTCGACCGTCGATTATAACCTCAAGTAGTTCTGGTCCGAGGAGGTCCCAAAAGGTTTTATAAAATTCCGCAGGAATTCCATCCAGGCCGGAGGCCTTACCCGAGGGTAGAGTTTGAAGAGCAGCTTGGAGTTCCTCCAAAGTTACTTCCTTGTCCATTTGTAGAACTGCAGATTTTGACAAGGTAGGTAAGGAAGAAGTCAGCACTGTTACCATTTTGTTGTCAATTTTCGGAGCATGATAAAGTTCAGTAAAGTAGTGTCTGAGTGAGGCTCTGACATCTTTTTGATTGTGTGTTATCCTTCCTTCCTTTGTCCTTACTGAAGTTATCTGCTGACTTCTCTTTGTTTGATCTTCCAGTCCAAAAAAGAACTTAGAGGAGGTGTCCAGGTAGCACAAATTCTCTAGTCGGAGATGAATCAGCGCTCTTCTGGCTTGCTTTGCACAAAGTCCAGCAAGAAGAGCTTTTTTCTTCGCCAGCAAGAGGTTGGTTCTTTCATGATTTGAGGCCAAGAGGTTGGTCTGCAAATATAATATTTCTTTGGCAAGCAAGGATTGAAGGGCAGAGTCATATTTGGTGTGGTAGGCTCCATATTGTTGGCAAAAGGATCTTATTTGCACTTTGACGTTGTCCCACCATTTTCCAAGGCAGGGGAAGGAAGTTTTACGTTGGAGCAAGGCTCTCCAGAACACACCAAAGGCATCAACAAACAGTTGATCATCCAAAAGGCTTGCGTTGAAGGTCCAGTAGGCAGCACCACGATTCCGAACTTGTTGGTGAATACGAAGTGCGACCATGTGATGGTCTGAGAAGCCGCTCGGAATAATGTCCATATTGCTCACAACATTTAAAAAGGTACTGTTGATGTAGAAACGGTCCAATCTTGCAAGTGATACGTGGCCTTTTGAACACCGACTCCACGTGTATTGGCGGAGAGAAAGATTGCGGATTCTCCACACATCAACCAGGGAAAACTTGGACAAGGCTCTCAACAAAGGCGCTGCGCTTGCTGGGTGCGGCTCCTCTCCATTACGATCAATGGTGGGGTCCATCGTGCAGTTAAAATCTCCACCCAAGCAGACAAGTCCATCAAAATCAATGTGTAAAAGAGACGTTTCTAAGTGTGTGTAAAAGGTGAGTCTCTCCGTGCTATCGCTCGGTGCGTAGACATTCAGTACGGTGTGTTTAAAGCCATTATGCGTGAAGGTGAGTGAAATCAAATACCCTTTGATAATCTCATTAAAAACAACACTGGGACTGCAAAAGGAAGGTTGTAAATAAACAGCCACCCCAGCCCTTGGGTGTTCCAGACTACTAAAAAACCATTTTCCCCTCATTGTCCTTTGCCATTCACTTGCACAAGAGGAGCTGCATCTTGTTTCTTGCAAAAGCAAAACATCAATGTGATTGGTCTCAACAAACTGTTTAACTTCTGCTTTACGGATGGAGGAGCGTCCCCCATTAATATTTAAACTCGCTATAGAGAAGGCCATAGGCTAACACAGAGTTTGGGTGTGTCAAAAACTTAGTCTCTCAGTGTCTGCAGCTCATTCTTTGCTTTGAGGATGCATTTCCGGAGTCGATACACTTGTGATTCCGTCACACCAAGCTGTCCGGCTTTGAGGAGCAAAAGCTTCGCAGAGATTATAAAGCCGGATAAGTCAGGGAAAAAGTTTTTAATTTTAACATGTTTCTTGCGAAAGGTGTCATGAAGAAACTTTATGATATCAGCAGGTGGAACACTGGTAACACTCTCCGAATCTTGGGAAACTGGATCATTCCATGCTTCAGCACTGCCACAAGAAGCAAGTGATGAGTCCCCGTCCGAATCATAATCCGAGTACTGATTGGTGTCCATTACATTATCGTTATGCTCCAAAGATGGAGCTGATGGTTTAATAAGGGAAGCCTCACATTCCGCTTCCAAAGGGGGAGAAGGAGTCGGAGGAGTCGGGGAAGGAAGAGTGGAGGGAGGAGGAGTGGGGGGAGGAAGAGTGGGGGGAGGAGGAGTGGGGGGAGGAGGAGTGGGGGGAGGGGGAGTAGGGGGAGGTGGAGTGGGGGGAGGTGGAGGGGTGGGAAGAGGAAGAAGATTAGAAGTGGGAGGGGGAGGAGGAGGAGGAGTGGGAGGGTGAAGAAAACGGGGAGGAGGAAGAATACTAATGGAAGGAACGTTATATTCCGCTTGAGATGAACCTGGTGTTTCACTAGTTGAAGCTTTACACCCTGATTCAACCAGGTTTGGAGTAATTGGTGACTTAGAAACGGTACACATTTCACTGTTGGTCTTTTCAGGGACGGGGGTTACAGTGGATTCGGTGTTAATATCCAAGGTGCCTGTGACTATGGGAGTGGTCACGTGTGCTCCCTGCTGCACAAAACCAATCTCCTCCTCATGTTCACTAACCCCACCGACAAAAAAGTCATCATCCTCTGGAGCAATTACATCAAATCGATTTTTCGTTTTAAAAAGAACATCTATTGTTGCTTCCAAACACGAGTCATTATTCTCGGCAGCCGGCGCCATCTTTTTTGCACAGCTCGCCGTCACATCTTGACTATTGTTATCATTTAGATGCTTCAATTTATGTTTCCTTTTTGAAGGAACAACGGTGAAGCTTTCGTCATCTGTCAGGGGGGGATTTACCTCCACTCTCGACGGCCCAGGCAGATTGTTCGAGTTTGAAGCGTCACCAACGTGCCCAACTCTAGATATACCACTATTCGTCTCAATGGGTTCGACCACACTAGATATGCCACTTAATATATTCTTGGGGCAATCACTTTTTAAATGTCCCGATTCACCACAGATAAAACAAGTTGTGGTCTCCGTTGCAATATAAATCTGGTAATTGCGGTTTTTATTTTTTAAAGTCATAACTGCATTGAGCGATTGAGCGTTGTTTTTAGAATGATATAGCAATGACGTCGGAACGACATGATGTGGCGAACCGAAGCGTCAGAGCGGAGACGAAGTGGAATCATGGAGATTCGTGATACAACTGTGCCAAAAACGCTTAATGCAGCAACAATCTCCTCACTCGAGAAGAAGGGCGGGATGTTGGACAGTGTTAATTTTACCGCCATCGTATCGAGATAACTAACGTTAACGAAGACGTCCGGCGGTAAGGATAGACCGGTTTCGACCGCCTGAGCCACGTGTCGCTCCTCCGACAAGAAAACCACGACACGTTGGCTCATTTTCGAAGCGGCGAGAACATTCTCGATTCCTACGAGCTCTCCCAGAGCCATCACCACGTTCTCAACACTAACTCCATCAGGTGGAGTAATTGTCACTCCATTTTTCCGAGTGAGTGACTCGTACACACTATTGTGCAAACGTCCGTTTGCCATAGCTTAAAGCAAAAGAAGAGAAGTTTAAGTTTAACAAAGGAAAACCGTCACAAGCAACCAGCAAGTGGGGTCAAATGAAGTATAAGGGAAAGGAAGAGTATAAGGAAGAAGCTAAACCACCGATAAACGGCAGGCCTATGAAAACAAGGCAGATGAAAAAGTAGGCCCAGAAACCCGAAGGTTTCAAGGAAAACCCACTAAGCACCTACCGTGCGCGCTCTCCTTCTCTCTCTCGTCTCAGCAGGAAGGGAAACAGGGAAAAAACTCCACAAACACGTACGGGGACACAGAGGGAAACTAAATAGGGACAGGAACAACACCAACACAGCACAGTACTCACAGCTGCACACACAGAGCCGCCATGACGCCACACCCATGCACGACTCACCAACGACCAGCAGGGGGCGAGAGAGAGAGAGAGAGAGAGGGTCAGAGAGAGAGAGAGAGAGAGAGAGAGAGAGAGAGAGAGAGAGAGAGAGAGAGAGAGAGAGAGAGAGAGAGAGAGAGAGAGAGAGAGAGAGAGAGAGAGAGAGAGAGAGAGAGCGAGCGCGAGAGCGAGAGCGAGAGAGAGAGAGAGCGAGTGCGAGAGAGAGAGAGAGCGAGAGAGAGAGAGCGAGAGCGAGAGCGAGAGCGAGAGCGAGAGCGAGAGAGAGAGAGAGAGAGAGAGAGAGAGAGAGAGAGAGAGAGAGAGAGAGAGAGAGAGAGAGAGAGAGAGAGAGAGAGATTGAATAAATAAATAATAATCATTTTTTAAAACGTCAACGTCAAAGCGGGGTCGCATCAAAGCAGGACGTCTTGGTACCCAGTCATCACTGCCAGCAGTTATAAAGTGGCAGTTCCAATTATTTATCTTAGGAGTTCTCTAAATACATCCACAATTATGAGATCTCTAAGTTATGAATTATCTCTCGAAAGATATCCGCAATTATGAGTTAAGCCCTGTTGGCTACGGAATTAACACCAGGTGGTGTTGACTCAGCCTGTCATCCTTCCGAGGTCACCAAAATGAATCGCAGGGGTACAAGGGCCAGCATCAGCGGCACAGACGTGCTTCCAATAAATGATAGCTACCCGGCAGCCAAGCTGCCAAAAGCAAGAACGGAGCAGACGGTGTTCACTTGATGGTGTGCATTTGATGGTATGCTGAGACTGAGATTCACATCGGTACTGGAGGTCTCGTGGTACCGAGACCGAGACCCACATCGGTGCAGGAGGGCTCCTGGTGCCGAGTCTGAGATCGGAATCGGTGCAGGAAGGCTGCTGGTGCCGAGACCGAGACCCAACTCGGTGCAGGAGGGTCATTGTGCCGAGTAGTAGATCAGTCTTGGTGCAGGAAGGCTCCTTGTGCCGAGAACAAGACCTGCCTTGGTGCAGTAGGAATGGCTCCTGGTGCCGAGATCATGACCAGTCTCAGTGCAGAAGGGCTCCTGGTGACGATACAGAGAACCACTTCATTGAAGGAAGGCTCATAGTGCTGAGACCAAGACCCGCATTGGTGCAGGAAGGCTCCTAGTGCCGAGGCCGAGACCTGTCTTGGTGCAGAAGAGCTCCTGATGCCAAGACCGAGGCAAGCCTTGGTGCAGGAAGGCTCCTGGTGCCGACACGGAGACCCGCCTCGGTGTAGGAGGGATCCTATTACCGAGACCGAGATCCGCTTCAGTGTTGGAGGGCTCCTGGTGCAAAGACCGAGACCTGTCTAGATTCAGGTGGGCTCCTGGTGCTGAGACTGAGACCCGCCTCGGTGAATGAGGGTCCTGGTGCCGAGACCAAGACCCAACTCGGTGCAGGAAGGCTCGTGGTGCTCAGTAGTAGATCAGTCTTGGTGCAGAAAGGCTTCTTGTGCCGAGAACAAGACCTGCCTTGGTGCAGTAAGAATGGCTCCTGGTGTCGAGATCGTGACCAGTCTCAGTGCAGAAGGGCTCCTGGTGACGATACAGAGAACCACTTCATTGCAGGAAGGCTCATAGTGCTGAGACCAAGACCCGCATTGGTGCAGGAAGGCTCCTAGTGCTGAGGCCGAGACCTGTCTTGGTGCAGAAGAGCTCCTGTGCCAAGACCGAGGCAAGCCTTGGTGCAGGAAGGCTCCTGGTGCCGACACGGATACCCACCTCGGTGTAGGAGGGATCCTATTACCGAGACCGAGATCCGCTTCGGTGTAGGAAGGCTCCTGGTGCAAAGACCGAGACCTGTCTAGATTCAGGTGGGCTCCTGGTGCTGAGACTGAGACCCGCCTCGGTGAATGAGGGTCCTGGTGCCGAGAACAAGACCCGCCTGGGTGCATGAGCGCTCCTGCTGCTGACACTGAGACCTGCCTCAGTGCAGGAGGTCTCCTGGTGCCGATACCGAGAACCACCTCGTTGCAGGAAGGATCGTAATGCTGAAACCGAGACCCGCATTGGGGCAGGAGGGCTCCTGATGCTGTGACCGAGACCAGTCTCAGTGCAGGAGGGCTCCTGATGCAGAGAACGACAATCTCTAAATTCAATTGATTAATGAATAATGATTAAAAAAAAAATGTCATGGGTCAAGGTCAGGTGTCTGATCAAAGTGGGGTTCCATCAAAGCCAGGTTTTAGCAAAAACGGTATTTATTTTTAAACTTTTTGATTAATCAATCAATTACTTAGTTATTATCGATTTATTAATTCCTTTTTATTTTCTTTCTCATCAAGGCCATATCTCAGGAACCTTTTGAGCCGGGACGCTGATATTTGGACCCGACAGTGAACCAGTGATTTGGCTTTAAAGGGTATTTTTCATTTATTTATTAATCAATTAATCAATTAATTATTCATTTTTTTTGATTAATTTCTTAATTTTTAAAAAAGTTGCACATTCCGACTTGGTATGCTATTAGCCAATTGATGAAGAGATTAATTATTTCATGATTACGATGTATTTTAATTATGCAATTTAAAAAAATCAAGTATTGTACACCACTCCCTCCAAATTCTGTCTCCACATGTTGGGCGCCAAAGGTGCGTGCTTCAGCAATGTTGCGCGTTGTCGGATTTGTGATTTATATATTTGGCATGGGGCGGTGTACTTTGAATGTACCTCTATTTGTTATTATTATTATTGTTGTTAATATTATTAGTATTAATTGATATATGCTTTGCTACAATGTTATCATTCTTTTTGTTATTTATTTTCTAATTGGAATTCCATGCTGTGGAAGGACCGATTGAGCTGCTCGATACACCTTTACATGGTGTGTGTTGAAAACATGGGAAATCTTCCGGGTTCGTTGTGGTCAATGAGCCCAATCAACTCACGAGATCATGCCGATCATTTGGTGTGTCACATTCCACATCAGAACGCTCTAATAGAACCCCACAAAAAAAACATGCCTCACACACACACGCACACACACCTCGTCCTTCTTCTTCTTCTTTCGGCTGCTCCCGTTCGGGGTCGCCACAGCGGATCATCGGTATGATCCGCATAGTGATTTGACACATGTTTTACGCCGGATGCCCTTCCTGACGCAACCCTGGTCGCCTCTTACGACACAGGAATATGGTACACCTATTATAACCGGGGTATACACCGGCCCAGTACACTGGTACTCATTTTGCCGACCTCGGAAGGATGACAGGCTGAGTCAACCCCCTGGTCTATTAATTCAGTGGTCCAACGGGGCTTGAACTCAGGACCTTTTGGATCCCAAGCCGCTGCCCTAACCACTGTGCCAACACCAGGCGTAACACACACACACCTCGTCCATTTATCGTAAAAAAAAAAGACAACATGGCACTGAGGGGGCATGGGCTGGTTCTGCGGCTGTACATAAGTACATTCTGCGGCTGTACATGTTACTTCGAAATGTGAAGTGTGCTGCAGGTGTTTTTCAAAATACAATTCACTTTGCAGGAAGAGGGGGTGCAGGTGGAGTGAGCTTGCAAGCATGTCTTAAGAAGGGGGGGGCAACTGTGTGTCACTAAACAAAGTCGGCTGTTAAAGACACCGATAGGAGGGAATGTTGGACCTCTCAAAATGCTTGATGAAAATAACGCAAAACGCTTCTCCAAATTCGCATTCAAGAAATAACTCGGTGGGAAATTGAACGAGGCTGTGCGTTTCACAGTATGTTAACCTCCTTCAAAATTTTTTGCAATCATCTCAAAGAGAAATTGTTATTGTTCGAATCTATACCAACTTAGCTATAGCATCCAAAGCCGGTTTGGGCAGCAGACCGATGGTCCTCTGCTATTATAGCAAGAGGTTTTCTTGTGACGTTTGTACCCAGGTGTATTATTTGATTACATGGTGCAGAGACTGAAATTGAACTATGAATTCTCAATTTGGACCTCTGTTCATGTTCGATGAGAAAAACACACCTATCTGTGTCTGCAGCATTAGTGATGGTTCTGATACGATCAACGCTCGAATTCAGCATCTTTGTACAACCGATGTATTTGGTAACCAATGTGGTAAAGGGAACTGTGGTTAGAGCATTGAAAATGTGTTCTGAGATCGCACGAGACATGACATCCTCAATCTAATGCTTTGAGGTCATCGATCTTCCAATCCATTCTTCATCCATTTCTGCATTTGAAGCATCAATATCCACAATCATTTGCCAATGATTGATTATTTTGGAACAAAAATTTCTGTCCCAGCTTTAGGCCTAGAAGGAGTTGCAGGCTACGAATTGCCTGCTGATCATGCATGACCAGGGAGCATCGTCGCCACATGATCTGCTCAATTCTGACTGTTTCCAGGCACATTGTGAGACAGATCCAGCAGGATGGGCAACGGCGACGGTAAAACAAAGGCGCACTGTTTTCAGGAGATGGGCGAGCCTCATTTAAAGCTCCCCTGTGCTTTTGAAACCAAAGCCCCAAGCCGTGGGAGCCTCTTGCGAACAAGGAACTGGAGTGCCTTGTGGAATGACCCACGGACTGGCCAATTTGTGAGCTTGTCGAAATGGCCTTGGCCCACTGCATGGCTAACAACTGTGCTACACTCGTTCCTTTTGACCGATATGCAGAGTGCAAGATGAGTGTGTATATATATATATGTGTATATATATATATATATATATATATATATATATATATATATATATATATATATATATATATATATATATATATATATATGGGGTGTTGAGTTGTCTCCCGTTCCCCTCGTGGAGAAATAAAAAGAATGTTTCAGAGGCAAAAAGCATAACTTCGTCTCCAAAGTCTTCAGAAAGCTCACCCACCTCTGGGGAGAAGTATGTTACTCTGAGTGAAAAGGAAACGACTGACATCGAAAATGACTCACATCCGTTCTGGGTTTACCTTTATGGTCGGGAGAACGAAAAACCTTGAGGGAGAAATCTTTTTCACCTTTCTCGCAATGTTCGCCTTGTCGGTAGTTAATTTGGCATGTTTGTCATCGGTGGTGGAATAGGATCAGTTCCAATGGAAAAGCAACGCTTGAGCACGTCGATCGCTGTCACTGGCTGTTATTGGAAGTGATGCTGTTTTGCTTTTGCATAAAAAAAAAATATGCAAAAGGCCTCAGTAGGCGAAACAAGTGTCCTTGGATGTTTCTGTACAAATGGAAGGATATTGTTCCTGTGTAATTAGCACTTCCTGATGGCTTGCTGGTGAGCATAGCAGGAGTACTTTCTTCTTTCATGAACTTGGCTGCGAGAACAAGCAGTAGAACTCGCTTCTCTCAATATGGAAGTGTCGACAAACGATGATGTAGCTTCTTTGGTAGAAAGTTTTCTTTGGGACGCTTCAAACTTTGCATGTAAGGCGGGTATATGCATTTCATTTGCTGGAGCAAGTTGTGCCAAAAAGTTTCCCCCAAAGTTGACGGGTTAGTTTGGAGTATATGCCCACCAGAACGTTCCACCGTTAGCATGCATGTCTGTCTGTCTGTCTGTCTGTCTGTCTGTCTGTCTCTCTCGCTCTCTCGCTCTCTCTAAATTTGGCCTGCTGTTGCATCACTATTGACGTAGTGCCTCCACAATTTTTGTTGTTTGGTACGCACACTTCACTTGGAGCTGTCTTGCCTGGGAAACATATGAACCGTCACCTTGATGTTTCGCAGGCAGGGTGAGGCATCAATGAATGCGCTGTCCATCAGGTGGACATTAAGCTGGAGGACCAGTCTGCCAGCACCAGTCATTGGTGAATGTTAAACATTCCACGGTGTCTTTCGTGAAGAGTAGTCCAGTTATTGCTGGAAGTCTGAATAAATTCCAAATTCCTGCCTCAATTGCAGGAATCAAGTTGGATATCCTTTGACCCTTGATCTTCTTGGATATCCCTTGATACAAGGTTACACCACTTGTGAGCTCAGAGCGAGGTTTTCTGCGATTCAGCTCCCACACCATAAACGAATTCACATTCCCAAGTTGTTCGCATGTCACATTTGAATGGCAGTCTTCTGCTCCAAAGAACAAAGCCATGACACCAACACAATGTCTCACTCTTTATGAAGTTGAATTCGGCCAGGGTACCAACACACAATGTCCTCCTCTATATGGAGTGTAGTCCAGTCCATTATAAAGGGAAAATACATGATTATTATGAAAGCATGTGCAACCTCAGCACTCGATTAGTAGCGGTGATGACTGCAAAGTTGAAATAACAATATATTTTTGGATTTGATGGATCATACTATTTTACAAAGTGTTGGTGCTGCCGAAACAGTTTCTTGCAAAGGGGTACACTGGGTAGTTTGTCATGGCCTTCCCTGCATCGTTTGTCCGTGCTTTATCATTTTAAATGCTGAGTGCCAAGCAAGGAAGCGGTTGGAAGCATCCTTTTTAAGTCTTTGGTATGACTCGGTCAGGGTTTGATCCACCAACCTCCCAGACTCACAGTGGACTCTCGAACAATTACGCCACCGAATCTGGTATGAAACAATTGATAAAACTATTTAAATGTTTCAGGCAGCACTGACAGTTGAACAAAAGAAATGCTACTCGCAGAGCTATCAAAATTCATAATGGCAAAAAATAACTTTTCTGGTCTCTTTGTTCCGAGTTTGGCCCCCCGACTCTATTTAGACCCTCTTTTGTTCATAAAAGAGGAGATTCCCCACTGAGAGCAATGCAGCGAAACATTTCTCTCCATTCCATGACCTCTGGCTGCCGTGAAACAAAATCTGGCAGAAAAGGGCTGATTCAGCAAACAGCATGTTCAAGCAAAATGGATATTTAAGGAACTAAATACAAGGCGCTGGAAGTGGGTTATGGTCAGCATTGTAGGTTGGAAGGATAATGTTGGGTGGTGAAAAATCAACACACCTTTTTAGGTTTAATGAACGAGTCTATCTCAAAAATGGCTGGCAGGATAGCTTGCAGGTTATGTGCACTTGCCTCTGAGCTGTGTTGCCTGTGTTGGAATCTCTGCCCAACTAAAAACAGTCACCCTGGTTTTTCACAGACATTGCAAGGCATCAATGTGGGCGCCATCCATCGGATCGACGTTAAGTTGGAGGACCCGTCTGTCAGCACTGGTCGTTGGTGGACGTGAAAGGTCGATGGACGTTTCACAAAGAGTGGGCGAGTTTTCGCCTGCGTCCTGAAGAAATTGCGAATTGCTATCCCGACTGATTTCTGGGAAGGGAAAGCAACGGCAAACCACCCGGCATGACCCTCGTCAAGAGGCATCTTCGAAGTGCCGTAGTTTCGGGCATCCAGTACTTTTTCCTTAACCGGACAGCATTGTGGAAAATGTATGATGGAAATGATTCCTTTCTGTTTTCCTGCATGCAGCCTTTCCTAACTCTTTGTTTGACACAAAACTGTTTGGATGGTCTCCCTGAGCATGCTTGAAACAAAATTACATTTTGAAAAGGATATCTTTCTAAACTTGCAGCCATTGTTGGGTAAATGTACTTTCATTACCCCCGAAGGTTGCACACACCACGGGAGTGGGTAAATTTAATATGCCCCAACAATTCGTTGAAATCGGTCGCAGGTAATGAATTTTTCAGCTCTGACTGCTTCTGATGGCTTTTAATAATCCTCTGCACATAGCCATGACATCAAATTTTGCAAAAGTTTTGTTTGACTTTCATTTTGAGGCCATCACAATGTTTCCGCCAATCTCTCTCGAGGTAGACAGCCCCACCACAGTCTTGCTGGGCTGATTAAGCGTTTATTTTTATGTCGACATGGAATGCCCTGAAGACTCCTTGGATATATGAGCGCAAATGAAGGAGGAACCATAGAATTGGATCGCGCACGGGGTGATATTCTTCAACTTCACTGTCACCACAGTTTACGTGTTTGGGTTAAACTAAAAGGTCTGATATTGTAGGACACAAGCGTAGCAGCTGCAATTCACATCGAGGAAAAGACCTCGGGGAGGAGAGGGGATGGTGGGAGTGAAGAATGATTCTAACCGTCATCAGTGGAGCGTTCTTCCAGCTGCGCGAGGATGACTTTCAGGCAAAGGCCTCAACACCTCGGATCGTGATTTAATTTTCTCCTTCCACACGTGACGTGAAACAAATCCCATGGTATTGATGATTTCATCTCGGTATCAACCGTTTCTGGAGTTACCACAATGCGAATGACTACTTGGACACAAATTGATGGACTTCTATTTTGGACTCCTCCTATTGTTTGCCACTTTGTGCCAGGGTTAGCTTGTGCTAGCACTTTTTCCACATCCTGTTCAGCAGGAACACTTCAATATCACCATGATGATTGCCGATTCATTTATCGGGTACCAAGAACACGTATCAACAAATTTTGAAAGCCAAGTATAAATATCCCTGAGAACCAGAGGATTCAGCTTGTAGAAACACTTGTGTTGTTCAAAGGTGAGCTGTTTTCATCTTCTGATTCAAACATGGACTGAGAAGGTTGGACTGCCAGGCTCGAATCCCATGTACTATGTTGATTTGTCCGTTGTCTCCTAATGTCTGCATTATGTATACTATCATTGTGGGATGATTACAAAGAATTTGAGAAATTGGGGTTAGAGGGTATAAAGTTTGGAAATATAGGCAGAAGGGACAGGGGATGTTTAGGCCATACTGGTATCTTATACGTTATGGGTTTAAGTGTAGCGGAAAGTGGGATATGAAAAATTTGGGAGTCTTACTACTTTGTGTTAATTAATATTCGGTCTTTTGATTTATTAGCTTTCAGTTTAATCTTGCTGCTTTTTATAGCATTTTGTAACTCTGTAATTACACACAATACAGCCGAGCTGCTATAAAGTGTAATTTAAACTAAACCATCCAAACAGTTCAATTTGCATCGAAAGCTGAGGTTACAGTCTCACGATATATAATTACTGTACAATATTGCATTTGCATTGTCCATGAAAACCCAGCACGCCCATTAATTCCCTTCAGGAGCGAGCGAGTAAACCTGCTCATCGACACGTGGTACCATGTCAATTTTGTGGTTGACTCTTGAATACCTCAATTCGACTTGGGATGAGGACTGTAAAGCCACCTCGAAAAGGCAACACCACCGAGATTGTGCCCCCACTTTTACACGAAATTAATTGAGTGGGTCAAAACCTCCACAAACCTTGAGTATGTCAGATTCCTCATCTGACATTTGACAAATAGATGGGCTCCACCATAAACCTCAGGTCCAAAAAGACTGCTGGAAATTAGCTGTGTAATACATTGATAGATGAAGTAGGGGCAAAGGGAATTCAGGACACTTGGAAATCCTTCGTCTTCCCCCCCCCCCCACCACCAAACCCTCCTTTTTCCAGGAAGAATGTGATGTTATTTGATGTAAGTTGCATGGCTATGTTGCTTGATGTAAGTTGTATGGCTATGTTATTTGATGGAAGTTTATGGCTATGTTGCTTGATGTAAGTTGTATGGCTGTTATTTGATGGAAGTTTTATGGCTATGTTGCTTGATGTAAGTTGTATGGCAATGTTATTTGATGGAAGTTTTATGGCTATGTTGTTTCATGTAAGTTTGATGTAAGTTGTATGGCTGTGTTGTTTCATGTAAGTTTTATGGGTATGTTGTTTAAAGTAAGTTGTAGGGCTATGTTTTTTGATGTAAGATGTACTGCTATGTTGTTTGACCTAAGTTGTTTTGCTTTTTTGTTTGATGTAAGTTTTATGACTATGCTGTTTGATGCAAATTGTATGGCTATGTTGTTTGATGTAAGTTGCACTTTGTTTTTTGATGTATGTTGTATGGCTATGTTGTTTGATGAAAGTTATATGGCTATGTTGTTTGACGAAAGTTATATGACTATGTTGTTTGACGAAAGTTATATGGCTATGTTGTTTGACGAAAGTTTTGTGGCTATGTTGTTTGATGAAAGTTTTGTGGCTATGTTGTTTGATGTAAGTTGTATGGCTATGTTATATTGTATAAGTTATATGGCTATGTTGTTTGATGTAAGTTGTATGGCCATGTTGTTTGATGTAAGTTGTATGGCTATGTTATTTGATGTAAGTTGTGCTATGTTGTTTGATGTAAGTTGTATGGCTGTGCTGTTTGATGTAAGTTGTATGGCTATGTTGTTTGATGTAAGTTGTATGGCTGTGCTGTTTGATGTAAGTTGTATGGCTATGTTATTTGATGTAAGTTGTATGGCTATGTTGCTTGATGCAAGTTGCACTATGTTGTTTGATGTAAGCTGTAGGGCTATGTTGTTTCATGTAAGTTTGATGTAAGTTGTATGACTGTGTTGTTTGATGTAAGTTTTATGGGTATGTTGTTTAAAGTAAGTTGTAGGGCTATGTTTAAAGTCCGAGGTGGAAATGGAGTGCATTTTCACCTTGGAAGTTCAGAAGTGTACGGATTCGTATCTGACCATACCCTAATTTTTCAATCAATGGAATTACAAACTATTAGAATATTTAGTCTCATTTACCAAATACCACTATCATCTCCGCCTCTATTGCTGTCTCCACTCCCGCCTGAATTTATTTCTAGCTGGCCCAACATCCAGTGTTTTAGATTCAATGATTCACGAAAAATATGTTATTATTTATTTAGTTATTATTCTATTAAATTAGGGTATGGTGAGATGCGAATCCGTACACTTCTGAACTTCCTAGATGAAAATGGACTGCATTTTCGAACTCAGTGGGGTCGATTTACTCTAAGAAATGTTTAGACGGACAACAAATTAATTATAGATTAGAAAATATCGAAATGAGTAGGATTAGTTTCTCAACTCCAGTAATGATCAATCTTGTTTTAGGTCATATTTTCGAAATGGTAGTGAATTCAATGTCGGTGCAGTCATTTCTTAGAGTAAATCGACCTCATAGAGTTCGAAAGTGCACTCCATTTCCACCTCGGACATCCAGAAGTACCCGTAATCATACCTGACCATACCCTAATTTAACCAACTCATGAAACTAAAAGTCGTCATATGGAGCGACCTCTAAATCACCTCCGATCAACTTAAAAATTTTTATGCGCGTTAATCAAATCATAGTGGAATAATTTAAGGCTTGTGGAGACAATATCTGAAATTTTTAATATTTTTTTGCTATTTTTGGACCATCCTAATATATATATATATATATATATATATATATATATATATATATATATATATATATATATATATATATATATATATATATATATATATATATATACATACATACATATACATATACACACACACACACACACACACACACACACACACACACACAATGTGAAGGCTCATATCAGAGAGTTTGACTTTCCCATCCAGTTTTTGATATTGTGTTGACTTTTCCATCCAGCTCTCACTGATACATAATTTAAAACAAGAAAAAGAGCAATCAGAGATTGCAGAACCTTGCCAGGACTTATTTTGAGTGGTGTAGTTTTTTTTTATAGGTTTGAGGGTAAATTCAATGTGGCTGCCAAACCATGTGACCTATCAATTATTCCTTAACAAACTTGTACAACCATGGCTTGGGAACACTTGCGTGACGTTTCCTCTCTATTTGTCCAGCCGTTCTTGTGAAGAAGATTTTTATAGTTATTAGGGTAAATCCAATACAGCGGCCAAACCATGTGACCAATATAATCATATGTGTGAAATTTTTCTTCCACATGGACAGGGTCATACGTGTAAAGTTTCGCCCCGATCTGTTTCACTACTACAGGGAAGATTTTTTTTTTTAAGCAATATGGCTGCTGAATCAAATGTTTTTTTTCTGTGGACCATTTTAAACCCAGATAACCCTCAAAAATTTTCATACTCATCGGATGAGGCATTGTACATACGCAAGTATGACGTCATAACGAGACACCTTTGACATCATAAGAAATGTCACTCATTCCCCCAGGAGGAGCACTTGTTTTGTGCCAAGTTTAAATTATTTCCTTCGTGTGGTTTCAGAGATACAGAGGTCCAAATTTTTCCCGTTTTTCCAACATGGCTGCCACCCCACGTGACCTATGATGTCATAATTCTCATTGAAACATTCTCCATGAGTAGTCGCACCAACGGTGAAAATTTCCTCTCAATTTGACAAGCAGTTGTGGAGAAAAACACGAAAGTTCTGTGCGGACAAACAAACGGACCCAAATGCAATGCCCTCACTGAAGGAGAGGATAATACATGTATATTTGTGCTCAGTTTCTTTTTTTTTATCCGTCTCAGGTTCTGACTTCGATTTACAGGATATATTTGGCTGACCTTCCCCACCATCCCACCCAGCACCATCCACCCCATACTCCCACTGAGAGGAAGAGGAAGAGGAAGAGGAAGAGGAAGAGGAAGAGGAAGAGGAAGAGGAAGAGGAAGAGGAAGAGGATCATGAAGAGGAAGAGGAAGCAGAAGTGGAAGAAGAAGAAGTGGAAGAAGAGGAATAAGAAGAGGAAGTGGAAGTGGAAGAGGAAGAGGAAGCGAAAGTGGAAGAGGAAGAAGAAGAGGAAGAGGAAGTGGAAGAAGAAGAGGAAGCGGAAGTGGAAGCTTGAGTGCATTCATTAACTCGATGGTATTCATGGAATACTTGCCCCGTGCAGTGGAGAGAAGGACTTGGTGCGAGCCAACTCTTCTGGTGACAAATTTGTCATTGCATCCATCTCCACTTCTGAGGTAAATGTGTACAAATTACACTCTGAAAATTCTTCCACAGAGTATCATCGATACGATTTTACAAAGTCGATTTTATCTTCGTTCGAATGTTTTTTTAATTATTATTATCGCTCCCAAGGTTGATGAAGACGCCGGAATCGATCGCTTAAGTCCAGATTGGAAGATCGTTAAAACGGAAAACTCTTCTTCCTCTTCACTTTGTTTTTTTTCACCAGCCGAGTCGGCAAAGGCTGAGGCGATTCCATCGACACCAATGTTGAACGCTTTTCTATGTACGCTCAACATGCACCGTGACAAATGGTCGTGTAACACGTGGTGACGTTTCGATTTCCTCCGATGTCCGTGTCCGCCCTTAACAACATGCAGACACGTCAGTACTCCAACGTACGTGACTTCCTTAACCCCGCTTTCCCGGTTTGGCCTAATTACTTATTATTGGACGGTGACTGCATATTAATTACGTCTATCAATTACATACTCTTGAAATGTCCCTCTTTGAACATGTAAACCCTTTTGAATCCTGACACGCCCTTTTGAAGAAAGACGTCGGGGTGGTTTACGTCATAACTTCTTGTGACCATCCCAACCTTATTCACATACTTTTTGGCACACCATCCACTCCATCGTTTTACATTTTAAACATGTTTTTACTACTTGTTTATATAGCAGTTCTAAGTAGCTGCATTGCCATTACCAAAGTATACCTTGACACTGTAAAGGAGCTCAAGGCAGTTTAGGGGTTGTTTTTTTTATTTATTTCTCAGCTGAGCTTGGATTTAACTGGATTGGAGTCGGGGAAGGATAGGAGGAGGAGGGAAGTGGTGGAAGGAAGAGGAAGGGTGAAGAGGAAAGAGGAGGGGAGGGTTGTCATTTGAAGCCCAGGTATCAAAGCATTTCTAATGACTGTTTCTCGACTTCAATGCATACTGTCCTGTATTACGTAACCAAACGTACAACACCTGGAGACTACTTAAACCAGTGTTGGCGTATTGTGTAAGCACAGCTCACACAGACAGAAGGAATTTGTTGTAAATTACACAGTCCGTGTGAATTCTCTGTTCCTCAGACGTGTTTATTATGTATGTAATGTATGAACAAGCCCCTTACACAAGCATACATCACTTGACAAGGGGCAGATTGCTTTGAAATTTTGGCGCTCGACACAAGAGCATTCAGATTAACTGCGGGAAGTCATATTCATGTGGGTAAAGAAATGTGTGTGTGTGTGTGTGTGTGTGTGTGTGTGTGTGTGTGTGTGTGTGTGTGTGTGTGTGTGTGTGTGTGTGTGTGTGTGTGTGTGTGGAGAGACAGGGGGAGAGGGGAGGGTCGCAGAGAGAAAGAGAGACGGGGGGGAGAGGGCAGAGACAGAGACAGAGACAGAGACAGAGACAGAGACAGAGACAGAGACAGAGACAGAGACAGAGACAGAGACAGAGACAGAGACAGAGACACACACACACACACACACACACACACACACACACACACACACACACACACACACACACACACACACACACACTGGTTTGCACGAGTCGGTGCGTTACCTTCACAGATGTGCAAAATTCACTTTGTGTGACAGCTTTGGCTGTGAACAAAATATAAAGTTTTTCATTGACCACTTGCTGCAAATATTGTCCTTTTGCTACCTCTGTAATCCGTTTCTGATCCTGGGTGTTGGAGGACTTTGCTCTTTTCACTTTTGGAACATGACACAAATGCCCTTTTTGGATGTAAAAGGGGTGCATTTATAATGTTTTGCTTTTTTCAAAATTGGACAAGCCATTAATAGTGAAATCTGGCATTTAACCTTCTGACCATCACCCAGGCTGACTTTGTCCTTACAAACTACACAAATGGTAACATGCTACCTCATTTTCACATTTTTCTTCTTCATGGTGTTTGCCAGAAACTGTCCAATCGGTGCTTGCACGAAGGGATTTGCATCACAAGGCACACCTTCCCTCAGATAGACATTAAGCTCGGTGCCCCTTCTATGGGTGTGAGTTGGTGGACAGTAAATATTCCATTGTGTCTTTCATGAAGAGTAGGCGAGTTGTCACTGCCATCTGGAACATATTACAAATCCCTCCCCAAAGCACCTTCAGGTGAACGTCAGGCATGGTCAATCAATTCCTGAAAGACTTGAGCCAAAAACCTTCCCCGGCTGACAACTCAATAAGGTGGAATTAATTATTGGAGCAGTAGTCGTAGTTGTACTGTTTGTATGAATATAGAAGTATTGCAGTTTGTTGGTGTTCAATAAATTTTCGGAATGAGAAACTCATTCGAAGAAATACTAATATAAAAAATAATTCAAATATTTAAGTAATGTATTTGGTAAAAAAAAAAAAAAACTTTGTTCTCACTCATTATATACTTATTTTTAATTTTATTAATGTTGACCTTTGTTTCACCATCATCAGTTTCTCGCTGTGAGAACGTTTTGAACTCCCCATGCCCCTATACATATAGTAAATCAGACTGACCGATGTAAAACGGTGAACTCTTAAACATAGACAAAAAACATGAAATAGCGACTCCTCGACCATTTGTCCGTCAGGCCTGGCGTTAACACCAATGAATGTCATGGGTAGCAATAGCATGATTACCACTTTTTCTAAAATTCCCGATACGAAGGGTCTGACATTTTGTCTACTCAATGTTCATGCCATACAATCACAGTCAAGACTTTTGACTGATGTAGTAGACCCCAACAAAAGAACCAAGAGTGAAAGTAGGTTGGCCAAGAGCCAGAGCAAACCCTGCTGGAAACGGTCCCAGACATCTTCATCGGCAAAAACCGGGGCCGACAGGCACGTGCAGCGGAGGCTTCGCCTTACAACAGAGCTCTGTTACATGTGTCTGTAGCCTCAGCATTGGGCCTCCCAGGAGAATGCACAGATCCGCATGTTGGTGCCCTGAGGGTGGTCAAATTAAGGAATTGCTCAGATTGGAGAGGATGATGTGGGAGACGTGAATGGAGAAGAAGAATAAGCCGAAGCCACGGTTAATCGTTTTCATTTTCCTCATAATCAGTTGTAGTTTATATCTGAATGACCAGTGCTGATGATGTATGATGGAAAAATCAAAATATACCATCCTTGGAGTCCTGGCTACCTCTTATTTAATTTTGGAAATGATTGTCTTTGTATACCTGTATTCCTCCTCTATTGCTTAATGGCTCAAAAGTAGAACATATGATATTCGTTCAATTTTTGTTATTTTATTGCACTTGAGAGATCATTTCAATAATTTTCTTTTCAGATCGTGTATTTTATTTCTCCTTAATAACAATCATCATCAATATACTCTGCTCATTTCTAGAGCATCAGTGCTGCCGAAGATGTAGTCAGACCTTGAATTTGTAATATTTTCAGGGTGCCAGCACTAATTTGTTTATCTTCGCAAAGGACACTGTTGATCCACTATAAGCTGGTTTAACGTCCTTCCAATGAACAGCACACACATTGATGCCTCATTTGCATGTGAAACACCTGGGTGAGAGCTTATAGCTGGGTCGTGAGTCAAACCCAGGCGAGACATCTCAAAGGTGAGAGCATATCCTGACAAGCTATCTCTCCAGCCCAAATACTAACAATAGCCATCCGTACCTTAATATAACAATGACAAAACTTTCAAATTCCAAAGCAACAACTCATTTTTCTTGACTCTGATGTGTGTGGTAATATTTGATGTAGCACATCAAACCAAGACGTGGATGTGCAATCAAAACCAGATTGAGATGCTACCATTGTGCAGACACTGTGGCTTGGAATGCGAAATAGTAAAGACCACACCAGGTATGAAATCCAAGGAAGACTTTGGTTTGTACGATGACTGCTTCAAAACGTGCAAATCCCTTAACTCAGATGCGCTACCTTCCTGTTCTCCTCATTTCCTGTAATTTTATTATCTCATCAATATAGGCCACCATGGGAACTGAAGTTGGTGTGAAATTCCCTTTGGCACTGTCTCCGACAATAGCTTTGCTGTGAGATCAGGCAAACAGAAGTCTCTGGTTTCATAGCTGACAGCGATGACTTCAAACCAATTTTAATCCCCAGTATAGCCCAGCATCACCACAACAATGAATTGCTGATCCACATTACTCACCAGGAGGGCAACCACCATGAAATCAAAATATAATGGTGTTACGGTTCAAACTCTTTTGGCAACCTCAGTCATAACAGTGTCTACCCATCTTGGAGAAAGGAAAACAAAAAACTTCAGACTTTGACAGTAATGACCAGCAAAGTCTTGTTCTCTGCATTGTTAAGTTCTCCTTAGACAAATTTACTCTCAATTCTATTGTAATCACGATTACCCAAAACGACAGGTCTTGATTAGCTCCCAGTCGTTTTATGTTCGCTCGAGTGGAGTGCTGAATGCACTTGCTATGAAACCTTCAGAAAAGTTTTGAGATGAAACAGCTTAAGTGGACTTTGCCAATTTCAGTAGTTTTTGTCTGCAAGTGCTCTCCGTGATTGCTGCATGCTTTGTGTTCCTCCTTCCACTGCCATTCATTTCCCAGCACTTTCCATTTTCTCTTCACTCTCCTGACATTTCCTGTTGTTCTAGCTTTTTTCACATTACCCCAGCTGTCTCTCCAGTTTTGAATCCCCTAGATCTCTCTGATGACTCAGCTATCCATGTTATGTTATCCCTGCAGTTCAAACTGCTGTCCCTTCAGTTTCTGCACTTCCTCCTGACTTGGAAGTTCTTGGAGTCTGAGCTGTATTTGTGAATTGCCATTAATCACAGCTGTCCTTACAAAATTTCCTCCTTTTTTCTTCTTGTCTGCTCTTTGGTGCTGTGGTCCCTTTGGCCTATTCCCAAATGTCTTTCCTTATCATCTTGCTCTTCCTCCAATGTCTGTTCATCGATGTTCTGGCCTTTCTTACATCCTCCAGTCTCAACAATGCTTTCCTCATTTTTCAGTCCTCCAATTACTCTGCTCTGCAGAAGCGACACCATGCCTGCTGTTCAGAATGGGCCTTTTCAATTCACCACTTTCTTCAATGTTTGTTTATCTCTGTTATCCCAGCTTTTCTCACATCCTCCCATGTCAATTCTCATTTCCTTGTTTTTAAAAATGTGATGTACTGGATTATCTTTATATATATATATATATATATATATATATATATATATATATATATATATATATATATATATATATATATATATATATAGGGAGCACTCGGGAGAGTGCAAAACCTCCGCCGCCAATACTGCTGGGTCACTCAAGTGAACCTTATATCTCGTTCATTAAATATGATGTGAACAGTGCTGACAGAGTTATAGTTCTTTTCTCCATTTTTTTTTTTGGGGGGGGGGGGGGTTGGAAATCAATTAAAACATGTAAAAATGCAAAAAAAAATCGAAATTTTGTTGAAAAAAAGTTTTTACCTTTTTTTATGCATAAATCTTGCATAAATCCTTGAAAAAATTTTTCTCTAACAATTTTTTTTTGGGGGGGGGTTGAAAATCACTGAAAACATGTAGAAATGCAAAAAAAAAATTTTTTTCTCTAACTTTTTGGGGGGGGGGTAACAATCTTTTTGGGGGGTGGAAATCACTTAAAACATGTAGAAATGCAAAAAAAAATTTCTGTAAATTTTTTTTTGGGGGGGGGACCAAGTCCAAAATTTAATGGCATGATCCTTGGACCATACCTAACCCCCCCACCAAGTTTCGTCGAAATCCGTCGAGGAGTTTTTCCGTAATACTGTTCACAAACAAACAAACAAACAAACAGAAAGGGGTGAAAACAGTAACCTCCATCCATCTTCGAAGATGGTGGAGGTTAAACATAGATATATGTATATACGTGATTGACCCTCCCACACTCCTCGATCCAAAGTACTAACACTGTCTCGAACCCTTCCCAGAGTTCCTCAACAACTATAAAGACATTCACACACAGCACACACATGAGAATGCTATCTTTGTAGTTTTAGAGAAACTCTGGGAATGGTTCGAAACAGAATAACACTTATTTAAAGGGCAGAAGAGCTCCTTGTGAGCCAACGGCCATCCATATCTAGAGCCCGATTCTGTCTGCAGACATCCTCCTGCAGTTGGGTTACTTCTTATTAGGAGGATGGTGGCAGGATTTGCACTCCGGCCACCGTAAACCCGTAAAACCCTTCATTCCGCAAAACATTCCAGAAGCATAAAAAAATCGGAAAACCCACTTCGTGGGAGTACCTCCTGTGCAGGTTCCCTTCACAGGGCAGCTCACTGGATGACGGGATTGGGGCAAAGCCTTCGGGACCCCCGATCTTTGATGATTGGAGGGAAACCATGGGGTAATATTCCCAGGTCAGATTGTGGGAGTGTGGTGGGGTGGTGCTCAGGTGTCGTCCACCAGACAGCAGTCTCCTTGGGTTAACCTGAGGCTGTCCCTTCGGGTGGGTGCCTGGAATGTCCTAACCCTAAGAGAGGATGATCACCTGTCTCTGTTATAATCTGAGCTCAAGCGTTTGGACATTGGTATTGCAGCACTCTCTGAGGTTCGGAGACCGGATTGCGGCGAGATCATGGCGGGTGGTTACACCTATGATTGGTCTGGTTGCTCTGATTTTTTTTGATTTTTTTTTGGATACCTTCTCGAGGCTCGTATGAGAGCAAACGCACAGCAAGGGGGGCATGAGACAAGAGGGGTGGGAGTGGGAAAGACAAAACAGAGGGGAAAATAGACATTAGGAGATCTGTGGAAGGGCGAGGGATTGGGCAGGGAACATGGGGTATACAAGATGGACATTACAGGGACTTTCAGGAAGGAAAGCAGGGAATTTTAAGGAGGTGGGCTTGGGGTGGATTAACGGGGGTAGAAAAGATCGAGGATTTGGATGGGGGATGATAAGAGGTGGTGGTGAACAGCTGTTTTGAAGGCCTGGAGGGAAGAATGGGATTGAATAGAGTGAGGCAACTTATTCCAAAGGCGGGGAAAAAGAGGATTGAAAGAGTGAAGGTGAGCAATAATTCGTGATTTTGGTAGTTTTACCAGAAGGGGGTTGTTGGCGAATCTTGAGCGCCCTGCGGAAATATGGTGGGGACAAATCGCAGACACAGCAGGGGGGGCAAGAGCAGAGAGGAGATGGTAGAAGACAGAAAGACCACCAACCTGCCTGCGGTGAGAGAGTGAAAGCCCCAAAGTCTCGGCCTCATCGTGGGAGATGCCAATGATCCGAAATACCTTCGTTTCCACAGCGTGAAGCCAAGAAAGGTGGGAGGCAGGAGCATCAGCCCAGAGGGGAGAGCAGTACTCCATCAGGCTGCGAATGAAGGCTTTGTATGTGTTCAGGAGCTCAGGTGGGCTGAGGAAGGACTTTGCACGACGGAGGATTCCCAGTCGGCAACTGGCTTTGGAGGCTAGGTTGGAAATGTGGCTTTCGCAGGAAAGATCATGGCAGATAGTGAGACCCAGAAGCTTTAAAGAAAGGACTTCTTCGAGAGGATTGTTGAGAAAGTGGATGGGGGGGGGGGGTTGCCAAACGGTCCTTTTGGAGACATAGTGAGAGTGTGAGATTTGTCCGGATTGAAAGACATGTTCCACGTGTTGGACTAGTTTGTGATTTTATCCAGATCTGCAGTGAGCGAATAAGCTGCTGCTTGCCGGTCTGAGGGATGCCAGATGGTACGGCAGAGGTTGGAGTCATCAGCAAAGAGATAAAGAGGATTTTCCAGAGAGTTGGAGAGTTCATTGATGAAAACCAGAAAAAGAACGGTTCAGAAAGCTGCCTTGAGGAACTCCAGCCTGGACAGGAAGAAGGGATAAAAACTCTATTTAGGGCCACACATTGACTGTGACAGGAGAGGAAGTCTGCGAGCCATGAGTGGAGATGGCCTTGGATACCATAAGAATTGAGTTTGGTGAGCAGGGCAGGGTGCCAAACCGTGTCAAAAGCACGCGATATGTCTGGGGATATGCCTCTGATTTCACGTCCGGCATTGAGGACCTCCTTCCATTGGTGGGAGAGTGGAAGCAGAATATACAGGGTAGAGTGACCTGCTCTGAAACCAAATTGATGATCAGAAATCAGGCCATTGGAGAAGAGGAAGGTTTTAATGTCTGAAGCAATGATGGATTCCATAACCTTGCTGATGATTGGGAGAAGGCTGATTGGTCTGTAGTTGCAGGGATCTGTTTTTGTACCTTTTTTTAATGCAGGGCAGTAATGTTTCCTGATTTCCAAGCAGATGGCAGATGACCTTGAGCAAATGAGAGAGTGAATAGAACAGAAACAGGGTGAGCAAGCGCTGAGGAGCAGGTTTTTAGGACACGTGGGCTGATGCCATCTGGACCGGTTGCAGAATCTGAGTCAAGGTTTGACAGCAAGCACTCCACCTTGTCAGGATAAAAGGACACATAGTCCAGGGACAGTTGGGTGCGACTGCGTAAGGTGGGTACAGAAAGCGATGGGTTATGGACACAAGATTTCGATGCAAACACCGAGTTTAGGCATTCAGCCTTTTCACGTGCGCTATCAGCATGTGGCCATTTGAGGTAAGGGAGGAGATGGAGGGGGACTTGGAGTTCAGCTTTGAGCTTAGAAAGATGTTGTTTTCTGGCTCTCCTGAAGGTAGATACACATTTGTTCCAAACTTTATGGAAGGAACTGAGATTACCCTCAGTTAGGTTTGCTTTCCATGAGGCAAAGGCAAGCTGTTTCAGGACAACTGCCTCGCCACAAGCTTCAGGGAACCATTGGCGGGAGGAAGGGTAGGACAACTGAAGACGAGAGGGGATAAATCTGTGCATGAGGGAGAGCAAGTTTCTTTGAAAGAATTCCCAGGATGAGTTGATGTTGGAGAAAGTAGCGATGTGAGACCAGTCTAGAAGTTTGATGGCTGCTTAGAGACCCTGTCAGTCGGCCTGAGTGAAATGCCACACTCGACGGCGCTGAGGTGGTTCTCTGATAACCAGAGAGATGTCCACTTTGACAAGGACGTGGTTAGAAGAGCCGATTGGAGCAGAGGAAGAACAGCGGATATATTCAGGGAAATTTGTCAAAATCAGATCCAGAAGAGATAAGAGTACCATTGGTTGAGATCCGGATCGGGAAATTTACCAACCGAGTCAGTCCCAATGAGTCGCAGAAAGCTTTTGCTGAAGTGCCAGGACAGGTGAGAGAGGTACCTACACCTTGCCAACTGGCATGATGACAATTGAAGTCACCACATATGAGGAAGGGAGAGTTTGGATGAGGAGATAGAAGTTAGTCCATGTTTTCGGATCGTGAGGTGTAGATGGAGTCTTCACTGTTTGGTGGACGGTACAGAACACATATAAGCATGAGGTGGGAGTGGAAGGGAAGCTGTAGCCAGAGGTATTCCTGGGGGTGTGGCGGAGTGAGGGCAGTGCATGGAGAATGAGGAATGGAGTCTTTGATGAAGAGAACAACTCCTCCACCAGGACGAGGCTCAGGTCTGTCATACCGTAAGAGGGAGTAACCGGGGAGAGATACTTGGGAGTCAGACACGTCTTGGGTGAGGAAAGTTTCTGTTAGGCAGATAATGTCTGGTTTGTCAGTGGCAACCTGTATGGAAAGATCTGTAAGGTTTGAGCGAAGGCCCTGGATATTTGAGGTCCACACTATTAATGAAGAGGGAGGGAGAAGGCTTTGGGTGCAGGGGATTGGAGGTGAGGGGGTGGGGTAGGACAAGGGGGGGGTGTAGGACAAGGGAGGAGGGGGTAGGGAAGGAGAGTTGTTGAATGAGTGTGGGCGATTGCAGAATAGCTAGGGGAGGGGACCAGATGAGGAGGAGAAAAGGCTCTGTGGTGCTGGGGGAGAGGGATGGGTAAGAGAGGGGGCAGAAGGTAGTTGAGGATTTGAGGAGGTGGAGTGATGAGATGGAGGTGAGAGGGCAGGAGAAGGAGGCAGCTTTGTGAATGAGAGGGGGGGCAACTTTGAGAAGGGGGAGTGAGGGGGTCAATGGTGGGAGGAGGGTGAGTGGGGAGAGTTGAGGGAGAAAGGTGAGAGGGAGGCTTGAAGGGAGATGAGTTTGATGGTTGTTTTGAGAGGGAAGGGTGAGAGGGGTGAGTGGTCACTGAAGTTGGAAAAAAGGAATGGTTGATGGAAAGGGAACATTCATAGGAAACTGGGGTTTTAAATTTTTTAAATTCAGAAATGCGATTAAAGATATTACTTGAAGGATGCAATCAAGGCGAATTAACAGAATGGAGAAATGAAACGCTGTAACAGTTGGATTTTTTTTCAGCGAGGAAGGGTCGAATTGAGAGCAGTCTGTTGAAATAGATGAAGAGTAGTGCATTATGATACAGGAATGAGTACCACACTTGTGAAAGAGGAAGATGAAGCATTATAAGAGATCGTTTTTATTATTATTATTATTATTATTATTATTATTATTATTATTATTATTGTTGTTGTTGTTTGAGAGTTTTCATCAGATTAGGTAATGCAAATTATGTAGAAAAAATTGTGAGGTCAATGGTGAATTTGGATCGGTAAACGCACTGTAGACAGTGTGTTTCATCATTCGCATGTCAGCTTCCTCATAGGTAGATGAGAGTTCTGGTACAACATTTGGTTCCTCAGTTACTACTGTTGTGACTGTTTGATCAGCAAATCCACCTGATAGGTAGAGCAGTATTGAGTATTGGGATGTTGAAGATGACCACTTCTTAGACAAGAAACACATCAATGCTGCCTTATTGCCATCAACTGAAACAAAGTCGCAAAAGACTGGAGTTTGTAAGTGACTCTCTGTATGTCATAAAGTTTATTTACAGTTGGTTTCTGACGTCTTTCCCTTTCCAGAGATTTCAAGCTGGGAGAATGGTCATATCTATCGCAGAAAAAATGTATGCTTGTGGTATTTTGCGATACATTAATTAAATCATAACATTTCTAAGATATCTTCTTTGGACGTCTTGAAATGTTTCTCCTGGACGGAAAGACCACTTGTAAATGACATGCATAGCATCATAGATGACCGCAATATCTTTATCGTCAGCAGGTATGTCACTCGAGCTGCACACACCAGCTTCATCCATGAGTACTTTGACCAGAGAGGACTTATTCCCATGACGAAGACTTCTATTGCTGTTAAAGAATGAACGCGGTATGTTTGTACACTCGTGTTGTCCAACAAGCTCTTGTAAGTCAATCTCTCCACCACCAACTATAACTTGGGATACTCGCTGAAGAAGATTTATTTCAGGAGCTGATGAACTTGATATCTCAGATGGTTTCTTCTTGGACTGAAAAGTATCGAAGGTGCTAAGTTTGACGGAAATTTTGTCACCTTCCCGTTCAAAACATTCCTGGAGAGCTCTCTCACCAATCTCCTTCACACATGTTAGGTCTTTCTGTGTTTCTTGTGATGCATGGATACCAGTAGAGATGGATATTGGTTCATCTGGTGGGTTCATAAATGGGTTCACCATCTTTGTTGCAATCTCTTCGAGACACTTTTGAGCTGCAGCGGTATCTCGAGTGATATGTGATGTTCCAGCTTCATGATGAACACAAGCAGATCCTGGGTCGTTAACAAATATCATCCTCCTGAACTTTCCAGCAACTGCAGCTACAATTGGTTTAGTATACAGCCATTTCATCTGAGCTTTACGTTGCAATGTGATTCCACTTATGCCCTGCTTTTGTTTCACTTCTGCGTTGTACGTTTGCTCCAAGACCATATCTGGAGACACACCATTATGTCTGCCATCTGAACGGTGAACAGTGAAATGACCTCGAAGAAACTCTGTATACTTCAGGAGCAGTCCGCTGCAGATCTTTCATCTCCTGCAGATAAAGACTCAAGTATATACCATACTTGTGATGCCTAGCTGCATCTAGGTAGGGCAACATTTTACCTGCCTGCTCCAAGTAATCTAGCCAGTTTCCATCGTGCTGTGCATGGATGAAGCAGATGAGTATTTTCATCATTTCGAGGAAGGTGTGCCATAGAATATAAGTGGCTGACTTGTACATGGTGCTTGTGAACTCATCCAGCAGAGTTTGTGTTTGTTCAAAATGGACTTTAGCCTCACACAGGACAGCTGAGATGACCACATTTTTGTTGAGCTCACAAATGCTCTGTACCACATCAGACAAGCTTTTCAGAGGCTGTGTATCATGGCCCTCTTCTTTGCACCATTTTTCAAATGCTTCCCATTGCAAACTCTGCATCACCTCATACAATATCTGCAATGCTCGCAGAGTTTGGTAGTAGTCACCCTTGTCTCCAAATGCTTTGTTCGCTGTACCTTCCAGTAGTACTTCTCTTGCAACCAGAACATCTTCAGCTCCATTTCCATGCATAATCTTTGTGACAGCTTTCATATAGTTGTGGATTAGATGAAAGCCACCCAGCATCAGAATCACATCAGAGAATTCATCTGGGTGTTGTTGGCGTATAGCATAGGCAATCTCATATATGGCTTGGTCAGCAGTGATGACAGTATGACTCATGCCAACAGCTCCAGCTAGCTGAACCATGTTGCTCATGGCCGTTTTAACAACTGCAGGATTTGTTGGAGAAGATGGTAGGAGTGGTAGGTACCCAATCTCATTGCCTTTAGTTTCTTGTGCCAACTGAGCACAGAATGCACTGTATTCTGGTAAGGGGTCATCAAACTCTGCAGTAAGAATTCTTGTAGGTGACATCTGACCAAGTGACCAAAGGAGCAGTAATTGTTCACCAACTTTTGTGCCATCTGTAGTGAGAGAGTGAAACTGAAATATACCAGAGAGTGATCTTGACTTTTTTCGTTCAGCAGCAGTGAGGTGACATGATTGCATTTCTTCAGTGGGTGCCTCTGCAATAGTTCTGCTCCTGGAGATGGGTCTTTCTTTATCTGGATCACTTTGTTCATCAGGATGTCCAATCTCTATAAGCTGTTGAGAATCTTGATGTACTATTAAAGCATCTTCATTTGGTGGCTGTAGCATGGTATGTTTTTCCATCTAATGTTTTTTCATGCCAGTTGATGTTGTCCAACGCAAAGAGAGTGAATGTATCACACCTCATATTTGGTAGAATGTAGATGCCTTTCTCCTGAATGGTGTTGATAACATCTTTGTATATCGATGTGAGGATACGATGAAATGTATCATAGCTGATTGGCTGATCCAACTGATTCATCAAAGACATCTGAGTCTTGCATGTGCGGTTGTAGATGTCAAAAGCCATGCCAACACTTAGGAGCGTTTTTAAATTGCCGATGCTGTACATAAGCTGTTGTGCCCTGTCAACATCATTTCCTAGCATCAAATCTAAGTCACTGTTGCTGTCTAGTTTCTTATCGGATAGAAGCTGACGTGTGAATCTGAGAAGTATATTCGGGGATGTGCTTCCTTGCGGCTTCAGTGGATATATTCAATAAATCCTCCAGTGATTGCTGTTTAGATGACTTTAGTGATTTTATGGCACCACGTAGCATACCAGCAGTCTTCATGACCATGTGTTCATCTACTTGCTGAGGAGATTCGTGAAGTTCCTTAACCTTCACTAACACATCACCAATTGCCAGTTGGGATGAGCATACAAAGTCTGAACCTCCCTCTCTTGGTAGGAAGGAAATTTTCTCACCATAATGCATCTGGAGACGTTTCTTCAACTGAAGATCTGTAGCTTTCCCAGTTAGAGACACCATTGTCCCGGAGAAGAACCCGATATTTATCCCTCATGGTTTTTAACAGAAATACTGAGGACTCGCTGAACAGTGGTTTGTCTATCATTTCACCTAAACCTATCAGAGATATGCCATATAAGTCTTCCGGGATATTAGTCGAGTCTGGTAGATTTGTCAATTTCATATATCGGTTCATGCAAGGTTTATGATAGCAGACATCATATGCTATCATATCAATCGGTTTGTCACCAAAAGCCTCTATTCGTCGCAACACAGTTTTATCATCCAGTTCTTTGGCTTTTGCAAATACAGACTGTTCCCTGTTCTTTGTTTGTATTTTGGAATGTGGCTTCTTACCATCTTTGCAATAAACCTTGCCACATATCACGCATTGTTCCTTGCTGTTGTAGCTGCCAACCATTGAACGTCGCATGTGTGCTTCTGGTTGACTATATTTGTCAGAATGAAGGACATTATCATGTGTGTCCACAGTGTGGTGAAATGATGCTCTTTTATTCTGAATGCGTTCATATGTGGATTTTAGTAAATACTTATTTCTGCAGCTTGGATGCCACTTTGGGTTGTGATCATCTAAAAATGTTTCCTTGTGGAGGTCCATGCCAAGCCTGAGAGATACATCATCCTGACGCACCTCTGTTGCTAATCTAATCTGAATAACTGAAGGTTCACGAATGTTATGAAGTGCTGCATTGGACTTTTGACATATCACACAACAATTATAGTCTATTGTAATGGCAGCTTGCTTGGCTTTCTTGGCAACTGGAGCACACAATTCCACATCAACAGAACTTGTACTTGGTTGTTCAACTTCATCTGCTATGGTTCATCTGAAAGTACACGAGAAAAATCAAATTTAGTATCTTATACATTTGGACAAATATAAAATATAGGATGGACCTTTTACTTAAATAACGTAACTTAAATAAATCGTAAGTAAAGCATTTATACTGCCCACGTAGGTCTTGCAAAAACAGCTGAAATAATGAACGACTTTCAGTACATGTGTAGCGTATCGTAGTTGCAATGGACGTCCATCCTCACCATGTTATGCAAACGTTGATTATACAGGGGTGGCCAACCGAAAAATTTTCCAGAAGGTCCATACTAATGAAAAAATGGGACTATTGCTTTACGGGAAGCGGTTCTAGGATGAAATGATGGTAAAAAATGTGATTTCACAATTTTTCTGGTGGCCATTTTGAAATGTAAGCAAACAAACTAAGATAGATGCATTCTGATTATACCATTGGATCCCTCACACCCCAAAACATGGGTGTAGACACCAATATCATGATTCTAGCTGTTCTAGAAATCAAGTTATGGTTGAAAACATGATTTTGTCATGAAGCCGATAGCCATTTTGTAATGGCAGCCATTTTGAAAAGAGCGCGTAGCCAGCTGGGATCAATACCCAGAACAGCTTAGTATTAACTAGTCTACCATCCTATGAAGTTTTATACCAAGATCTTGCCTGTGTCTCTCCTAGTAATGAAGTTACCAGGTCAAAAATGGGATTTCGCAACTTACGCTGGTGGCCATTTTGAATTTTAAGCAGCCGAAAAAGAAACTAATTCAATTTTAATGGTACCACTAAATTCGTCATGCTCCCAAACATGGGTTTAGACACAAAAATCATGGTTCCAGCTGTTCTCGAAATTTAATTGTGCCCGAAAATCATTTACGCCATTTACGCCGGCAGCCATTTTGAAAACACCCCTGTGTATGGCCCTGTGTGGAATTGCCAGAGGGGTGGCCAACCTAAAAGTGTTCCAGAAGGTCCATACTAATGAAAAAATGGGGCCATCGCTTTACGGGGAGCGGTGTCCGGTTCTGTCAAAAATGGGGTCTTGGCTCCCCGGGTATATGTATTGTGGTGTATTGTGTGTCCAGCATCCGAGTCCCTGAACAATAAAACCATCATCACACTTGAACCCATTGAGATCCAATTTTCATTTATGCTGAGGTGTTGGAGTAGATGAAGGGGTATTCTCACACGAAAAAATCTGGACCATCGGTTTGGCTGGGGAGCGGGGGCCCAAGGTCAAAGGGCGCCCCAAACTATAACTTTTTGAATTACTGTTTCAGAGTGATTTTAGTTTACACGATTTGAAAGATCTCGGTTTTACGAACATTTTGATTCCAAGATCAGCCAAATCGGACCACTACAACCTGTGATATAGCCTGTGGAAGATTTGGGGGGGGGGGCTAAAATGGGCTCCTATGGGCCCATAGGTCTAAAAGTAGGTATTTTGAGTTTTTTCACCCAAGTGAATAAATCACCAACATATGGGGAGAAAATGAGTTATTAGTGTCGGGAGGATGTGGACACTTGACATGGAATTCCCCAGTGGAGATTTGGGGGGTCTGGGTGCTTTGGGGGAGCCTGAAGAGTTGTGGAGTGCCTTCAAGACCACCATCCTTGATGTTGCCAGTGGATGTTTTGGAACTCACCGTGGGGCGAAGAATAATTTTGTCTCAAGTGACACTAGATACCATTGACCAGAGTCGCAGGGCCAGGCTGATGGCAGAGATGAGCTGTTCAGGAAGCTGAGGCGTAAAACTGTACGTGCGCTAAGGGTGGACAAGTATGTCTATGTGCGAAGAATCTGTGAGGGGGTAGAGCATCACCTGTGGTCAAGTGATTCTCATCCTGCTTACAGGGAAATTCGCGCATTGCGTTCATCCAAGCCCATCGCTCCGGTGTACTGCAGTTAGAGCAGAGGGTGGTAGGCTCTTGGCAGAGGAGTCCGAAGTGAAGGCCCACTGGGCTGGTTAGTTTGAGTGGTTGTACCAGGCTGATCCACCAGCTGTCGAGTTGGACATCATGGGAGTTACAATCCCTATTGCTGACCCTCCAATCAACTGTGGTCCACCTTCGTTTGTGGAAACACAGACTGTGGTGAACTGCTTGAAATGGGGTAAAACTCGTGGGATCTGTGGCATCCATGCTGAACTTCTCAAGGCTGGTGGAAATGCTGCACTCGTGTTGTTGCATGCAGTTCTGTGCTCTGTCTGGAACACAGGCATCATCCCAACTGACTGGAAGAGGGGCCTTGTTGTCCCTCTCTCGAAAGGGAAGGGTGATCGACAAGACTGCAACAACAACCGAGGGGTGACGCTGCTCCCAGTGCCGGGCAAGGTCTTTGATCGGATAATTCTTGAACGGGTTCATCACCATCTCCTTGAGCACCAGCGTCCAGAGCAATCAGGCTTTACACCAAAAAGGTCAATGATTGGCCATATCCTTGCTGTTTAGGTCCTCACCGAATACAGACGAGAGTTTCAGCAGGGGCTGCTTGAAGCCCATGTTAAGCTCTGTAAAGTGTTCGATTCAGTGAATTGGGATGTTCTCTGGAGGATTCTTGGTCTTCGTGGGGTTCACCAAAATGATCGATCTGATGTCTGAACTATACTCTGGTACTGAGAGTGCTGTGAGTTGTGGTGGTACCATCTCTGACTTATTTCCAGTTGTTGCTGGAGTTCTTCAGGGGTGTGTACTGGCCCCCACACTTCTCAGCACTTGTATGGACTGGATTCTGGGGAAGATGTCAGAGAGATCAAGCTGTGGTGCATCTTTTGGGGATGACAAGATCTCTGACCTTGATTTGGCAGATGATGCAGTCATCTTTGCGGAGGCTCCAGATATCATTTTTGTGGCCTTTGAGGTGCCGACTGAGGAGTCGGAGCCGCTGGGATTACAGGTGTCCGAGGTCAAAAGTAAGATACAGGCTTTCAATGACTTATTGGATGCTGCTTGCCTGTCTGTACTTTTTTTATGTTGAGGTCGTGGAGAGATTGACTTACCTTGGCAGTGATAGTCATGTCTCTGCTGGCTGTGAGCCATAGGTCAACAGACGTCTGGGTTGGGCCTGGAGATTCATGGATTCACTGGATCATTGGGTGTGGCGCTGTCGGTACCTTTGCGGGAGGATGAAAGTCTGAGTCTTCAGGTCCTTGGTGCTTGTATTCTTGCTCTATGGATGTGTCTTGGACTCTGAGCAGATATCTGAGATGGAGAATTAATTCCTTTGGTACCAGGTTTCTTCGGAGAATCCTTGGCTATCACTGGTCGGACTTTGTATCCAACAAGCAGTTGCTGAGAGAGACTCAATAAGATTTGTTACCTGCAAAGTCCGTGAGCATCAGCTGCGGCTGTAAGGACATGTGGCTCATTTTCCTGACGCATATCCTGCTCACCAGATTCTCTCAGCGAGGGAGACTTGTGAGTGGAGAAGGCCAATGGGCTGACCACGTGCCTCGTGGTTGCAGCAGATTGATTGGCATCTCAAGGAGATGGGGATGGGACAGGCACCTGCCTGGGGGATGGCCAGATGGAGGACCCTGGAGTCCCGGCAGAAAGTGGAAGCAGCGAGGTGCTCAGGCGCATGCTCCCATACCTGCCTTGACCTAAATTACCTTGTGTATGTCTTCTTGGGTTGCTTTAAGCAGCTTATTCCGTTGGAGGAGTGTGTGTGGGAGTGGTCAATCATTTATCCCACCCGAGCCAACTGGGTGTAGTCGATGAGGCGAGAGCTGGTTGGCTATTCCCTCCATTCAGAGGTGAGAGATGTGGGTGTGTATATATATATATATATATATATATATATATATATATATATATATATATATATATATATATATATATATATATATATATATATATATATATATATATATATATATATATATATATATATACACACACAGTGGGGAGAACAAGTATTTGATACACTGCCAATTTTGCAACTTTTCTCTCTTACAAAGCATGTAGAGGTCTGTAATATTTATCATAGGCACACTTCAACTGTGAAAGATGGAATCTAAAACAAAAATCCTGAAAATCACATTGTATGATTTTTAAATAATTAATTTGCATTTTATTGCATGTAATAAGTATTTGATCACCGACCGACCAGTAAGAATTCCGGCTCTCACAGACCTGTTAGTTTTGTCTTTAAGAAGCCCTCCCATTCTCCACTCATTACCTGTGTTAACTGCACCTGTTTGAACTCGTTATCTGCATAAAAGACAGCTGTCCACACTCAATCAATCAGACTCCAACCTCTCCACAATGGGCAAGAACAGAGAGCTGTCTAAGGACATCAGGGACAAAATTGTAGACTTGCACAAGGCTGGGATGGGCTACAGGACAATAGGCAAGCAGCTTGGTGAGAAGGCAACAACTGTTGGCGCAATTATTAGAAAATGGAAGAAGTTCAAGATAAGTCAATCTCCCTCGGTCTGGGGCTCCATGCAAGATCTCACCTCGTGGAGCCAGCCTCAATGATCATGAGAAAGGTGAGGGATCAGCCCAGAACTACACAGCAGGACCTGGTCAATGACCTGAAGAGAGCTGGGACCACAGTATCAAAGAAAACCATAAGTAACACACTACGCCGTCATGGATTAAAATCCTGCAGCGCACGCAAGGTCCCTCCGCTCAAGCCAGCGCATGTCCAGGCCCGTCTGCAGTTTGCCAATGACCATCTGGATGATCCAGAGGAGGAATGGGAGAAGGTCATGTGGTCTGATGAGACCAAAATAGAGCTTTTTGGTTTAAAATCCACTCACCGTGTTTGGAGGAAGAAGAAGGATGAGTACAACCCCAAGAACACCATCCCAACCGTGAAGCATGGAGGTGGAAACATCATTCTTTGGGGATGCTTTTCTGCAAAGGGGACAGGACGACTGCACTGTATTGAGGGGAGGATGGATGGCGCCATGTATCATGAGATCTTGGCCAACAACCTCCTTCCCTCAACAAGAGCATTGAAAATGGGGCGTGGCTGGGTCTTCCAGCATGACAACGACCCGAAACACAAAGCCCGGGCAACGAAGGAGTGGCTCCGTAAGAGGAATCTCAAGGTCCTGGAGTGGCCTCGCCAGTCTCCAGACCTGAACCCAATAGAAAATCTTTGGAGGGAGCTGAAAGTCTGTGTTGCCCAGCGACAGCCCCGAAACCTGAAGGATCTGGAGAAGTCTGTATGGAGGAGTGGGCCAAAATCCCTGCTGCAGTCTGTGCAAACCTGGTTAAGAACTACAGGAAATGTCTGATCTCTGTAATTGCAAACAAAGGATTCTGTACCAAATATTAAGTTCTGTTTTTCTGATTTATCAAATACTTATTTCATGCAATAAAATGCAAATTAATTATTTAAAAATCATACAATGTGATTTTCAGGATTTTTGTTTTGGATTCTGTCTTTCACAGTTGAAGTGTACCTATGATAAAAATTACAGATCTCTACATGCTTTGTAAGTGGGAAAACCTGCAAAATCGGCAGTGTATCAAGTACTTGTTCTCCCCTCTGTATATATCTCTACATATACTGTATTTGTGTGTGTGTGTATGTATGTATGTATATATATATATATATATATATATATATATATATATATATATATATATATATATATATATATATATATAATATATATATACTAAATATTGCCCCGTTACAATACTCTTTATTTATTTATGACCACTTTAAGCCATATGACATTTCAACTTAACATATTGGGACATATTTATCGTGCAGCTCACGACTTGTACTTTGACTAAACAACTGTGAAGTGAATTAAATTATTTTACTTCGAGTATGGACTAAAATTCTGGGCGAGACAGATTGCACCAGACTGCAGAGGAAAGTGGAAAGGCCATGATTTAAAAAGCTGAGGGACATGTCAACTTTTAACCTGTTTTTATTGTTCTCATATTTCCTCCCTTTCCACCTTCCTCACTTTCAGACGAGGTTGACATCCTTCCCTTGCTGAAACTCTCATCCATGGACAACGTTAGTGAAACTACCGACATGGCTGGTTGCCGGGCATATGACATCGGGCAGTACGCCGTGCTGTCTGTCCCACTCTGTGGAGCATTCGGGGCCATGTAAGCTCACCATGCATGTTATGATGGGTCATTAAGTGATAACTCATAAAATACATTTGCATACGTTAAAATAGACGATCCCTTAACACAAGAATGTGTGTTCTATGTATGAACGTCTTTATCGTTGTTGACTGTTGAGGAACTCTGGGAAGGGTTCAAAACAGTGTAGCACTTACCTTGTTTAAGTCTTCTTGGGTTGCTTTGGGTGTCACATCAGGTCAGATTGTTGGGTGTCAGGTCAGGTCAGATTAGATCTGTGACTTCCTCCAGGTACCAAGTAAACCTGCACTAACCTGTTCCATGATTGGGTTGTCGGCGAATAAACCATCTCCCCCACCAAGTTTCTTGGAGAGGAGGGTGTCTGATATGGACACCCAGCAGAATGAAGAGCAAAGCCTCTCAAAGGGTGGAGGAGCTCCTTGTGAGCCAACGGCCATCCATATCTTGTGCCCAACTGTGTCTGCGGACGCCCTCCTGCAGTTGGATTACTTTTTATTTGGAGGTTGGTGGCAGCATTTGCACTCCACCACCGTAAACCCCTTCATTCCACAAAACATTCTAAAAGAATAATAGAAATCGAAAACCCACTCCGTGGGAGTACCCCCTGTGCAGCTGCCCTTCGCAGGGTAGCCCACTGGATGACGGGATTGGGGCAAAGCCTTCAGGACCCCCAATCTTTGATGAATGGAGGAAAACCACGGAGTAACCTTCATGGGTCAGATGCGGTGGTGTGTGTTGGGGTGTTGGGGTGGTGGTGGGGTGTCGTCCATTAGACAGCGGTCTCCTTGGTTTAACCTGAGGCCATCCCTTCAGGTGGGTGCCTGGAATGTCCTATCGCTAAGAGAGGATGATCACCTGTCTGTTATCATCTGAGCTCAAGTGTTTGGACATTGGTATTGCAGCACTCTCTGAGGTTCGGAGACCAGATAGTGGCGAGATCATGGCTGGTGGTTACACCTATGATTGGTCTGGTCATTCTGATGGTTACCATGCCCAAGGAGTTGCTGTAGCTGTGTCCAATAAGCTGACTCCAATGATAATTGAGGTAACACCGGTCAATGAGTGTATTACGAGACCGAGGATTCGTCACTCCTTGGGTGTCATTTCTCTGGTCTTTGTTTATCCTCTGACTGAGGCGAGTGATCTCACTGTGAAGGACGAATTCTATGCCACGCTCGAGTCTGTGGTTTATCACTGCCCCAAGCGAGATACTCTTCCTAATCTTGGGGGACTTCAATGCATCGACTGGAACTCATAGTGATGGTTATGAGACATGTGTTGGTCCTCATGGGTTTGGAACTGTGAACCAGCATAGCACTAAGTTCCTTGACTTTGTAAGAAGTCATGGATTTTGGTGGCTGGTTCATGGTTTCATCACCCACAGGCTCATCGATGGACTTGGTATTCCAGCACTGGTGGTGTGGCAAAGGAGATTGACCATGTGCACTTTGATGGTGGCTGGAGGATGATCCAGAACTGCAGGGTCGACCGGAGTGCTCAGTTCCTCAATACTCACCACAGGCTTATTGTAGCAACTCTGAAGTTTCAGCTTAAATCCAGGAGAATGGTACCATCCCAGCCTAGGCTAGATGTTGGCAAGCTCAAGGATGAAAGGGTAGCTGAGTAGTTTGCGAACAGGCTGAGTGGATATTTGGGGGTCTGGGTGCTTTGGGGGATCCTGAAGAGTTGTGGAGTGCCTTCAAGACCACCATCCTTGATGTTGCTGGTGGATGTCTTGGAACGCATCGTAGGGTAAAGAAGAATTTTGTTTTTCAAGGGACACTGGATACCATTAACCAGAGTCACAGGGCCAGGCTGAATGACAGAGCTGAGCTACTCAGGGAGCTGAGGCGTAAAACTGTACGTGCAGAAAGGGTGGACAAGGAGGCGTATGTGCGAGGAATCTGTGAGGAGGTAGAGCATCACCTGTGGATCAAGTGATTCTCGTTCTCCTTTCAGGGGAATTTGCGCATTTCATTCCTCCAAGCCCATTCCTCGATGTCAGGCGGTTCGAGCAGAGGGTGGTAGGCTCTTGACAGAGGTGTCCGAAGTGAAGGCCCCTTGGGCCGGTTACTTTGAGCAGCTGTACCAGGCTGATCCACCAGCTGTTGAGTTGGCTGTCAGAGGTGTTACTATCCCTATTGCTGACCCTCCATTCAACTGTGGCCCACCTTTGTTTGTGGAAACACAGGCTGTGGTGAACCAGTTGAAATGGGGTAAAACTCCTGGGATCTGTTGCATCCATGCTGTACTTCTCAAGGCTGGTGGAAATGCTGTACTCGTGTCATTGCGTGCAGTTCTGTGCTCTGCCTTTAACATGGGTATCATCCAAACTGACAGGAAGAGGGGCTTTGTTGTCCCTCTCTGGAAGGGGAACTGTGACCACCAAGACTGCAACAACTACCGAGGGGTGACGCTGCTCTCAGTGCGGGGCTAGGTCTTTGCTTGGATAATTATTGATGGAGTTCGCCACCATCTGCTTGAGCACCAGTGTCCAGAGCAGTCAGGCTTTACACCAAAGAGGTGAACGATTGACCTTATCATTGCTCTTTGGGTCCTCACAGAATGCAGGCGACAGTTTTGGCAGGGGCTGCTTGCAGCCGATGTTGATCTTTGTAAAGCATTTGATTCATTGAATTTTATGCCCTCTGGAGGAGTCTTGGTCTTCGTGGGGTGCCACCAAATTGATCGATCTGATGTCTGAACTCTACTCTGGTACTGAGAGTGCTGTGAAATGTGGTGGTACCATCTCTGACTTATTTCCAGTTGTTACTAGAGTTCGTCAGGGGTGTGTACTGGCCCCCACACTTTTCAGCACTTGTATTGACTGGATTCTGGGGAGGATGTCGGAGAGATCAAGCTGCGGTGCATCATTTGGGAATGTCAAGGTCTCCGACCTTTATTTTGCAGATGATGCAATCATCTTTGCGGAGACTTTAGATATCCTTTTGGGGGCCCTCGAGTTGCTGAATGAGGAATCTGAGCCACTGGGATTACAGGTTTCCTGGGTCAAAACCTCGATCCAGGCTTTCAATGAAGCCTTGGATGCTGCTATGCTTTCTGTACCTGTTTATGTTGAGGTCACAGAGAGATTCAATTGCCTTGGCAGTGATATTCATGTCTCTGCTGGCTGTGAGCCAGAAATCAACAGACATCTGGCTCCGGTCCGGGAGTCATGGATTCACTGGATCACGGGGTGTGATGCTGCCTTTGCGGTACCTTTGCCTTTGTGATCACGGTACCTTTGCGGGAGGACAAAAGTCCAAGTCAGGTCTTTGGTGCTTCCAGTCTTGCTCTGCGGAAGAAAGACTTGGATTCCAACCAAGGATCTGAGACAGACACTTCATTCTTTTGGTATCACGTCTCTTCGGAGAATCTTTGGCTATCATTGGTCGGACTTTGTGTCCACAGAGCGCTTGCTGAGAGAGACTCAAATGAGATTTGTTACCTGCGTAGTCCGTGAGCATCATCTGCAGCTGTCTGGACATGCGGCTCATTTTACTGACGCTGATCCTGCTTACCAGATTCTCTCAGCGAGGGAGCCTGGTGAGTGGAGGAGGCCAATGGGCCTATGACGTGCCTCCTGGTTGCAGCAGGTTGATCAGCATCTCAAGGAGATGGGGATGTGCCAGGCATCTGCCTGTGGGATGGCCAGACAGGGGCCCTTGGAGTACTGGCGGAAAGTGGACACAGCAACGTGCTGCTCCGGTGCATACTCCCATGCCTGACCTGACCTTACCTTATCACATTCACTGCCGACTCTTTTTGTGTCCACCAAGCCATGTATACGTACTTTGTTTTCAAATTCTACCTTTCTATGAGAAAATCTAAGTTCATTTCTTATCCATTTGTGGGGAAACCCCATTTTGCAAGAAAAGTCCGAGTTGGCAATATTTTAAATTCTGTTTGTCAGTGATGAGTTATCTCGTCAGACTATTTTTAGCACTGAATCAACATTGATATTACATCATTGCTAATGGTATATCGTGTGCTGAGTACCACGTGTTTTTTTTCTTTTTTGCTCCTGTCATTAAGCTTCAAAATGACACTTCTGAATGTAGATTAAGTGGTGAATCTTCTCATGGGGACTGATGATCATCATCATGATTATTATATGGATCTATCTTCACCCAACTTCCAGCAGATAATTTGTTGCACTCTCTGGCATGGCACCATATTCTGTTTGCAATACAATAGCGTAATCTTTCATACGAGAATACTTGTAGTGGCTGAATCTGGTACAACCAGCACAACGAGTATACTCATTGTCGGTAGGTAATGTGTTCATATACATCATCCATATTTACAAGACTCAGTGGCTTAATGGTTGGAGTGTCTGCTCTGAGTCTGGGAGGTCAGTCATTCAAATCCAACCCCAGATAAGTCAGTCATACCAGACTTTAAAAATGGTATGTGCTGCTTCTTTGCTTGATGCTCAGCATATAAAAAGGATGGAGCATAAGCAAATCACCATAGGGTGGCAACCATTGTGCAAGCTTGATGGACCTAATAGCCTCCTCCTGTGTTAAATTTATTTCCAAGGTAACTCACATTATTATAACATGACTCCGAAAATTCTCAGCGACGATTTCAGCTTTTAAAATACATTATGCAAGCCTCAGTAAAGAGCCATCTATTTATTGCATATGCAAGTATGGTGGAACATGACTCCCCCCCCCCCTCCAAACCATATCTTCTGTGTAAACTGAATAGCAGAACATAACATCATGAGAGATGGCATAACTTTGATGTTGTTCAAAACGAAGGCAAATACACGAGCTCCTTGCTCGCGTAACATCATTGATTGCAGTTGTTTGGCCGAATACTGTATAATTTGTGGTGCTTTTACTTTTTGTTGTTGCTGATGCCGGATATTGCAGTCACGTGATAAGTCTCCCTTTTGGAAGCTACTTAGCACCGACCACAAAGTTCCTGCACTGTCCTGGATGAAGACAACTTACTGATACTCGGTTTAAACGCAAGACCCGGTAGTCAAAACAACCTTGCCTTTTATGAAGCTAAAAATATTGTGCTGCCTTTAGTTTTGAATTTCACTCTTCTGAAATACGAGTTTTTTTTTTTTTTGTGAAAAACATTAGGTTTTATTACCATAATATCTTTGAAATACAAGGAAATCACTGCATAGATCAGAGCAGGTTGTGCGCCACTATCTCTTGCAATCCTCCATGAATACCCGTGATATTTTATACCCTCTCATTAACTCCACCTAATCCATCCCTCTTACTGACAGGTTACCATGTTTCCTTCCCTTCCCTTCTCTCACTTCCTGTTCTTTCATCCCCTTGCATGCTGTGTCCAACTGTTGGCCCACTCTGAGTTTGTTACCATTTTATGCTTTGCCATCTCACTCTTTCAAGAGGCTTGACCTTTTCTTAACCAGAAAATATAATTCAACCTCATTGTGTTGATGAATGTGCCTTTTCCCATGTTCAATATCAACCCACTGTTGCGTTTGATTTCAATTAAAGGTATCATTAAAAAATTAATCTATGGGCAGAGGCAGAGGCAGAAGCAGAGGCAGAGGCAGAACATTAAAAGCTTCAACTCGAGTTATGGTCTGCAAAATTATTCTCAAAGGGGAAATAACCTTTGACTTTTTAAACCAAAAATGCAATCTATTCATCTTTGTACATGTATTAGTCTATACTTGTGCCAAATTCAGTTGCAATCTCTTCAGCGTTTCACAAGTTATCGTGGTAATGAAAAACCGATAACGGACAGACGCACGGACTACAACCCAAAGCATAATGCTTCGAACCTTCTGCTCTAGAGGCTTACATGTTTTGGTTCATAACTCTGGTAAACAGTGGAATTTCAGCAAAAAGGTGCACATTGTTGGACTCGGATAGGAAAGTGTCATCTAATGAGGTTCATTTGTGGAGGGTGGAGGAAACCAATTTTACAAGACTGACTCCTGGGAAATGGTGCCCACACATTACAATGGGTACAGATGCACCACACCTCAAAATAAGGGTCAAAAGTCGTTATTCAAAAGAACCAAATCCAATTGAATGCAGAGGGGTGTTGGGAGGGAGTGGGGGTGTATCAAATGAACATAATGAGGAAAATGGCACTTTAAGTGGAATATTAAACAGGATATCAAATAAAAATGCAAATAGGGGTGGGTAGGGGGAGCTTTTGCAGAAAAAACTGATTTAGCACATAAATTTAGTTAATTAGTGGGGTGAGGCTTTGAATCTCAGGTTAAATTCAGATTTCCTGCAACACACGAACCATATAATGTGATGTCCCTGTGCCTGCCCCACTGTTCTCACCCCACACCCCCCTTTCACCCCCCTCCGCCCCATCCCACACCACCATCCATGCAATTAATACATAAACTGATAGATTGCATTCATGTGGTATTGATATGACACAGTACAGGCACAATGAGTGACATGCGGCTCCTCCTTTGTCCAAGTTCCTTGTTGTAACCAGAATCCCAAATCATGTTTGATGTATTCGGTAACAGAACAAGGTCAAATCGCTCCTCTGACTTCTCTCACAAGATAACTTACACATCTGACATCTTGGAATATTGTGACCCCAGCGATATATCCCACAATTCCTTGCACTAATCATCTTGTGATGTCGCGACGATACTATTACTGTGCGTAAAAGCAAAACAAAGCAACATTGTGTCATATATGGCATTGTTTCATCAATGAGAGACAATGGTTTAGCAGCTCAATATGTCAGTTTGCAATGCCTCCTGTGATTGAATCGTCCAATCAGCACTTGCTGAAGGAGAAATTGCATCAAAAAGAATCACTGTGCAAGGAATTGTATCATAACGATATAAGGAATAGGAGAAAAATCACTTTGGCCTCTCCTGAACATAAAGGCCTAGTTTCTAGTATAGTGACAAATAGGCCAGAAAAGGCAAAATAAATAAAATACACCAGTGGACAGCAAAGCGAATTAATCCGTTTTTGCCCAGAGCTTAATGGAGATGTAAATTAATTTTAAACCAATGTGGTTATTCTGTTAGATGATTAATTTAATGGGGTAATAAGTAGAACAAACTGATAAAGTTTGGGGTGTGTGGATGCAGCACATGTATGACGGGCCAAATAACCTCCCTCCTGTGACAAACAGCCAGGAAGTGTTTTATTCTTGTTTTTTTTATTTTCCACCATTTTGCAGGCATAATATTATGGAGATAACTCTCTTGCGTTGCCATGCGATTCCAGGTTCTTCCTGCCAAGAGAGCCCTCTAGTGTTCCGTTTCATTTGTAGGAAACGGAATGGGCTTTCTAAACAGGATTTTAAAAAAGATTCTGTATTCTCGAAGAGAAAGTTCATCTCTCCTGTCAACTTCACCTCTTTATCCTCGTTCTTTCTGCTTCTCGTTTTTTTATGCTGAGCTTGGGCAGTTTTAAAATATAGTTTTAAGGTTCCAGTTGGAGTGAGATTTAAAGTTAAGGTCAGAGGGAGGTTTAACCTCATCACAAACCTTAAGCTGAAAGTTAAGATTAAGAGTTGTTTTGAGCTCGGCTTCGCCTATGTCATATTAAAAATGCCAAACTGAACTCCTTCCTTAGGACACAGGTGCGATTTGTTTTTAACATAAAAAACCGTCAAAAATCTTCTCCGAAACGGCTGAACAGATCAAAGCGAACCTTTCAGGTATGATCACCCATCCATGAGGAACAAAAAGTTCTCCACCTATTATGTCAAAGGTCATATGGTTTGGCAGCTATGATTTTTTTTGAAGAATAAACCTTTAAAACTATTCTTCTCCAGCTAGACAGATCGAAAAGAAACTTCACCCACATGTTCCCCAACCCTTGGGGATACAAGGATGTTCACGATAATTAATAGGTCACATGGTCTGGCAGCGATAGGATTGAACAAAAACCTTAAAAAAAATATATTAAATTTTTTTCTCTTGAACCGCTTCATCAATCGACATGAAACGTCACAGTTATGATCGAGTAGACATGTAAAATATATGTTTTAAATTTCAACCTGATTGGATGCATGGTCTAGCAGCCAGAATTATTTAATATTTTGAATCTAGGTTCAGGGATTTAAATCAAACTTGGTACAAGTATGTACTGTAGAATGATGTAATAATGTGGGTGGAGGCATATCTGGCGGTCGTGATGTTGAAGAATGTCCTAGTTATAGAGGCTCTCGGCTTGTGGAATAGCTACGACACAGAACAAATCAAGATACAATATATGAAAGGGAACATCAGGAGAAAGGGGAAAACACCAACAGCAAGGCAGAGGGAGAAAGTATACGGAGACGGAAAAACAAGGGATGCAGGTAAAAGACAAATAAGGCATATTTGGGATAACGTAAAGAGGGGACAATATGATTGCTTAAGCAAAAGTTTTGAGAGGGGTATGGGTGGGGGTGGTTTTAGGGGTCCAGAAAAGATCATAATTTTGGATGGGGGATGACTTGAGATGGTGATGCACAGCTGTCTTGAAGATCTGGAGGAAAGAATGAGATTGAATAGAGTATGGTAGGTGGTTCCACAGGTGAGAAAAAAAGAGGAACAAGCCGGTAGGCGAAGAGGGATTTGCTAGGATCGAAACGCTGGATACTATGCTTTTCATTCTGACCGATCCACCGCCGAAGAGTCATTGCCAAGACGTATTGGTTCACATACAATTGTTCCTCTGCCTGGCAAGATTTTTCCTATTGCGTATTTTGCCAACTGGCACTCCTCATAAAAATGACAGTAAATAGACACCCTATTTTTGAAGGACTACCATTTGAAAAATAATCAGTTTGCTGGTTTGTGCTGTGGAGCCTCACGTTGCAGACACGCACGCACGCACGCACGCACGCACGCACACACACGGAAAACCCGATAAACTTCTCTCAATGCTCTTGTTTGACCACACCTCCTGAGCCACACTATTTTTCATAAGCCACGCCCACTTTCCATAAGCCACGCCTACTTTCCTACGCCACTCCCACTTTTCATGAACCACATCCACTTCCCTAAGCTCCGCCCACTTTCCTAAGCCCCTCATAAAAAATGACGGTAAATAGACACCCGATTTTTGAAGGACTACCATTTGAAAAATAAAACCTCAATCAAAAATCAGCTCAAGTAAAATTTTCTGAATATCTCGAAGTGTTTAATTCCGAAGTCTCATTTCTCTACATTCAAAACTGAAGGACTAGTATTGAAAATACTGTACATGGTTTTTCAGCCGCTGCACAGCAACGGTTGGTTGCTAGGTAACGAAATTCAAACGCGCACCTTCCCAGTATATATTCCATATGTTGGCAAAGTTTCATCGAAATCGGTTCGCTGGTTCGTGCTGTGGAGCCTCGCATTGCAGACACACACACACACACACACACACACACACACACACACACACACACACACACACACACACACACACACACACACGGAAAACCCGACGACAAGGGATATCTAGCATATATAGTGAATCCAATAAATGAGTGGAGGTGATCAGTGGTAGATTTTATACCCATTAGTTCATACATTCACCCATTAACCAATTGCCTTTGTGGTGTTTACCAAATGGGCAAAGGCACAGACATGTCACAATATGTAACTTGTCATATTTTAAGCAACATTGTTGTATACACTCGAAGCAGCTGCTGCTTACAGGAGCAGAAACGGGGCCACCTTTATGTTGTGTTATACTGTATTATGATATTTATACATATGTTGATTCTTGGCGTTATGTTGACGTGGTTGGGATTCTCAAATTTGACATAAAAATGTGCATCCAAACAACAAAAAACAAATTAAACACCACAACCAGGAAAGGGCAGAATCAGCCTCAGGTGAGGTATAACTTGTGATTGGCAAGCTTTGCTATTATGATTATCATTTTCATTAGACTATAATACAGAGAATTGGTGTATTTTAGAATGATTTGTACATGATATTCTGAGAGTTTGATTTATTTTTGCACGATAACATCCAGTCTTCACGTTATTTTATCCCATCGTGCAGGAACATACTTGCACATATAGTCGTACCTCTACTTACGAATTTAATTCGTTCTGGAAGTAGTTTCGTAACCTGAAACCTTCGTAAGTAGAGATGCCTTTTGAATGTAAATGCGCTAATCCGTTCCAAGCCCCGCAAAATTCGGACATTTTTTTTTAATAAATCATAAAAATGAATCAGAACATGAAACAAATACATGTTAAAATTAGATTACCGCACAATAAACATAAAACGAGAGGCACATAATGTAAAAAACAAAGAATAAAGGAAATAATAAAAATATTCATTTACCTTTTAACTGCTATTCTCGTTACGAACTGCGCCGAATTTCCCTCGCCTGTATCCTCCTTCACGAGGTCAGTGAAGATGGCGGTTGCCTTTGCGCAAATTATGGCCTCTGTCACTGTGTCACCAGCGATCTCTTTCTCCTTTATCCACACGAGTAACAACCTCTCCATCTCATCGTTCACTGCCGACCTCCTCTTGGAAATGACAGAGAGGCCTTTGGAAGGAGTCGTAGCTTTTCGGGCTTCCTTTTGTTTTATTATCGTGCCGATCGTAGATATATTACGTCCATATTCTTTTGCGAGATCAATCAAACGCATCCCCTTTTCATACCTTTCTATTATCTCTTGCTTTGTTTGTATGGCCAGAAAAACTCTCTTCTTCTTCTTTTCTCCTTGTCCACTTTTCTTCATTGCTTTCTTGGGGTCCATTGTGAATAAAAGTTACTGTAATCCACACGCGTACTGTACTGTAACACTGTCCGAGCACTTCGTAGCGGGACCATAGACTGTATACAGTATAACTATATTTACAGAGCGGGACGGGGACACGAAGAGCATGCTGGGATACACGCATACGCAAAGGGTTGCCAGGCAGATTTTAGGCGATAGCCAATGGCAGAGCAGCTACAAGTTTGTTTACGTTCAGGAAACTCTGGGAGCAGCGAAAAGCAGCGCGTACTGTACTATATTTTTGACTTCGTATCCTGAAACGCCTTCGTAACTAGAGGCAATATTTTCCCGTTCAGGCGCTTTGTAACCTGAAACATTCGTATGTAGAGACATTCATAAGTCGAGGTACCACTGTATTAGAATTGACCCACATCTATGATGTCTTTGGTTTTCTTTTGATAATTCCTCACTTTCATGTAAAAGTAAAAACATAATTTGGGAGGAGCCATCCAAGCTCAGCAGATGTTCCCATGCACCTCAAGTACAACCACGAAGTGTCAATACATTTCATCCCACAAATAAACAGACACACATGTTTTGATGCATTTCCACACCTCTATGATGATTATATACAGTTTTCATAACACTAAAATACAAATTGGCATATTTTAGAATGAGCTTGGACTTGCAATACACTCTCCCACTGGGATTGATGCGATGCGATGCGATGCGATACACATTTACAGAGAATTTGCATCATCATCCTCATCTCCCTCCCGAACCCCTCCCCACCCTTCCCCGTCGATTATGATATATATATATATATATATATATATATATATATATATATATATATATATATATATATATATATATATATATATATATATATATATATATTTTTTTTTTTTCATCCCAAAAACCTTTTTGGTCACACCCAAAGTACAACCACTGAATCTCAACTTATTCCATCCAGCTGTGTAGGATTTGCATACAAGTCAAACACACATCCACACACACCAAATTATATACTGTATGCAGGTAGTCCTCAATTTACACTCATTCTATTTACATTTTTTGACTTGTCACCTTAGACAAAGTGCTGAACATTTTTTCTATTTACGCCTTGTAATTTTTGAGTTGACGTTATTTTAACGAGGAAGAAAATTTTATATTTCATGCTGGCACGCAAGGGGAATGGAGGTATGATGCACAGTACACCACTTCTCTCACCCTCAGTTGTGTGTCGTCTGTACTGTACTCGTGAGAGGCATCGTCTAAGCTTCATTGATAGTATTGTGTGCCAAACTCTCCAAAACCCCTTCATCATGAGTGGTAAACAACCATCAAGTCCTCCAGCTGAGACTCTCACCGAGAAGGCTTGTAAAGCGATTAGTTTGGACATTAAAATGGACGTGGTGAGCGTTTGGTGGACATTGCCTGCACACTCGGCCTAACTCCCTCGACTGTGAGGACAATGACTAGTAACATCACCGAAATAAAGTCGAGTGCTCATCTCCCTCCCGAACCCCACCCATCCCCCTTGATTATGATCTTTTTTTTTTTAAATACCAAGAACCTTTCTGGACATACCCCAAGTACAGGCCTGGACACTTGCTGCATGCCACAGATTCTGGTGAATAACGTACATATTTACTTTAAACTGCCCAGAATTTATTCATTTTAACATTTATTTATGTTCTTTAGTGATTTATTTACAGATAATGTATTTAAACATTTCCTGTCTTTACTAAGGTAAGAGTTAGATTAAGATCAGAAATTTCCATCCAGGAATGCATCTTCAATTTATACCATTATGTCTCGATGGGGAAATCGTTTTCTATTTGAGTTTTTTTTCGTTTTGCATTCAGTTTTTTAGGAATGCATCTCAAGCATAAATCAAGGAGTCCCTGTAGTATGATTACATGTGGGAGAACAACTTTGGCCCACCTGACACCAAAATACATATTTCAATAAACAAATTTCGTTAAAGTTGGAGAGTGTAAGCACACCTTTTAACTTCCAAAAAGATTTACCATCATAGAAAATGGCAGTTTCAGCAAAACCTGGTCTCGCAAGAATGATCTCTTGAGATACTTTTACCTGCTGGGGGTTACCCATTAAGGAGCCACACATTTCACTTGTGGCTGAACCCATTTTTAGAACTGCTCACTTACAGTTGTGATCCAGCAGGTCCTTAAATGGCTCCAAGAGGTTTCGCATACACTGACATAATTGTACTCAGGTCATGATAACTTAGAATATCTTTCTAAAGTACTCTATTATCAATTGATTCAGGCAATTCCATATAATTGAATAGCAAGCGCCAGAATGTCATTTTGAGGTCCAGATGTCGAAGGACATGTCCTGAGCAGCTGCAGCTTAGCACAACCCAAGAGTCAGAATACATGAATAGACCACTGATTACCTGCATGAACGACACAGCATGTTTGGCTATTCCATATCGCCTGTGGTTTTCTATTCCCACAAGGCCTCTCTCCTCTCTCTCTCTCTACTCTCTCTACTCTCTCTCCTCTCTCTCCTCTCTCTCCTCTCTCTCCTCTCTCTCCTCTCTCTCCTCTCTCTCCTCTCTCTCCTCTCTCTCTCTCTCTCTCTCTCTCTCTCGCGCTCTCTCTCTCGCGCTCTCTCTCTCGCGCTCTCTCCTCTCGCTCTCACTCTCTCTCTCTCTCCTCTCGCTCTCTCTCTCTCCTCTCGCTCTCTCTCTCTCCTCTCGCTCTCTCTCTCTCTCTCTCTCCTCTCGCTCTCTCTCTCTCCTCTCGCTCTCTCTCCTCTCTCTCTCTCTCCTCTCTCTCTCCTCTCTCTCTCTCCTCTCTCTCTCTCCTCTCTCTCTCCTCTCTCTCTCCTCTCTCTCGTTGCAGCCTAAGTGCCCCTGTGAGTTCAAGTGGCACAGAGCAAGGTACGCCCTGTTATTTCAGCTGGTACTGTACGCTTGTGTTTCCCTCGCACCGAGCCGAAGAATACAAGGCTTTTTCATGCAATCTGCTTTTGTGGTTAAATCTGGATCTTGTTTCGGCAGCTGGCAATACCCACATCACGCTAAAGGCCTGTGATCTAAGGGGGCTTGTAATGAAGCATACCAGCTTCAGAAACACAGGGAAAAAGAAGAAGTTTAATGGCTGGTGTATGTATTTCTTCACAGTTAAGATAAGGATGATTATTGAAGTTCTTTCTGATGTATGTTTTTTTATGCATATTATTCTTACTAACCTTGTACATGTTTGTTTGTATCGCTGATCTGCTGTTGTTAGTTTCGTGTTTAAATGGTGTTTGTATTGAGCCTTGATAAAGATTTTTGGTGTTTCACTCAAAAGTAACATGTTTTGACAGCGATTGCAGTAATTTGATCCCTATACATCGGAGTACACAGCTGTTGTTACCATAAAATGATATGTCGTGTCTTTTTGAGGCATCTATGTGTTATACTTGTATGTGCAAATAAAAATGGAGATTGGGAAGGGTAGAGGGGGTAAAATTTAGAAAATAATTTGACTTTGAGAAAAGGAACCTGAGAGGATGGAAATTGGGGAGAAGAGGGTTCCTTGAAGGTTTGGAGGACATCATAGCAAAAGGAAGCGAGGTTGTATGGAACATTACCACACTTTGTGGTGTAATGGTTAGAACGTCTGCTCTGAGTCTGGAAAGTCAGCAGTTTGAAACTGTCCCTGTCTGAGTCATACTAAAGACTTCAAAAATGGGATGTGCTTCTCCTTTGCTTGATGCTCAGTACTTTAAAAGCATAGAGCACAGAGAAACAGCCATATGTTGGAAACCATTGCACAATCTTGATGGGCCTAATGGCCTCCTCCTGCATTTAAGTTCCTTGTGAGTGGACTCGTATTACTGGAGAGGGCTGATGGGAGCAGAATTCACCATTTCGCATACATGATGTGTAGATATCACCTTTTTATGTTTTCCATCCTGAGCTTGCATCAGTTTTTCTCCACCAGCTTTCTTCACTTGAATCTGGATTCTTCTTTCCCTTCCCATAGTTTTCCAGATGAGTTGAGCATTTTGCTCCGGGTTCGGCTCTCCCTCCCTGATGACTCGGTCTTCCTGTCAATGTTGAGTCCCCGGTCCGGCTTGCAGCTTCAGCTTCATCTCGGGCCTTATAGTCTGGTCTTCATCACAACACAACGGAGGCACTACGAGTGAGATTGCAGCACTTTCACTCACTCTGCGAAGCAGAATACATGGACAGATCATATAAAAAAATTCCACATTAAATTACAAAACTTCACTAATCCTTTGCCTCATCATCAACTGACCGATACCAGAAAGTGCTACATTTATCCCAAAATACACTGAGTGTTAAATTGTGAAGTTGAATGGACTGAAACACAAAGGACCATTTTGGGGTTCGCTTCGAAGCACTTGTCTTGTGTTGTGACCACACGTTTTAAATCACACATAATGTGTTGGTTTTGTCCATTGCATGTACTCGTACTAATGCCCTGAAGACACAATGGGTAAAATAACACGGTGTATTGCATTCAAAGTTGCAGTGCTTCAATTATTCACAGCAGCATAAGGCAAGTGCTTAGATGGGCATGAGAGTCAGGAAGCTTGACTTCAAGTCATTCACATAAAAGTATAATTTGGCCATGTGGTTCTTTCTTTATAATCCAGGCTTTACCAGTGATTCTATAACCTAGCATAGAGGCAGAGAATATAATAAGAGTAGATTATTCAGTTGAAAAGATTAAAAAAAAATTTAACCTTAAAATGGATTATGTGGAAAAACTACTGTTTTGTTATAAGCAGTCTCTAAAGTTTCATTTCCGGCCACAGAATAACTGATCACCCTTCATATGTGTAAGCTGCCTCTGAGCTTTCAGCTCTAAAATGCATCAACTTCCTTCAGAATGCAATTTCCTTCCCAACTTACATCCAGAAATATAATGCCACAAGTGGCTGATTGCTAATGCATTTTAGGTACTTTGCTTCTGGCACTGGCTCCATGTTGGAATCCAACTTTATTAATTTGGCCATTTGTGTCCTAATGCTCCGTGTGCATATATTATTTTCTTGACCTTTCAACACGGAAGGGAAATAACTAAAGGGATCGTAATTCTGAGTAAAGCTAATGTGCATGTTTTTCACATTGAGAGGTGGAAATGGAATCTGCAGTTTTGTTCACACACCCATGGCGGGTGGTGGCTCAGGTCAGGGCACTTATTGTCGTCCATCGGGACAGGTTCCCCGTTCCAGCCTTGAGTGACAATGGCTGGCATCGGTTGGCACTTGGCATCTCGCGCCACTCTTTGTCTGTTCATTTGGATTGCCAACTGCTCGAGAAGGTGCGATGGAGGAATTACCGGGGCCTTGGCATCTCTACCGAGGGCCTCCTGGTGGTTGGAGGCCTAATGGAGGCGTACAAAACACCATTCAAGGTATCTGTTCTGTTCTTGTGATGAGCCACTGATGCTGAGAAATTTCTGATGATGTTCTTATGCTGTGCCCCTCGATGACTACACTGGTATTCATTTTTCCGACCTTGGAAGGATGACAGGCTGAGTTAACCCCACCTGGTGTTGATTCAGTGGCAAACAGGGCTTGAACTCAAGACCCTAGAATCCTAAGCCAGCCACCCTTTCAGCCGAACCAACACCAGGCTTATTCAAGGTATATGTGTACAGTACAGTACAAACTGTTATTTTTCTTGTCGGGGATGGTAAAAAAAATCTCATGTACCACGTTTGCATAGAGCACAGAGAACCACAGAAGGTTTGTTTGAAAGTGAATATCTAAGAGTTCAAGTTAAGAAATAAATAAATATACATTATAGTATATGTCAATGTACATTACAGTATCAACGACTACTTTACTTCGGCAATAATAATGTCCGATGTTAGGTCTGACAATGGCAGATGGAAACGAGCCTATCCACATGCTCATGTTTCAAACAGCAAGTAAAACCTTTTTATTTGTTAAATCTTGTGCTTTACACAACTTATGTGCTTCTTATGCTCCTGATCTGATGCCGGTTAGCAATGCTTGATATTGTGCCAATAATTCCTCAATTGCTCAAGGATTGGTTCAGTGTGTGCAGTTTTTGTGTTGCATCCAAAGAGTGAAAGGGTGGCCTTGTACTCCTGGAGTCTCTGGAAATCCAAACCACCTGGGTTCCTGGGAAATGCCTCAGTGTGTCGCTGTGAAAGTGGGATGTTAGGGAATGCCCTGCACACCTCTCCACTCGATAAAATGTCCATGTTCTATCCAGAGAGTCTGTACCATTGCCTTGCCAGCAGTATTCACGATAGGAATTTGGCTTGGATGTTGGTGAGCATTCACCTGCTCTTGCAAAGGTCAGCATTGTGACGTCTTAAATGCGGCTACCAGGGAATGCTAGCGGATGAAAGATCTGGCTTAATGTCTTTTGGAAGGAGTAGACCCTCATTGATGCATCAACTTACCTGTGAAGCACCAGGTTGACAGTTTATAGTTTGATTGGGAATTAAACCTGGACAAGACGTCTCAAAGGTGATTGTGCTATCTATGAACTTACCTGGCACACCACGTGTCGACAATAATTCCTAATTTTCCCTGAAACGTTGTCATTCTCCTTGAAATATAATGAAACACACACCACCAACTGGAGAAAGCATCCTTTCAAGAAGGGAGCAGAAGCAGTTGTTCAAGGATAAAGGGTTGAATTTTGTAGTGCTATAAAATAACAGAAGGGGCAGAAAACCAGCAAAGTTTCACTTTTTACCTCCGCCACTGAAGGTGAAGGAAGTTGTTTTCACCCCTTTCTGTCTGTTCGTCACTTGGTGAAAAAACATTTTTTGCCAAGTATGTTGGTGTGTAGCATTTGTCTGCTTGTTTGTCTGTTTGTCACACGATTTTTGGCCATAGTTTTCAAGCAGTCGTTTTGAAATTTTTTGTGTGTAGGAGACCGACAAAGGATGGCATTGCCAAATTTTGGTGAAGATCCAAATCCAAAACTGGATCTGAGAATTTTTTAAGTGATTCTACACCATTGAGAGGTGGGGATAAAAACTATATTGCATGATATCTCAAAGAGTTGAGGACGGATTCAGATGAAACTTTGTGGTCAATGTCAGGTCAAGCCAGATTAGATCTGTGACTTGCTACAGGTATCATGTAAACCTGTACGAACCTGTTCCATGGTCGGGTTGTCGGCGACTAAACCGTCTCCCCCACCACGTTTTCTGGTGAGGAGGGTGTTTGGATATGGACACCCAGCAGGATTAAAAACAAAACCTCTCAAAGGGTGGAGGAGCTCCTTGTGAGCCAAGGGGCATCCATATCTAGTGCCCAACTGTGTCTGCGGACGTCCTCCTGCAGTTGGGTTACTTTTTATTAGGAGGTGGGTGGCAGGATTTGCACTCCGGCCACCGTAAAACCCTTCATTCACAAAAACGCAAAGAAATCTGAAAACCCACTCCATGGGAGTACCTCCTGTGCAGCTTCGCTTCGCAGGGCAGCTCATCAGATGACGGGATTGGGGCAAAGCCTTGGGGCCCCCAATCTTTGATGATAGGACGGAAACCACGGGGTAACATTCCCGGGTCAGATTGCGCGAGAGTGTGTCGGAGTGGTGTTGGGGTGTCGTCCACCAGACGGCGATCTCCTAAGGTTAACCTCAGGCAGTTCCTTCGAGTGGGTGCCTGGAATGTCCTATCCCTAAGAGAGGATGATCACCTGCCTCTGTTATCATCTGAGCTCAATCGTTTGGACATCGACATTGCAGCTCTCTCTGAGGTTCGGAGACTGGATTGCGGCGAGATCATGGTGGGTGGATACACCTACTATTGGTCTGGTCGCTCTGATGGTTACCATTCCCAAGGAGTTGCTGTAGCTCTGTCCATAAGCTGACTCCAATGATAACTGAGGTAACACCAGTCAACGAGCATATTATGAGACTAAGGATTTATTTTTATTTTTAGTTTTTTTGGATACCTTGTCGAGGCTCGTATGAGAGCTAACACACAACGCACATCAAGGGGGGCATGAGACAGGAGGGGAGGGAGTGGGAAGGACAAAACTGTGAGGAACAGAGACATTAGGAGATCTGTGGAAGGGAGAGGGATTGGATGGGGAACATGGAGAATAGAAGATGGACATTACAGGGACTTTCAAGAAGGAAAGCGGGGAATTTGAAGGAGGTGGGCTTGGGTGGATTATCGGGGGTAGAAAAGATCGAGGATTTGGATGGGGGATGATAAGAGGTGGTGGTGAATAGCTGTTTTGAAGGCCTGGAGGGAAGAATGGGAATGAATAGTGAGGGAGTTTATTCCAAAGGCGGGTAAAAGAGGAATGAAAGAGTGAAGGTGAGCAGTGATTCGTGATTTTGGTAGTTTTACCAGAAGGGGGTTGTTGGCGGACCTTGAGCGCCCTGCAGGAATGTGGTGGGGACAAATCGCAGAGAGAGCAGGGGGGGCGAGGCTGGAGAGGAGATGGTAGAAGACAGAAAGACCACCGACCAACCTGCGGTGATTGAGTGAGAGGCCCAAAGACTCAGCCTCATTGCGGGAGATGCCAATGATCCGAAATGCCTCGGTTTCTACAGCGTGAAGCCGAGAAAAGTGGGAGGCAGGAGCACCAGCCCAGAGGGGAGAGCAGTACTCCATCAGGCTGTGGACAAAAGCTTTGTAAGTGGTCAGGAGCTCAGGTGGGCCGAAGAAGGACTTTGCATGACGGAGGTTTGCACAGTCGGCGACTGACTTTGCACAGTTGGCGACTGGCTTTGGAGGCGAGGTTTGAAATGTGGCTTTCCCAGGAAAGGTCATGGCAAATAGTGAGACCCAGAAGCTTGAAAGAAAGGACTTCTTCCAGAGGATTGTTGAGAAAGTGGATGGGGGGGGGGGTTCTAAACGGTCCTTTCAAAGAGACATAGTGAGAGTGTGAGATTTATCTGGATTGAAAGACATGTTCCAGGTGTTGGACCAGTTTGTGATTTTATCCAGATCAGCAGTGAGCGAAGAAGCTGCTGCTTGCCAGTCTGAGGGATGAACGATGGTACGGCACAGGGTGGAGTCATCAGCAAAGAGATATAGAGGATTTTCCAGAGAGTCGGAGAGATCATTGATGAAAACCATAAAAAGAACGGCCCAGAACGCTACCATGAGGAACTCCAGCCTGGACAGGAAGGGGGGATGAACGAACTCCATTTAGGGCCACACGATGACTACGACAGGAGAGGAAGTCTGCGAGCCATGAGTGGAGATTGCCTTGGATACCATAGGAAGAGGGTTTGGTGAGCAGCGCAGGGTGCCAGACTGTGTCAAAAGCACGTGATATGTCCAGGGATACGGCTCTGATTTCCTGTTTGGCATTGAGGGCTTCCATCCATTGTTGGGAGAGCAGAAGCAGCATATCCAGGGTGGAATGACCTGGTCTGAAACAAAATTGATGATAAGAAATCAAGCCATTGGAGAAGAGCAAGGATTTGATGTCTGAAGCGATGGTGGATTCCATAACCTTGCTGATGATTGGGAGAATGCTGATTGGTCTGCAGTTGCAGGGTTCTGTTTTTGCACCTTTTTGTGCAGGGCAGTGATGTTTGCTGATTGCCAAGCAGATGGCAGATGGCCTTGAGCAAATGAGAGGGTGAATAGAACAGAGAGAGGGTGAGCAAGAGCAGAAGTGCAGGCTTTGAGGACACGTGGGCTGATGCTGTCTGGACCGGTTACAGAATCTGAGTCAAGGTTTGACAGCAAGCTCTCCACCTTGTCAGGAGAATAGGACACAGAGTCCATGGACAGTTGGATGCGACTGGGTAAGGTGGGTAGAGAAAGTGATGGGTTTTGGACACAAGATTTAGCTGCAAACACCGAGTTTTGGCATTCAGCTTTTTCACGTGCGGTATCAGCAGTGCTGCCATTTGAGGTAAGGGAGGGGATGGAAGGGGAACATACACCAGAAACAGATTTGATTAGACGCCACCAGGATTTTGAGGAGGGAGAGAGGTTTGAGAGTTCAGACTTGAGATGAGAAAGATGTTGTTTTCTGGCTCTCCTGAGGGTAGATACACACTTATTCCGAGCTTTATGGAAGGAACTGAGATTGGCCTCAGTTGGGTTTGCTTTCCATGAGGCAAACTCAAGTTGTTTCAGGACAACTGCCTCACCACAAGCTTCAGTGAACCAAGGGCTGGAGGAAGGGTAGGACAACTGAAGACGAGAGGGGATAAATCTGTGCATGAGGGAGAGCAAGTTTCTTTGAAAGAATTCCCAGGATGAGTTGAGGTTGGAGAAAGTTGCGATAGGAGACCAGTCTATAAGTTTGAGGGCTGCTTGGAGACCCTGCCAGTCGGCTTGAGTGAAATGCCAGACTCGACGGCGGTGAGGTGGTTCTCTGATAATAGCCAGAGAGATGTCCACTTTGACAAGGACGTGGTCAGAAGAACCCATTGGAGCGGTGGAAGAGCAGATATTGTCAGGTGGAGCGGTGGAAGAGCAGATAAGATATTGTCAGGGAAATTTGTCAAAATCATATCCAGAAGAGATGGAGTACCATTGGTTGAGATCCGGGTAGGGAAGTTGACCGATTGAGTCAGTCCCAATGAGTCGCAGAAAGCTTTTGCTGAGGTGCCATGACAGGTGAGAGAGGTACCCACACCAAGCCAACTGGCATGATGACAATTGAAGTCGTCACATATGAGGAAGAGATAGTTTGAATGAAAAGATAGTAGTTGGTCCATGTTTTCAGATAGTGAGGTGTAGATGGAGTCATCACTGTAAGGTGGACAGTGCAGTACACATATAAACATGAGGTGGGAGTGGAGGGGAAGCCATAGCCAGAGGTATTCCTGAGGGTGTGGGAGAGTGAGGGCAGTACATCGAGAGTGAGGAATAGAGTCTTTGATGAAGAGAGCAACTCCTCCACCAGGGTGAGGCTCAGGTCTGTCAAACCAGAGGAGGAATTCACCAGGGAGAGAAACTTGGGAGTCAGACACATCTTGGGGGAGGAAAGTTTCTGTTCAGCAGATTATGTCTGGTTTGTAAGTGGCAACCTGTATGGAAAGATCTGAAAGGTTTGAGCGAAGGCCCCGGATACTTGAGGTCCATACTTTTCATGAAGAGGTAGGGGAGCAGGCTTTGGGTGCAGGGGGTGGGGGTGGAGGGGAAGGGTAGGACAAGGGACGAGAGTGGGGAGGTAAGGAGTGTTGTTGAAAGAGTGTGGGGGATTGCAGAATAGCTTGGGGAGGGGGCCGAATGAGGAGGAGAAAAGGCTCTGTGGTGCTGGGGGAGAGGGGGGACAAGAGAGGGGGAAGAAGGCAGTTGAGTATTTGAGGAGGTGGAGTGAATAAATGGAGGTGAGAGGGCACTGGAAAGATGCAGCTTTGTGTATGGGAGGGGGGGTCAACTTTGGGAAGAATTTGTCACTCCTTCGGTGTCATTTCCCTGGTCTGTGTTTATGCTCCGACTGAGGCGAGTGATCTCACCGTGAAGGATGCATTCTCTGCCACGCTCGTGTCTGTGGTTGATCAGTGCCCCAGACGAGATACACTTCGAGTCTTGGGGGATTTCAATGCATCGCCTGGAACTGATAGTGATGGTTATGAGACGTGTGTTGGTCCCCATGGGTCAGGAACTATGAACCAGAATAGCACTAAGTTCCTTGACTTTGCAAGAAGTCATGGACTTTGGGTGGCCGGTTCATGGTTTCAGCGCCCACAAGCTCATCGCTGGACTTGGTATTCCAACGCTGGCGGTGTGGCAAAGGAGATTGACCATGTCCTCATTGATGGTCGCTGGAGGATGATCCAGAACTGCAATGTCTACCGGAGTGCTCAGTTCCTCACTACTGACGACCGGCTTGTTGTAGCAACTCTGAAGTTGCACCTTAAATCCAGGAGAATTGTACCATCCCAGCCTAGGCTGGAACTTGGCAAGCTCAAGGATGAGAGGGTAGCTGAGGAGTTTGCGAACAGGCTGAGTGGAGATTTGAGGAGTCTGGGTGCTTTGGGAGGTCCTGAAGAGTTGTGGAGTGCCTTCGAGACCACCGTTCTTGATGTTGCCGGTGGACGTCTTTGGAACTCACCGTAGGGCAAAGAAGAATTTTGTCTCTCAAGAGACACTGGATACCATTGACCAGATTCGCAGGGCCAGGCTGAATGGCAGAGCTGAGCTGTACAGGAAGCTGAGGCGTAAAACTGTACGTGCGCAAAGGGTGGACAAGGAGGCCTACGTGCGAGGAATCTGTGAGGGGGTAGAGCATCACCTGTAGTCAAGGGATTCTCGTCCTGCTTGCAGGGGAATTCACGCATTACATTCATCCAAGCCCATCCCTCGGTGTCCTGCAGTTAGAGCAGAGAGTGGTAGGCTCTTAACAGAGGAGTCTGAAGTGAAGGCCCGCTGGGCCGATGACTTTGAGCGATTGTACCAGGCTGATCCACCAGCTGTCGAGTTGGACGTCAGGGGTGTTACAATCCCTGTTGCTGACCCTACAATCAACTGTGGTCCACCTTCGCTTGTGGAAACATAGGCTTTGGTGAACCGGTTGAAATGGGGTAAAGTTCCAGGGATCTGTGACATCCATGCTGAAACTTCTCAAGGCTGGTGGAAATGATGCACTCATGCCATTGCAAGCAGTTCTGTGCTCTGCTTGGAACACAGGCATCACCCCAACTGACTGGAAGAGGAGCCTTGTTGTCCCTCTCTGGAAAGGGAAGGGTGATCGCCAAGACTGCAACAACTACTGAGGGGTGACTCTGCTCTCAGTCCCGAGCAAGGTCTTTGCTCGGATAATTCTTGATAGGTTTTGCCACCATCTGCTTGAGCACCAGTGTCCAGAGCAGTCAGGCTTTACACTAAAGAGGTCAACTATTGGCCGTATCCTTGCTGTTTGGGTCCTCACCGAATACAGACGAGAGTTTCGGCAGGGGCTACTTGTCGCCCATGTTGAGCTCTGTAAAGCGTTCGAGTCAGTGAATTGGGATGTTCTCTGGAGGATTCTTGGTCTTCGTGGGGTTCACCAAAACTGATCGATCTGATGTCTGAACTCTACTCTGGTACTGAGAGTGCTGTGAGTTGTGGTGGTACCATCTCTGACTTATTTCCAATTGATACTGGAGTTCGTCAAGGGTGTGTACTGGCCCCCACACTTTTCAGCACTTGTATGGACTGGATTCTAGGGAGGATGTCAGAGAGATCAAGCTGCCGTGCATCGTTTGGGAATGTCAAGATCTCTGATCTTGATTTCGCAGATGATGCAATCATTTTTGTGGAGACTTTAGATATCCTTTTGGGGGCCCTCACGGTGCTGAATGAGAATTCGGAGCCGCTGCGATTACGGGTTTCCTGGGTCAAAACTAAGATCCAGGCTTTCAATGACATCTTCGATTCCGCAGTCCTGTCTGTGCCTGTTTCTGGTGAGGATGTTGAGGTCGTGGAGAGATTCAGTGACCTTGGCAGTGATATTCATGTCTCTGCCGGCTGTGAGTCATAGGTCAATAGACGTCTGGGTCGGGCCTGGGGAGTCATGGATTCACTGGATAATGGGGTGTGGCGCTGCCGGTACCTGTGCGGGAGGACGAAAGTCTGAGTCTTCAGGTCCTTGGTGTTTCCAGTCTTGCTCTATGAATATGAGACTTGGACTCTGACCAAGGATCTGAGACGGAGACTTAATTTCTTCAGTACCAGGTCTCTTCAGAGAATCCTTGGCTATCGCTGGTCGGACTTTGTGTCCAACGAGCGGGTGCTGAGAGAGACTCAAATGAGATTTGTTACCTGCATAGTCCGTGAGCGTCAGCTGCGGCTGTATGGACATGTGGTTCGTTTTCCTGATGCTGATCCTCCTCACAAGATTCTCTCAGCGTGGGAGTCTCGTGAGTGGAGGAGGCCAATGGGCCAACCACGTGCCTCGTGGTGGAAGCAGGTTGATCGGCATCTCAAGGAGATGGGGATGGGCCAGACATCTGCCTCGGGGATGGCCAGACGGCGGCCCCTGGAGTACCGGCGGAAAGTGGACGCAGCGACGCACTTCTCTGGTGTGTGCTCCCATACCTGACCTGACCTGGGTGTATGAAGCGGAGTAATTGTTTCGATTTTGGTGAAGATCTGAATCTGGATCCGGATTCGAGAATTTTTCAGGTGATTCTTCACCATTGAGGGATGGGGCCAAACTATATATATATATATATATATATATATATATATATATATATATATATATATATATATATATATATATATATATATATATATATATATATATATACTTGCATATACCGTGCTCTGCACGGAGTTGAATGGGTGGCAAAAGGTGGATGAGGCATAATAGTTGATGTTATGGGAAGCTGGGGAGGGTGTCATTCGGGTTGTGATTCACTCTGGTTACCTGTCCTTGGTTTTCTAAAGGACCTCCCTGTAGATGACATTTTGGGTGAGTGTCTTGTTGCTGAATAGTCCTTGTGAGGAATTATTGTCCACTTTGATAGATATATCGGAGTAACCTCTTGCACGTGAAAATGCAACATATCGTTGGCCATGGGAGAACACAGGAGCTGGGAGGTATATTCCGAGTTTGTCAAATGTTTGGCCCTGGGATTTGTTTATGGTCATCGAGTATGCGAGTCTGACTGGAAATTCTATCCTCTGCAGTGTGACTGGAAGGTTGGCGTCTGATGGGGCAAGTTTAACGTGATATAGGCCTAGCCCGAGACTGAGCAGGAGCAGTGGAGGGTGACCGAGAATCGGAATGCAAATTTCAATGAATGGCACTTTTTGGCGCACATCCGACGATCGAACACCGCTTGGACGCTTTAATATGAAGACCACACACGCAAGACACAACACAGGAAACAATGGCAGTTGATATTGACAATTAATGTAATGAACTGCAGTTGTTTGGGTGCATCTGACATTCGAACACCTCTTTAATTTGAACAGTTAACACGCACACATTCAAGGTACAGAATTTATTGTTGGACACCGTGCTTTCGAAGAACAAAGAAAAGAAGAGAATCCGGGCAATGAAGGGATGACCTCATACCCGTTCCCTGGTTCCCCCTACCTTCAGATTATAGCCTTTGATGTTATCTGGACGTAGGCCTATTGCAACTTATTTTCGGTTGTTTTTAATATGTACGTTGGATTTCAGACACAAATTGACAGTCTAAGAGGGCGTGTTCAGTCCGGGAAAGAGCCAATCGGGGTACATCATGTTAGCAGAGCTCTGGCGCTCATTGTTCCCCTCCTTCCACGCAGATGTTTAAAATATGACAACCATTGCTGTTGTTCTGAGCTATACTATTTATTATCAGTTGTGTTTATGTTCAGTGTTTGATGCAATGAGTACTCCCTTACTCGAGTTCATATTTTTTGGATAGACGGCAGCACTTACCGGACAGAAGTTCAGCGATGGCGACCGAACGGGAATAAATGCGGCCGTCGATGGGTTGAAAATCTTGTTGAAGCCACGTTATCATCCAATTCCAGCTTGGAAATTTAGTGCATCGTCTTCATCACATTAAGAAACCCCAGTATATGGGAAATGAGCACATTCCTGCTTGCGGTTTCGGAGGAGAAACGTCAAAATACGCGCAGACGTTAAGATAATTTTTTTTTATAATTCTTTATTTTAAATACAATGTTTCTTGTAACATTTTTGTGTCAAATTCACTTTCTGAGTTAGTCAGCATGTGCAGAAGAGGGTTTTACATTGCAGACGCTGTTTTCGAGGAGTGGCATTACACCTCTCGGCGGTGACGACAGACGTAATGGCATCAGCGAATGACCGATGACGTCATGACGGAATTACGCTTCTCAGCGGTGACGTCACATGTCACCATGCAAACGAATGTAAAAATTAGAAAATCACCCAAAATTCCCAAACCTGTCTGTCTGGCGCGATCTCACATAGCCCATGCTGTTCATTAGACCACAGAGCACCCGAATGCCGAAGGTGGCGACAATCCGTCTGGCAGTTTTGGAGGCGATACGTCAAATTACACGCAGACGTCAACAGAAATAATATATATATATATATATATATATATATATATATATATATATATATATATATATATATATATATATATATATATATATATATATATATGTGTATATAGCAAAATATCTCAAAAGGTTATGGATGGATTCACACAATACTTGGTGGACAGGTTGGGAGAGCCACTCGGAATAATTTATTCAATTTTCGTGAAGATCCGAATCCAGATCTGGACATGAGAATTATTTAATTTTTAACTGATTCTTCACCATTGAGAGAAGGGGCTTAAAACGATATTGCATGATATCTCAAAAAGTCGTTGATGGATTCGGATAAAACTTGGTAGACAGATTGGGTGTGTGAAAGGACTAATTGATTCGATTTTGGTGAAGATCTGAATCCGGGTCCGGATCCGACTACTTGAATTTTTCAGGTGATTCGTCACCATTGAGAGACGGGGCCAAAAAACGATATATCGCACGACATCTCAAAAAGTTGTGGACGGATTTGGATGAAACTTGGTGGACACTGGACAGGTTGGGTGTGTGACCATGACAAATTGATTCGATTTTTGTGAAGATCCAGGTCCACATCTGACTTGTTGAAATTTTTACTTGGTTCTTCATTGAGATATAGTGCTAAACCGTTATATAGCACGATATCTCAAAAAGTTGTGGATGAATTGGGACGAAACTTGGTGGTATGGACAGATTTGTTGTGTGGCAAGGACAAATTGTTTCGATTTTGGTGAACATCCGAATCCGGATCTGAATACGAGAATTTTTTTTTTTTTAAGTGATTCTTCACCATTGAGAGATTGGGCCAAAAAAGATACATAGCCTGATATTTAAAAAATGTATTGGGCCCGATATGTTCTCGCGGATCAGGCATCACCATTACAGGTATGCACTCTACCGAGTGCCCTTCTCGTTATCAAATGTAATCAAACGTTTCTGGAGATGTTCACACTTTGTTTGTGAAGTCTTTAGGCTCATCCAAGAGCAATTCCTGAATTATTTGACTGAACTTCCCACTTTCAGTCCCTCTTTCGAGGCATTCATTTTAATCCAAACGTTATTCTTTCATTCAGATTGTTGTTTATTTACCAAAAGCCTGCTGTTGGCTTCACAGTTAAAGGTGGTTGGCTTAATATCTTCAGGTCTTGAGTTTGAACCCCTCTTGGCCATTGAGTTAACACCAGGTGGACTTGATTCAGCCTGGCATTCTTCTGCACATGATAACTATCGCTTTTACTTCCTACGTGTGATGTAAAAACAGCCAATAGTGCACATTTTTACAGTTTTTTTTTTTTGGTGCACAATGAGCCATCACACAAAGCAATCTCACAACGTGAATGCCAAACAGAAGGGTAACTGAAGACTCAGTGATACAATCAGCTCTAAAAGGCAGTTAAACTGACATTAACAGTTTGTCAGTTGCGAATCTTGGTCACGACAAGACGTTATATTTTACAGGGCAAGGGAGAAAAGCACATCACTGATATTCATTTTGGCCCCTTGGCTTCCAATCACAGTTTGATTCTTCTTCTTCATTCTTAAAATCCCTGCTGCTCGAGTTGTCGAGAAGTATTCTGCTTGGATAAGGTGAAGAGTGAATGAAAGTTAAGGTGAAGGTCATTTGTTGCCTCTGCCACCGAATGTGGACAGAGGCTATGTTTCACCCCTGTTTGTCTATGAGCACGATATGTCCAAAAGTTGTGGACAGATTTGTACGAAACATGGTGGATAGGTTGTGGATGAGTTGATTCGACTTTGGTGAAGATCTGTTTCCGGATCCGGATACGAGAATTTTTTCTTTTTTAGAAGAGATTGTTCACCATTGAGAGAAAAAGGCCAAAAACGATATATAGAATGATATCTCACACAGCTATGGACTGATTCGGACGAAACTTGTTGGATGAGTTGGATAGTTGACAAGAACAAGCTGATTAGATTTTGGTTAAGGTGCGGATGCAGATCTGGCCATCAGTGTAAACAAAACGTAAACAGATGAGACTGGTGGAGGTATGTACTCTCCGAAGTGCGTGCTGTTCTCGTCTGCATCTGTTACTGCACTATTTGGGTTTTGATTTGGAATTTTATTGTCAAAAAAAAGACATTTATTTTTGTACTCAGGATTGCACTGTGATCTGTTGTCAATGTGTTAGTCTCACTTCCTATTCCTTGAAGCATAATTCTTTCACAGCTGAGCTGTCCAATTGGCTCTGTGTGACCAGGCAGTAGTTTCGCTGCGCCTTCTGAATGTCCCATGGACCGTAGAGATCCGCGGTCACAAGAGAATAGTCGTATTATTTCAAATACAGTGTTTATTTAAGGATGTAATAAAGTTAGTGAACTAAGTTTGATCAATAATCATGGTGAAATGTAAGATGTGTTTTTGTAAGAATGGCAGCAAGGTTGATGCAGTTCGTGATGCCGGCTTTAAAATAGAAGGGGGTTGGGAGGCAATCTCAGGCCAGAAGTTGTACAAAGGAGCAATGACAAAATCAAGACGGTAGATGAGGGATGAGATAACTATATTCTGTCACAATATGTGTGAAGTCTTCTTCGTTTGTATGCAGCACAAGGCTACAGGGTAGCATCATTGGCTGAGGGCACAGCTGTGCCAATGATGCAATGCCTGCTGATGGTGACGGCAGGAATTTGTAATTTGGTCAGGGTGACGGTGATAGCTTGCCTACTCTTTGCAAAGGACACTGTAGAATCATTGACATCGACCAACGAATGCTGGCAGTCTGGATTCCCATTTAACGTCCATCCAAAGAACATAACACTTATTGATGAATCACCAAACCTGTGAAAACCAAAATGACAGTTTATAACTGGGTCGGGATTCAAACCTAAGGTAGAAAGCTTAGAGGTGAGTGTATGTACCTCGAGAGTCTAGGCCATCCTGTCAGCCATGTGTGAAGTAAGAACATTTGATCAATGGCTACGTTGTCAATGGATATCCTTAGAAATTCCCCGAGGAATGATTTATTGAGATAGTTCAGTCTTTAATTCTCTCTCAAGTAGGAGTCAACGCATGCATTTGCCAGGGGAAGGTGTATTGGAATGATTGGATACCTTAAGTTAATACCAAATTACATAGTGTGACATTATTAAATGGAGAAGAAGACAAAGACTGGCTTAGATATTTTATTGTTCAGTTGTACACAGTTTTATGCAAAACATGTGTCTCACAGCAATTAACATTGTCAGACAGACAATGATTTTTTTAAAAAATGCATTGTAAGAGCCTTTTTCTTTTACTGTACATCACGTAAGTAATAAAACAATGGGTGCCCTTTGTTGGTGAAGATGGTTGTTCCCTTTTGGCAGGAGCACCTCGGTGTGTGATTTAGTTTAACAGTGTAGGAGCTGCTGTCCGCACAGCAACCACACTAATGTGAAGGGAAATGGCAAAGAGGGCAAGAGTTGAAGTGGAAGTTCAAGAAAATGCAACAAAGATCATAAACGGTAAGTCCAAGATGGATTGCTAGGCCGTTCTTGCCTGATAAAGCACAGCACACACTCACGAGCCCAACTAGCTTTTCCTTGTACATCTCTGTGTACAATGTCCATGGCCCGACCTTTTGTCAGGGCGGAAGGCAAAAGCCGATTCTGGACACGATCTCACTGATGTGCTGCCACAATCTGACTTTCAGATCTGCAGGATGTGCAGGCCTACGTTTCTTCTGTCTGCCCCTTGCGTACAATTAGCTTCAGGTCAGAAAGGCACAGTCCTGCAACTTGACAAATGCATTTAGGCTTTTCTTGTGTGATGGAAAACAAAAGAGCATTGCTTTCTAAATGTGTGTAAATGGAGTTTGTGTTTCCTCATGGTTGAAGCATCCTGTGAGGTTTGATGGTCTTGAGTTTGATATGATGTGTTTATACCACACGAGATTATTATACAATATGCTTTTGAAGAGTACGATTACTTTCCTGGTTAAGGCCCAGTCACACCTTGACGTTTTAGCCAGCAATGGCAACGTATCAAAATGTATGTAAAACAATGGCTTACGCTGAACTTTTGATTTTTTTTTTTTTCAAGATTCGGACGTATTCATAACGAGTTGGTCGTATGCATAACATATTAGTAACGGACACAGAACGTTTCGTTGTCTTATAGATAACTTATACCAACGAATGCTTAGCCTGTTGTCGGCTTTCACAACCTATGCCCAACGATAGTCTAACTTATGCATAGCGCACTGCACGTATCGCCGAAGATCACGTGGCGTAGCCTATTAAAAGGCTGCCGCACAATGATTCAAATCATAACCGCTGGAGAAATCGAAGTGTCAACATCACAGTCACACCTTGGCGATCTTGCCAGCGTATGCCACCTCTGAAAAATGCGTCTAAAACGCTGGCGCACGTCGAATACGGTATGGGTAAGTTTGGTATACGTGAATAGAATGCTAAAGTACGCTATCATACATCGTAGTAAGTGGAGTACGTCTTGTACTTTTAAACGTATTTAACATTTTACGACGTACTTGCCGTATGCCTCACACGTTCTGCATGCGATGGGAATAAGTTGTACGCACGATATGCGATCATTGGCACACGTCGACAAAAGTTACTTGTATGTTACTCATAAGTCGAAACACGTCAATGTAATGGTTAGCGTCAGTGTTCCAGACTCCCTGTTTTTTTTTTTTGTTTTTTTTTTTTTTTTCTTCGGTATGACGGTGATGTTGACACTTCTATTTCTCATGCGGTTATGATTTAAATCGTTGAGCAGTAGCCTATTAATTATATTATATTATAACGGCACGAGAAATCAGTGTCAACATCACCGTCATACCGAAGAAAAAAAAAAACAAAAAAAACAGGGAGTCTGGAACACTGACGCAAATCATTACCTCGACGTGTTTCGACTTATGAGTACCGTACAAGTAACGTGTCGACCTGTGTCAACGATCGCGTAACGTGCCCACAACACGTTACTCAAAGGTTAGAAATAAGTTTTGGGTACGCTAAACATTACCTCGACGTGTTTCGACTTATGATTAACTTACAATTAACGTGTGTCTGTGTCAACGATCGCATAACGTGCCTACTACTTATGGCCAGCGTTTTTCAAAATTTTTCAATTTTTTTCAAAAATCGGCATAAGCTGGCTAAAACGTCAAGGTGTGAGTGGGCCTTCACCTCAGAAGTATAATTATATACGAGATAAAGAAAGACCCACCCACATCTCTCACATGTGAATGGAGGGAATAACCAATCGGCTCTCACTTAATCAATTAAACACAAGTGGCTGGGATTATGTAAATAAATCTTCTCCTCCCATGCTCTTGCAGCTGACGAAGCTGCAAAAAGCAACCAAGAGGCTTTCTTGGTTGCTTTATGCAACTTCTTCAGCTGGAAGAGCACAGGAGTCGATATGTATGTGTGCAGATATACATATATATTTATATATATATATATATATATATATATATATATATATATATATATATATATATATATATATATATATATATATATATATATATATATATATGACGTGCTCGTCGCCGATACCCGTCCCATAACAAATTGGTGTCAGGAGCGGGTTTCGAACCACTCCGCCTCCGTAGAGAAATTCACGGGATTCGGATCAGGGGTCAGGTCAGGTCAGGTATGGGAGCATGTGACAGAACAGCGCGTCACTGTGCCCACTTTCCACCGGTACTCCAGGGGCCTCTGTCTAGCCATTCTCCAGGCAGACGGCAGGCCCATCCCCATCTCCTTGAGATGCTGGTCAACCTGTTGCAACCACGAGGCACGTGGTCGGCCCATTGGCGTCCTCCACTCACGAGACTCCCTCTCTGAGAGAATCTGGTGAGCAGGATCAGCGTCAGGAAAACGAACCAAATGTCCATACAGCCGCAACTGATGATCACGGACTATGCAGGTAACAAATCTCATCCGAGTCTCTCTCAGCAGCCGCTCGTTGGACACACAATCCGACCAGCGATAGCCAAGGATTCTCCGAAGAGACCTTGTACCAAAGGAATTAAGTCTCCGTCTCAGAACCTTGGTCAGAGTCCAAGTCTCGTATCCATAGAGCAAGACTGGAAGCACCAAGGACCTGCAAACTCAGACTTTAATCCTCCCGCACAGGTACCGATAGCATCACACCCCATGATCCAGTGAATCCATGACTCCCCAGGCCCAACCCAGACGTCTATTGACCTCTGACTCACAGCCAGCAGAGACATGAATATCACTGCCAAAGTAAGTGAATCTCTCCACAACCTCAACATCCTCACCACAAACAGACACAGACAGGACAGCAGCATCCAAGATGTCATTGAAAGCCTGGATCTTAGTTTTGACCCAAGAAACCTGTAATCCCAGCGGCTCCGACTCCTCATTCAGCACCTCGAGGGCCCCCAAGAGGATATCTAAAGTCTCCGCAAAGATGACTGCATCATCTGCGAAATCAAGGTCCGAGATCTTGACATTCCCAAACGATGCACCGCAGCTTGATCTCTCCGACATCCTCCCTAAAATCCAGTCCATACAAGTGCTGAAAAGTGTGGGGGCCGGTACACACCCCTGACGAACTCTAGTAACAACTGGAAATAAGTCAGAGATGGTACCACCACATTTCACAGCACTCTCACTACCAGAGTAGAGTTCAGACATCAGATCGATCAATTTGGTGGCACCCCACGAAGACCAAGAATCCTCCAGAGGGCATCCTGATTCACTGAATCAAACGCCTTACAGAGATCAACATAGGCTGCAAGCAGCCCCTGCCGAAACTCTCGTCTGCGTTCGGGGAGGACCCGAAGAGCAAGGATACGGTCAATCGTTGACCTCTTTGGTGTAAAGCCTGACTGCTCTGGATGCTGGTGCTCAAGCAGATGGTGGCGAACCCTATCAAGAATTATCTGAGCAAAGACCTTGCCCAGCACTGAGAGCAGCGTCACCCCATCGGTAGTTGTTACAATCTTGGCGATCACCTTTCCGTTTCCAGAGAGGAACAACAAGGCCCCTCTTCCAGTCAGTTGGGATGATGCCTGTGTTCCAGGCAGAGCACAAAACTGCATGCAACGACACGAGTGCAGCATTTCCACTAGTCTTGAGAAGTTCAGCACGGATGCCACAGATCCCTGGAGCTTTACCCCGTTTCAACCGGTTCACCGCAGCCCGAGTTTCCACAAGCGAAGGTGGACCACATTTGATTGGAGGTTCAGCCACAGGGATTGTGACACCCTTGACGTCCAACTCGACAGCTGGTGGATCAGCCTGGTACAACCGCTCAAAGTAACCGGCCCAGCGGGCCTTCACTTCAGATTCCCCTGTCAAGAGTATACCACTCTCTGCTCTAACTGCAGTGCTCCGAGGGATGGGCTTGCATGAACGCAATGCGCGAATTCCCCTGTAAGCGGGGCGAGAATCACCTGTCCACAGGTGATGCTCTACCCCCTCACAGATTCCTCGCACATTGGCCTCCTTGTCCACCCTCAGTGCACGTGCAGTTTTACGCCTCAGCTCCCTGAACAGCTCAGCTCTGCCATTCAGCCTGGCCCTGCAACTGGTCAATGATATCCAGTGTCCCTTGAGAAACAAAATTCTTCTTTGCCCTGCGGTGAGTTCGAAGACATCCACCGGCAACATCAAGGACGGTGATCTTGAAGGCACTCCACAACACTTCAGGAACCCCCAAAGCACCCAGACCCCCGAAATGTCCACTCAGCCTGTTCACAAACTCCTCAGCTACCCTCTCATCCTTGAGCTTGCCAACATCCAGCCTCGGCTGGGATGGTACCATTCTCCCTGATTTAAGGTGCAGCTTTAGAGTTGCTACAACAAGCCGGTGGTCAATATTGAGGAACTATGTCCTCCATGGGGCCCGTGGACTCGTTTGTGGGAATTTCATATAGATTTAGAATGGAAAATAGATTTTGGGAGAGACGGACAGACATGGAATGTGTAGTGGGGATGTAGATTAGCTACGTAGAGTTAAATGGAACGTGCATTAGTGTAAGGGACCGGTAGACCCTGCAGTTCTGGATCATCCTCCAACGACCGTCAATGAGGACATGGTCAATCTCCTTTGCCGCACCGCCAGCGTTGGAATACCAAGTCCAGCGATGAGCTAGTGGGCGCTGAAACCATGAACCAGCCACCCTAAGTCCATGACTTCTTGCAAAGTCAAGGAACTTAGTGCTATTCTGGTTCATAGTTCCTGACCGATGGGGACCAACACACACCTCATAATCATCCCTATCAGTTCCAGTCGATGCATTGAAATCCCCCAAGACAAGAAGTGTATCTTGTTTGGGGCACTGATCAACCACCGACTCGAGCGTGGCGTACAGTGCATCCTTCACGGTGAGATCACTCACCTCAGTTGGAGCATAGACGTAGACCAGGGAAATGACACCTGAGGAGTGACGAATCTTTAGTCTCATGTCAACAAGGAGGCCATGGCCTTAAGGAGGCCATCTCATGCTTCTTGACCGGTGTTACCTCAATTATCATTGGTGTCAGCATATTGGACACAGCTACAACAACTCCTTGAGTATGGTAACCATCAGAGCAACCAGACCAATAGTAGGTGTCACCACCCACCATTATCTCGCCGCAATCACGTCTCCGAACCTCAGAGAGTACTGCAATACCGATGTCCAAACGCTTGAGCTCAGATGAAAACAGAGACAGGTGATCATCCTCTATTAGGGATAGGACATTCCAAGCACCCACCCGAAGGGACCGCCTCAGGTTAACCCAAGGAGACCGCCGTCTGGTGGACGACACCTCAGCACCACTCTGACACCATCTCCTGCAATCTGACCCAGGAATGTTACCCCGTGGTTTCCCTCCTATCATCAAGGATTGGGGGTCCTGAAGGCTTTGCCCCAATCCCGTCATCCGGCGATCTGCCATACGAAGGGAAGCTGCACAGGAGGTACTCCCACGGAGTGGGTTTTCAGATTTTTTTGCATTTTTGTGTTTTGCGGAATGAAGGGTTTTATGGTGGCCGGGGTGCAAATCCTGCCACCAAAATCAGGAGTGTAGGGAGCAACCCCCCCCCCCCGCCATTCCCCCAAATTAGGAGCATTTTCAAATTTTATTCCCAACACGCAAAATGACAAACCAAGTTCTGCTGAAGCAGGTGGGTTTTGGTGTCGTGTTAAAGGAATCCATGGTCCAGGACACCGCCATGCAAGAAGACGTGCCCCCGCAACAAAACTCAGAGGTAGTAATGGGCGCAGGGGCGGCGTATGACAATCCTCCCCCCCCCCCCCGCGTCAAATTTCCTCCCCGATCCCGGCCGGTTCCGCACACCATCATGGCGGATCGGCTCCGCCGAGTCCATTTGACATGAACCGGTTGGGGGAAATGTTTATGTGATTGATGGAAGAAATGAAAGGAATGAAAAACGAAATATAATTTAATCAAATGCACAACGGATGGATGCCAAAATGGATGTGAATGCATAGGCACTGAGGGGCGATATTCAAACACTAAAGGGTGATATACGCCACCACATATAAGGGAGAAATAACAAAAGGGACGACGGAAAAATGAAAAGAGGTGATGGAGACACAGAAAATAACAGAGACACAAAGGGAGATGCAGGATTATGAAACTAAAGACGAGCGCACACACACGTAGAGCTGGTGAGGGACAATGGGGTCGAGCTGGTGGAATGTATTGAGACTCGATGCAAGAGGCAGGATGGCCTCCTTAAGTAACAGAGGGAGAAAATACGCTCTCTCGAAGCAGATTGCGACGAGGTGAGTCCGGTGGGGCCGAACGAGGTTGAATGGGTGAGCGATGTGAACGGGTACACGCGGAGCTTGGGGGGGTATGGAAACCCCGGGATTTCTTGAGGGAACACGATTCTCCAGTGTGATTGTCCCGGAGTGTGTGCTGAAATGTGTGCCAGAAGATGAATATGGTGTGAGTAAAATGGCGTTCGTGAGTGCGTGCATGAAAATGGATGACGGACCGATTCAGACGGGAGACGGGTGTGGTGAGCCTTCTGCGCCGTATAAAGTGTTTGTGGCAACCGCGCCGGCTTCGCAGGACGGAGCGTGCGAGGCCCGTTCAGCATTTAGCGAACGGCCCTCGCGCGCGCGCTTCTTCGTGTAAGGAATCCGGTGCGGAAACGCTCCGCGTGGGATTCAACAAGGCCTCGTGGACGGCTAAAATGGCGGCGAGTGTTTGAATTCAGCAAACAGGAGTCCTCATGTGGGCACGTGTGCGGGGCATCACGTGCTGCGCGCCGTGTGTTCCGTTCGCGGAACGCGCAGAGCGAGCCCCCGGGATGACACGCTCGGGCGGGCCTGCACAGAAAGCGGTGCAGGTTCCGTGGGTGAGTGACGTCACCGGGGATTGCCCAGCACGAGTTGCGGGTGAGCTGCACACGTTGGGTCACGTGGGGAATCCCGCGAAAGCGAGCGCTTGGTGCGATTGGCAGGGTGACGTCATGACTGCACATATCGCCCGATGGAAGGGACGAACGGGAAAGCTGTCGACCACCGCCTTGGCGGTGCAAAAAAAAAAAAAAAAAAAAGAAGATCCTCACTCCAAGTTCACAGCCCGGTGTTTGGGCAAAAGAATCACGCGTTAGTGGGAAGGGTTTAGCATTGGTTAGACCGGCCTCATGGGGGCATCAGCTGCCCTCCATGGGGCCCGTGGACTCGTTAGTGGGAATTTCATTTGGATTTAGAATGGAAAATAGATTTTGGGAGAGACGGACAGACATGGAATGTGTAGTGGGGATGTAGATTAGCTACGTAGAGTTAAATGGAACGTGCATTAGTGTAAGGGACGACGAGGGAGCACGAGATAGTGAGGGGAACATAGGTAGAGTGTGGAAGAGTGAAAAATGTACAATGAGTGAATGTGGGACAGCGGGCCAAGTGTGTGAATGGAGTGAATGTGGGACAGCGGGCCAAGTGTGTGAATGGAGTGAATGTGGGACAGCGGGCCAAGTGTGTAAATGGAGTGAATGTGGAATGCACGGTGCGAATGAATGATTGGGGGGAGGAATGAAACCCACCCAAGTGACCCCGGTGTCAGTGTAATGTTAGTTAGTGGGTTAGTCAAATTTACCAAAAAGAGGTCATTTTGTTGTTGGTGTGGGAAGAAGGCTCGAAACCCATTTGGAGGGGTGCAGGAGTCCATGGACCGGCTGAGAGCGTGGCTTGGAAAGATGAGTTTTGAGTAGAGGGCACCGGACAGTCGGCCAGAGTAGGCCAAGGGTCAAAGGGACCGGGATAGTGTAGTGGGCACGGGCGACCCGCAGAACGGGACCCGTAGCGCCAAAATGCCATGTGGGCATCGGATGGGGCAATGCCACGAATGGCAACCCCCCACGTTCTTAGGGAGCAGGTAGGCTTGGAGACAACCTCAGTGCCTGGGGGTGCCGTAGTTAGAGTCCGGCAGGAGGGAAATCCCTGCCAAGTGAGCCACGCTGCCCAGCCATGAAATTGTGCAAGGGCACGAGTGAAAATTTGTGGGTAGGGCCCAAATTTATAATTGACACCAACACAGGTGTGGGGAATCATGGTTGTTGGAACCTATAGTTTAAAAAGCCCCGGGGTAGTTTTAAGTTAACAAATGCTTGGATAGTTTGGAGATGTACCCCTTCGCACCATCCATCCCTTCGCTCTCCGTAAGCCGCTGGACCCACCTTGGGAAAGATTGCTGAAATCTGTAGGAGGCTATTCTGAGGCTTTCTTGGGCCTCGAGACACGACTCTAGCCTCTTCCTTATTCCCCTCCAAAAAGGATTTTAGGGGTTGGGAGTAGGCTAGGTTGACAGGATAGGTTCGCCGGACAAGGATGGAAAGGGGGTAAGGGAGACAAAATTATAAGAAAAAAATAAATAAATAAAGGGGGTCTAAATTTGGTTTGTTGTTGCAAATTAAGGGACTGGGTATGGACAAAGACAGGCAAAGGCGATAGGTTGGGGGGAGACCGTAGGTTAGGGCCGAGCCCATTGCCAGAGCGGCCGGCACCACCGCACTCCCTCCACAAACCTCACGGAACGAGACCAGAGGCCGGCCAGCTTCGTATGCCAGCCTGTGTTGTGCTACATCGCCTGGTCTGCATTGCCTTGCCATGCCTTGTTTGCCTGCCGTTGTCATAACCCCATGCCTGCCCCCTCTTTGCATTGCCCCTGTGTCACCATCCATCCATGTGCGCCAGGATCTCCTTGAGTGTGTGTTGCAAGGATTGCCCTGCAGGCAGCTACACCATCCATAATTTTGTTCTTGCATCCATTTTCATGAGCCAGAGACTGTATTGAGCATCCTGGCCACCTCTTCTTGCATAAAGGCCACTTCAATTGGCCTGTGGGACGGCGCATGGCCTGCCGTGTTAGGGTGAGTTGCTTCCAGCAGCTGGGGGTATGGAAAGAGAGAAAAAAAAAGAAGGTTCACTGAGACAATCAAGGGGGACCTTTTAAGCAGGCCCTGAGGACGACTGACCTTCAGCTGCTGAGCACTCACCTACGCAAACTGTTGACATTATTGTGCCTTCTTTCCCACATATGACAGTCCTGGGCCATGGTTAGTGTAAATAGTAGGTAAAATTGTAAATAGGTTTAACCCACCTGTGTGTCTGTCTTAGCGCCCGCAATGCAGTTAACTTGTCCGAGTGAGTCTGATAGTTTAGTTACGTAGCGCACTAGGTTATTTATTTTTGGGACATGTTTGAAAAAATATCGCACTCAGGGATCCGAAGGTAAAATGCACTAGGGCAAAACTTACACATGCTGGTCACACAAAAATTTGACGACTCAGGACGAGTCTGTAAAAGGGGGAGGGTGTTACGAATCTGGCAGCCATGAGCATTCAACATTCAGGTCCCCATACCTCAGTTATTTCGATAAGTAAATGTGGATAGATAGCTCCCCTTCCCCTATGTCTAATGGGAATTAAGTGTGCAGGCGCTGCGAAGTTATTTTGATAGTCAGGGTTTTCTTTTACACTTATAACAAAAACAACACTGACGACACCTGCCTTCGCTTCTTTCCGTCGTCCTCCACCGGCACCATTGCACGTGTGTGTGTGAGAGCACGTACGTGGCGGAGTTCAGGAGGACCTGACGTCTCTCTCGCCCAATCAGGGGGATGCGAGCAAGGTGGCCGTCGGACGGCCAATAGGCGCAGCCCATGCAGGATCATGTTACTCTCCTTGTTTGAGGGGTGGTCAACCGCGACGGCCGTCACCCCCCCCCCACTCTCCCCCCCCCCGGTCCAATCAGCGGACTTGGCGCCCTTTCAGACAATCACGGGGGCGATGAGCGAATCGTGCGACGCAACCGTCCAATCAGGAGGCGAGTGGCCAGAAATGAAGCCCCTCCCGCCTGAAGAGAAAGTGTGGTTGTCGGGACGAGCGAAAAGAGAATTGGCATCCTGAGTCTGCTCGCGTGCGCGTCTCTGCCTGGGTTTGCGACGGACTGAATCCCGCACTTTGAGGGTGTCTTGTACGGCGCGTTGCAGCGAGCGGTCGAGTTTCATCGGGGGAGATCGCCTCGTCTCGCCTCCGCTGGATTCGGCTGCCCTGGTCCGTGCTTTTGGCGACTGGAGCTCCGGGAAGTTGTGGACGTCCAGCCACGCGCTCGCGGCCAGGTAGCCAGCCGTCCTGACTCCCAGCCGAACTATCCTCCTTGGCTGGAGAGCCGAATAAAGACCGTTGAGGTCCATCACTTATTTTGGGGTGTGTGTGTGTGTGTGTGTGTGTGTGTGTGTGTGTGTGTGTGTGTGTGTGTGTGTGTGTGTGTGTGTGTGTGTGTGTGTGTGTGTGTGTGTGTGTGTGTGTGTGTCCCCTTGGGCCCAGTCTTGTCAAGTATAACTGGTTAAGTGCTTTGGCTTGTACATTGATTGCATTGCTCAGTCGGTTTAACTCTGCACTTTACGTGCTTCCCTTCCCCCCCATTATAAATATATCCCCTGCTAAATGTTTCATCTCGTTCTTGTTCTTTCCTTCATTGGTTTAGCATGGTGCGTGCTGGGTGATTAAAAATGCCGTTGCTGCCGTAGTTGTGCATTTGGACCGAAGGGACGTCAGTAACCATCCGCTCGGGTTACGCACGGGTCAAGCACGCTAACGGCTCGTCCCGTTCGAACTCCGTCGAGGGTGTAAATTCCTCGGTATCTCGCCGCGTGGTCCTCTAGATATTTTGAAGTTTGGCAAATAACCGTGTACCACGCGATTTAATTATTGACAATTCACGGTCCTTTAAGGGACCCGTACCTTCAGAGTTATCGGAAAGGTACGATCTAGATTCCGGGTGTTCGGTGGAGCCGACTCTACTGCTCCATCTAGCGGTCGTGCTCGTCACCAATACCCGGCCCACAACAATATATGTGTATATATAGATATATATATAGATATATATAGATATATATATATATATATATATATATATGTGAATGTATATATATATATATATATGTATGTATATATATGTATATATTTATATATATATATAGATATATATATATATATATATATATAGATATATATATATATATAGATATATATATATATAGATATATATATATATATATATATATATATATATATATATATATATATATATATATATATATATATATATATATATATATATATATACACACATATATAGATATATATACATATAGATATATATATATATAGATATATATATATATATATACATATAGATATACACATATATATATATATATAGATATATATATATATATATATATATATATATATATAGATATATATATATATATATATAGATATATATATATATATATATATATATATATAGATATATATATATGTATATATATATATATATATATATATATATATATATATATATATATATGTATGTATATATATGTATATATTTATATATATGTATATATATATATATATATATATATATATATGTATATATATATATATGTATATATATACGTGTGTGTGTGTGTATTGTTACGAATTCTCGCCTTCCGGCGTGCGAACGACCATGTTTTACGAATAGCGGCTGTATGCCCACCGGACGAACAATTCAGTTGCAGCCTTCCGGATCAACACCGAAAACCAGCCACGGGTGTGTTCTTAACCACACCACAACCTTGTCCGTACTCTACCCGCGCTACAGGGTCAATCGCCAAATTGTCGGTATACCTAATATAATTAATCGCGCAGGTAGATTACCGAGAGATTGTACATCAACGGGACCGCTTGGAAACGAGCCGCTTAAGCAGCTCGCTTCCTTTTGGGATAACCGAGCGGTGTATTATCGTGCAGTCCCGTTGGACCCGATCACTTTACCAGCTATTTAAAACCAACTATATCCCGAGTGCAAGATGGCAGCTCAATTAAGGGAAGAGGACGCAACGAGCAGGTTCACATTTAAAGAAGCACACTTATTTCCACCCGTATACAGTGAGGTAGTCATGTAATGAATTGGGGGGGGGGGCACGCATGCAATTATACAGCTAACGAAAACAATGCAAAGGAACTAGGACCGTTTATTTATTTTTTACACACTTATCAGTTCTACTTATCGGACTTGGCGCCACAACTTTCATACAAAGAAAAGCAAGGAAAAACCCCCTCAAAGACAAGGGGGTAGATTGGACCTCTCGGGGTCTTTATGACATGGAGCTTTGAGGACCGAAGGAGCTCCAAGAGGCCGCGCAGGTTACCTTGTCCTCGCTGGGGTGACCCGCGACGTACCGTCCCCATGGCAGCTAGCGTAACCGCGGCTCGGCCGCGGCCTGGTGATTCGGGCCCCAGCTGGCAACGCCTGAGAGGAACGAACGGGTCTTTGCTCTTTCAGAGTTGATGCTCTCTTTAAGAACCCGTCCGTCCCTCAGCGATGCTCGGACTGTCCCGAAGCCCGATCACCTCAGACCGTTCAGTGCTGGTTGGCGAGCTCTCTCCGGCTCTCTCCACGTCCTGCACATGAACACGCAGCTCCGCGCGGCACAGCAGGATTGGCCGTACTCCCAGCTCGCGTCTCCTCCGCTCTCCTCAGCTTCTCCACCGACTGCAGGCTTCAGGCTCCAGGCTCCAGGCGCTCCGAACC
>NC_140974.1:21140529-21148029 GCF_056783735.1 Eptatretus burgeri | reverse complement strand
TGAAGTCAAGTTCATATAGACCGGTTTGTCACCTGCAGCAGCAGAGTAGTCTTTCCGTTCATACAATCGGCTGGGTGCACTGAAGCGCTATCTGGAGGTTAAGTTTCTCATTCTAAGTACATTTTGTGGAACACCATTTCTGAAGTTCAAACCGACATGTGGTGTTCATCGCTCATCTTCCAGCCATGTCGCCACCGGAACTTCACGCTGTTTGGATCTACCACTCTGCGGTCAATCAGCCGACTTCAATGGCTGCTCCTTTACGTGAGTAATGTTGCACTCTCTGTCCCTCTCCCCTCACATTCGCACACATTTGGTAGATTTCACACTTGTACTGTGGGAATGCGACCCTCTTCCACAATTTCTCTCTCGTTCTTGATGAAGGGGTTGTACTGACAGACGAACAGGCAATGAGACGAACACACTGACAGACATTGAATCAACCAGAGAATAAATCATATTGTGTCAGTATTTGCGATATGACTTTTGCACCATAAAATACACTATATATAATATATATATATATATATATATATATATATATATATATATATATATATATATATATGATTTGATGTACCATACTCTTTGCAGAAGCAGTATCTTGGGAAGGGTTATTCTGGGTGGTTTTGCCATTGTCTTCCCAATGCTGTTTAGCCTTGGAGACCATTAGGACCCATACAGCCAGCATTGTTTTTTCACAACTTATAGTTATTTTCCATTCTCTATCCTTTTTTTTAAATGCTGAGCATCAAGCAAGGAAGCAGCGCATCTCATTTTCAAAAGTCACTGCTATGACTCAGCGGGGGGTTTGAACTGCTGACTTCCCAGACTCAGGGCGGACACTCAAACCATTACCCCCATCGAGTCTGGTATGTATATACACATGCTAAGATACATGTACAAATTATAAACCCCTGCAGGTGCTGAACAACCAAACACCATCTTGTTATCGGCTTTTGTAAAGCAAGTGTCTCATTATAATACAAACAAGTATGGTTGCTGTGTCAGGATTGTGATGCCTCACAGTTATATGGTTATTATGGTTTACCCAGATTTCAAGAATGATGAACAGTATTGGACGCTGCTGTTAATATCTAGAGAAGCGATAACTCTCGATGTTTGAACATCCTGCCATGAATATAAGCAAACTACTGGTGACATCATTGATATATGTCAAAAGTTTTACACTACAAAGGAGTGGTCCTGCACCAATCAGCCACAAAGATGGTGATTGTTGAAGTATAATTAGGCCCAAATGTACAAAAGGATTCATCCTGCAATTGAGGGCCTTCATAATGTTGCAATTTTCCCTTCCTCCTTGGATGAGTAAATAAATATCTAATGAAATAAATAAAAGGAACTAAATAAATTAACAAATATAAATACATGGGGGTGAGTAATTTGAATGACCAGCCAGTCACTGGGCTGTTATATTTTATTTGACGAACATTCCGTCAGACAAAATGTTTTTGGATACATAATCGAGCTTTGTGGAAGAGCGAGTACACTGAACGGATTAGGACAGAACAGACAAAAATCAGACTCAAAACATGCATGTGTGGAGAAGGAAACTCGAAGGATGAATAAACTGGGAAATTCAGAGTGATTTGGGTGGGTTAACGGGGGTGAAAAATATCATGGTTTTGGATCATTCAAAGTTCATTTTGTGGAACACTATTTCTGAAGTTCAAACCAACGTGGTGAAACCTGGGGGGAGGGGGCGACAAAGTACAAAATGAGCAGAGGGTGCACGACCAGAAAGGAGAAGGTGGAAGACAGAGACACCACCGACCTATCTGCGATGGCGAAGTAATAAACCCATAGACTCAGCTTCATCGCGGAAGATTCCAATAATCTTAAAGATCTTGGTTTCCATGGCGTCAAGATGAGCAAGATGTGAGGCAGGGGAGCCAGCCCAGAGGGGAGAGCAGTACTCCATCAAGCTGTGGATGAAGACCTTGTTGGTGGACAGGAGTTCAGGTGTGCCAAGGAAGGACTTTGTACAATGGAGGATGCCCAGTGCCAAGGAAGGATTTTGTATGTTAATAGGAGTTGGAGGATGCCCAGTGCCAAGGAAGGACTTTGTACGTTGAGGGGTACATTCAGAGGAGTTTGTAAAGGTACATTCAGAGCAGTAAAAAGTATTCATAGAATATTTAATGCGGAATTATTTTACTGACGTTTCTCATCACATGAAACACATCAGATAGCCATATAATAAATAGATGACCCAGAATTCATTATCTGCTCATTAATTCTGGGCTATCTATTTATTATGTACACAAATATGGCAACATTTCTCCTTCAACCCCTGCTTTCCCCCCTTATTGTCCATACATTCTCTTCTCCTCCCCTTTTTCTCCTTTTTTTTTTACTTCCTCTCTATCAAAATCCTTTCTCTTCCTTCTCAGAACTCTTTTTGCACTCACGTACTCTCCTATCTCTCCCATTATTCTCTTTTGTTCCATTTCTCATTGTAAATCTCGTCGGTTTACATCCATGGTTGACAACTTTCTCTGGTTTTTGTATGTCTTTAGTTTCTGACTTCTATGCTCTGTAAATGAAATTTGTAATGACTGAGCCAAATGTGTGATAGGTGATTTGGACATTTCAGACTTTACCAGGTGCCATTATATGAAGTGTAATTTTCCAAAGCATTTGGAGGTCAAGCTCACAGAATCCCCCAGATGGCTTTGGAACATTTTTTTTTAGCCAAAACCTTTTGGGAACACCCTAAACCCCCTCCCCTATCCCCACCGCTTACCGTCGTGAAATGCTCGATCTGCCGCTGGTTTTGTAATATGTCCGCCAAATATCAAAGGTTACAAGCAGTCTGTTGATTTTCTCATATCCAGACTACAAATGTATCGAAGAGTTAACCTCATTTTATATTCCTCACAGCTGCTGCTGTTTAGGAAAAATTTACAGATTACGTACAGTCGTACACAATGGTGGAGTATTTGACCCACTCCCCCACCTTGGTCCCCACATACATGCCCCACATATTTCCTTTTCCTGACCTTCCCAGACCGACATACTTTTTCCTCCTGCCTCCATCGAACCCTCTTTTTTTTAACCTCTTTTTCTCCCCTTTCCTTGGTTTTCTCAAAAAATATATATATTTATTAAAAACAACTCCACCCAGCCACCCATTTTGCATATTTAATATCTGGATGGCTCTGGTCGAACTTTCGCAGCAACGACCTGCTCTCGTAATATCTCAGTTCTTGATTTGGATTGTGTTTTGAAAGATGAAGATGATTATACGTGAGTTTATCTCATCCAATTGGAGAAGTTTTATTTTTCATACTCTCTTGTGCGTGCGTGCGTGCGTGCGTGCGCGCGCAAGTTGGTGTTGTTGACTGCTATTTTAACACGTGGGAGGGTTTTAGGAGATGGAACAGAGACAGACCAACCACATTTCAAAATAGCCACGTGTCTGTCTGTGTCTGTACACATTTCTCTGTTTTCTTATTAGTAAGTTCAACATTTATAATTCAAACCCAACAATATATATATTTTTCTTCATGGCAGTGTTGATGGATCAGACAAGTGCACACACTGGAGGCTGCAATTGCAATCCAGAGTTGGCAGGGTATGGTGGAAGGCTGCTTGGCACACTAAAGCATGTCAGATTGTAACCTGGCTGTGAAGGCTTATGAAGGAGCTAAGCAACAGAGAGTGGATTATGTCTATCACGGAGACTCTTGGCTCAATGCTGTTCTTGGAAAGATTATTTAATTTCACACTTTTGTGGCCTTTTCTGTGGCATTGTATTTTGATCATTCCTTGTATTTTAGGATGAAAACATATTGAGTGCTGGGAAGGTTCCCATTAAATTATATTGAAGCAGAAGATGACAAAAAAGTGATCTTGAGAACACAACGAATGCATTGGTCGGTCCAGTAGGTTATCACATGGTCACTCGTGTGTGTGGTTTTTCCCCCACCCTTAAATGCATGGCATGGAATTAGGGTTTGAAGCAAATTCTGGTGGAATCGTGTTTCATGGAAATCAATTTCAACACAAACAACCGCTAACTGTTTCACTAATTTGGTTACAGAACCCTTAAATGTTCTCAAAAGTACAATTCTAAGGTTAGGCCTTGTCAACTATGGTGCTTGTCCAATCTTTCTCCTTGTTCTGTAAGATAAGCTTGAAATGTTCAAACATTTCCTGCAAAAAGCATGATGCAGTCATATACTTTTATTCAACAATCACAAGGGCTTCTCGTGTTTTTATCTTGATCCAACAAGAATATTATTCTTGCTTTTCAAAGAATTCTGTGCTTGCAATGGAAGACCATGCATTTCTAGCACCATCGGCAAATGCAAAATGACCAAGTTCAAATTGTCTTTAACATGTTCTCTTACTTGGTTGTTTATATTCAAGGAGCATTCAACATGATATAGGAATGGCATTCACAATAGTCCAAGAGTCCAAAACATGCAAACGTTACTTTTTTCATATATATATATATATATATATATATATATATATATATATATATATATATATATATATATATATATATATATATATATATGTAATGTTATGGTTTTGGAAAACGTACCCCAGGGGGAGAGCATATATGGACATGTAGGTGACCCGAGGATCAAGTATTTCATTAGTCTTTGTATAGATAGTCCTTGGTCCCTTGTCAAAGGGCTGTTTGGGGGGGCATGCGTTGGCTCGGCTGTGTTTGTCACATATAATGTCTTCCCCCTCCCCCTCTGTTACTTTCAATCATCCCTCCATTACCCCATCAGCCCGTTTCAACGTTCCACCAAGGATGTCACCTCCATCAAACAACCCTTCAACAGTCCATCGTTTACCTCATCGGTCTTACCTTCAATCCCGTGGCTGTTAATTCTTCAGTTGTGCGGGGTTCCTTTCCATGTTCCCTCCATCTGTGCATTACTTGGTAACCCATCAGGTGCTCTTGCATGCATGTTCGTAGTGCTTGGTACTCAGCATGGCTCTTCTCGCGGGCGTGTACATTACAAAACAGTGTGACTGGACATTTTCCGCATGAAGGAGGGGGCTGGGGCTCTTGTTGTGGATTTGAGCGTGTAAAGGGTGGGCGGGGGCTTTGTTGAAACTTCCCTCAGAATGGTGTGGCGTTTTCCACAAGTGACGTCATGCACCTGCCCCCATTGGCTGTGGACCAATGGGAGGGGGAGAAGGCTTGTGGGAGGATGGAAAGAATGCTGATGTGAAGAAGAAGGAGAAAGGCAAGAGGACTCGTGACAATCTCGCATGAGCAGGGACGAATATGGCTCCTGAGCAGACATCTCAGAAAGCAGAAAGGGAAAAAGTAAAAGGCAGAAAGCAGAAGAGAGGGCAGAAGGCTGAGGGAAGCAGAAAGGAGAAACGGACGGGACAAGCTCGCATGAACAGAAGACTAAAAGACTGAGAAGGCTTGTGAGGGAATGAACAAAAACGTGAGGGAAAAGAAAGGAAAGTTTCATGAGCAGTTGGTGTCGAGCTTCTGTGGAAAAAGAACACTCCTTCCACGAGCGCCATTCTGCCCTCTCGATCCTGTCAGCCATGAAGGACGAGAAGTATGAACGGCGGCACCTCATCAACGGGGACCTGAGGAGGAAGAATCTGAGGCAGAAGTGGGCGAGTCGCACATCTGGCTCGCATATCTAGGATGCCAGAGTGGACTCGCCTACTTGGTCTGGGTACCTCAGGGATGTGGCTGCGTGTCCCTATTGCTTCACATCGCCACTGCCCATCTTCCTCATCCATTTTTCTCAGCATTCTGTATATTTGTGTGAGGTGAGGGAGAGACGAAAGACTGCTTTCCTTTTCTCCATTCATTACTTTTATTTTATTTTCAAGTCCTTCTTGGTTTCTTCTTTTCCCCTGAGTGAATGAAGGCCAATTCTTCTGTTTAAGTAAGATTGAAGAAGAATACGTGTTATGGTTAAATCTGCTCTTTTGTGCCTTTTTGTTTTCTGGCTTATAAATATTTGCTTTTAAATGATTGCTTGTTTGTGTGTTTGAAACAAATTATTGTTTGTTGATATTTCCAACCTGACTCGGTTGTCTTTTCTTTTATTAGTCCGATGCAGTGTACAAGGTTAGACTATACACCCCTTGTGTTGGCTTAACGGTTGAGGTGACTGGCATAAGATCTTCGGGTCTTGAGTTTGACCCCCTGTCGTGCTGTTAAATAACATCATGTGGGGTGACTCAGCCTGTTATCCTTCTGAGTCAGCAAAATGAGTATTAGCTTACCTGAAACAGGAGGCACTGCACCAGCGGCACAGCCATACTCCCTCCAATGATGCAACTAGCAGCCACAGCAATGGTTGATCTGGAGGTGGGGGGGGGGTTCACCAAGTGCACCTGAATCCCCCCTCCTCTCCACTCTTACAATAATGTCACATGATCGGAAACTGCACAATCGGCAATCCCACATCTTTTGCTTTCAGTCGGCAATTAATCCTCGCTGCGATACTTTTCACCGCTGGTTCTGTTTTAATCCTTGCGACTCAGTGTTTAGTTATGGCTCTGAAGAGAAAGGCAACATTTTTGGGATTGTGTCCCACAGCAAAGCGCAGTACAATCCTGAGCTATTTCACCAGGTAATTCAAGTTTCAGTAGCTAGATTGTCCATTATTATAAATAATGATCTGATGATCCGCAATGACGAGTTTAGGTTTCGTGCTCTGGGTCATTTCGCCACATTGTGTGCTTGTCCGTTTGATATTGTGACGTCCACGGGACTTGAACAGTCCCGCCAACATAGAATGAGCCGAAACGATGGAGGCGTTTTATTTATTTATAACCCAAAGATGGCGGTTCTAATCGCTCTACCGCAAACGGGACGAGGAAGGTGGCACGAGTCGCTTTTCACTGAGTTGATAACGTTTATTCCTCAAACCAGAAATAACAAGACTCGGCAAGAAGATGGATCCGGGGCGATTCGACGGGATAGTGTGGGATTGGGCGTGGGGAAAACACAGACAATTCCAATGAATATACAAATCTCAAACCCTCCAAGGCGCCAGGTACACACACACACAAACACACACACACACACACACACACACACACACACACACACACACACACACACACACACACACACACACACACACACAAAACGTAGCTATTTCTGGTGGTCAGGCTGGACCATGGTGTGGACGCAACAGTCCCTGGATTGGTGTCGGACGAGCTGGCCTTGCTCTCGTCAGGGGGGCAGGAGAAACCGTGGTGCTGTCGACCTCCTGGTCTTGGCCCAAGTCCGCTCACAGCCGCCAAGGAACCAGTTCTGGCGCCAAATTGCGAGCAGGAGAGGGAGGCAGGTCCGCCCACCGTTCGACCCCGTACTCCGAGCCAGCAGAACCCCAGAGCCAACCAAGGTGAGGCACGAGGCTCAGCAAGGCTACAAGACACGATGAAACCAGGGCCGAATCAGCGCAACAAAAAGCACGCTCCCAGCACAACAACCTCCACCCCAAAAAACGGTCTTTTTGTCCCGAT
>NC_140974.1:21128029-21133029 GCF_056783735.1 Eptatretus burgeri | reverse complement strand
GAAGCGGAGGACGCAAGGACGAGGGGGTGCTCGCGTCGATCCTAGAATTTGCATATATCGATGACCGACAGACGCGACCTGGCCGAGGCGGAGGAACCGCCACCGCGCCGCATATAATAGGAGGGAAGTGGGCCCTATACCCCGAGCGTTTGTGATCCTGAATTTTCCTCGGAAAGGCCACTATGCGACCAAGGGGGCCGCGTTCCCACCCGCGGCTCGGTGCCGGAGGCACTGTCCACGAGGGCCCAAGACAGCCATCGCCGCTCAGTGTCTCATCAGATGGTGCGGAAATGGCTGACCCGGTCTCGAGTCTCAGGCGAAGGTGGTGGAGGTATTTCTTTTCCTTGGTTTGGATGTGTTATGGTGCCGTCTGTGGTAGAAGTAAGTGTATAAGTGTTGCCGTGTGCTGATGCGATGATGGTATTATGATGTGTTTTCACTTTTATGTTTGCTTTTTTGTGTAAATGGTAATTGTGTTTTCTTTTTTGTGTGCGGTTGGCGGCGAATTGTATGTTGTGTGCTTCCGTGTGCCGAGCGTTGTGCTTTAGTTGGTTGAACTGTTCTCCCGGCTGGCCGTGGTGGTTGTTGTGTGATGGCGGTTGGTAGTGGGCTGGTTCAAATTAATAAAGATCGAGCAGATAACACCGCTTCGGCTATTCTCAATAGTGCAGACGGGTACGGCAGAGTGGCCCGTGAATCCAGAAATCGACCTCTGCGACGGGGTTTGTCGCCCGGTCTAACTACACATGCACTTAGGTAGATATCGGGTGGCGACCTATGGGCCCTGAATGGTGGTTTGCGAAGGTCCACCCGTAACTATATATATATATATATATATATATATATATATATATATATATATATATATATATATATATATATATATCCGGGGAGGCGTGCCGCGATATATATACGTGGCCGTCGCACGCCGCGGGCGCGGAGGGCCCGTATACATATATAAGGCGGCGCGCCCGGGGCGGATATATATATATATATAGGGGGGGTATATATATATATATATATTTAGAGGCGGGACATATATATATATATATATTTATACATATATATTTATACATATATATACCCCGTTTATATACGAGCGATATATTTATATATATATATATATATATATATATCTCAAAGGCGGCGGGGCGGGAACGGGGGTATTAGATATATGTATATATATATATATATATGTAGAGTCCATGGTCCAGGATGGATATCCCCGAGCAGGGGAATATGTTGATTGTGCATATAACATATATATATACTGATACCCAGGACCCGAGGTGGGTGCGCATCATATATATATATATATATATTTCTACATATACCCTTTATACATATATATATATATTTATACATTGGCCCAGCTATTCACCATCTGTCTGGCACAAATGATATATATATATATATATATATATATTTATACGATATATGATATATATATATATGAAACGACGATGGATGCGATATACACAGCATATATATATATATTTATACAGAAATGAGAAAGGCATATACACATATATATATATATATATATATGGATACAAAAATGATATATATGGATTTATACATATGAAGGAGGATATATATATATATATATATATATATATATATATATATATATAGGCCGTAGGCCGTGAGCCGGGGATATATATATATATATATATGGGAACAAACGAGCCTGGGTGGGAGGCGCAGTGGTTAGGGCAGCGGTTTGGGATCCAAGAAAAATGGAAAAAATAATTCGTGGAACGTGTTGGGCGAGGGTCGTGAGCCACTGAATTAATACACCAGGGAGGGGAGACCAGCCGGTGTCAGGAGACCTTCACGAGGTCGGCGAAATGAGTACCAAGGGAGGTAAACTGGGCCGGATTGGCAGAGACCCCGGGAGATGGGAACGATAGAGGGAAGAGCTACACGATATCCCTGTGTCGAGTGAAGGCGCACGCACACGGAGGTTGCGTCAGGAACCAATGGGCATCCGCGTAAAACATGTTATTTGGGACTATGCGGCGAGCACCTGGATGGCGCCTCCTCCAGGAACGAGGGGAGGAAGTATGCCCCCTTGGGGGCAGCAGTCACGACCAGAAGAAGAAGAAGAAGATATATATTTGCGAAGGTTGAGGGGACGAGTGCTGTGGACAGGTATATTTATATATATAGGCCCGGAGGCCCCGGAGACCCTTGTGGGGACACGATTTATCCCCATATATATTTATATATATATATTTATATATATATATATTTATATATATATATATATATATATATATATATATATATCCCAGCAGCGCCCGTATTTGGATGAGGCATCTTCTTCTTCTTGCCTTTTATATTTATATGAGCCGTATATGTGAGTGGGCAGCCAGTATGAGTGAGAGCACGGTGTGTGGATATATATATATATATATATATATATATATATATATACACCGCGGGTGATACATATATATATTTATGGTTTGTGTGAGTATATATATATATATATATATATATATATATATATATATGATATAGGCGGTATATATATATATATATGGCATGCGGGAACTGACGCAGCCGCTTCTTCTTCTTTTATTGATGGTGTGGACTGTGTGCGTCGTGACACGCAGGTGTGCCGTGGGTTGATATATATATATATATAGCCGAGTAGCGGCTATATATAGTTGTTTCGAGGACCGTGCCGGGTTTATATATATTTATATATATATATATATATACCCAGCACGCGGTGAGCACGCGGTGCCGTGCTGTGCAGCGCACGATATTTATATATATATATATATATTTATATATACGCGGTGGATTTATATATCCCGCGGATATATATATATATATATTTAAGCGGATTTGGACCGGACCCGGGTTCTCCACCGCGATCGTGCGTGTATATATATATATATATATATATGTGTTCGCGTGGGGATATATATATATATATATTTATATTTATATATATATATATGCGCACGGTGAGCGTCATGGCTGCACGTATATATATCCGGCAGGGGGAGGGGTATCTCTGCCGGATGGTCCCACGTCCAAGGAGGGACGATAGACACGTATATGGGCATATATATTTAAGGTTCTGGGTGCAGCGCGAGAGCGCGAGTTGCCGCGCGGCAGGTGCTGCGCATGGGAAAAGAAAATATATATATTTATATATATATCACTTTATATATATTTTATATATATATATATATATATATATATATATATATATGACGGGACCCCTATACCTGGGCACAGGATATTTATTCTATATATAGGGATAGGGTATAGCTTTATATATATATACTTTATATATATAGTCATATTTATATATGGATATATTTAGAGGGATTTATATATATATTTAGGTGGGGATATATATTTATATTTATATATATGAATTTTTGAGTTATATATATATATATATATATATATAGCGGGGATATTTAGCTACGTAGTGTTATATATATATATTTATATATATTTATATATATATGGGAGGGCACGAGTTAGTTAGGGATTTATAGTATATATATATTTATTTATATATATATATATGTTGAAGAGTTGGGAAGTGGAAGCTTGTGTGCTTTATATATGAGTGAGGCCAGCAGGGTCTGTGTGAATATATATGGGGATATGCATGGTGCGATGAGTGATTGGGGGAGGAGTGACTATATTTAGAGTATATAGTGAGTTGGGGGTATATATATTTATATATTTAGGTCGTTATATATGTTGGTGGGATAAGTAGGCTCGAGATATATTTGGAGGGGTACATATAGCCCTGTTATACCGGGCCCCAGGAGCTGGCTGCGAAAGCTGAGGTATCGCTGAGTGGGTACCCGGGCACCAGGCTGGTCGGCCGCGGTATATATGGGCCCATGGGGGGTACCAAGTGTATTATGGGCACGGGTGCGCCTGCTCATTTGTCCTCGGGGAGCCCGGGCGCCATTAGCCGCGTGGGCAGTGCTACTGCTGGGCATGGGTGACCCTCGTGAAAGGGGCCCGGGAGGGGCCCGGTGGGTTGCGTTTCAGGCGGAGGTGCCCACGAACACCAATCAGTTAACCATGGTTCCAGTGCTCCACCAGTGTAGTGCCCCGGGGTTCCATTTAACTAGGGAGGTCGGCAGAGGTGTCTTCCTGCCAATGGGGTCGCGTGCCCAGCCAGGAGACCGATGTGAGGGGCACGGAGAGCACCAATCTTAGAGGGTATGAGACACCAATCACAGCCGAGCGACGGGAATCTGGGTTGCTTAGAACCGATAGTTTAGGCAGGGCGCAATTGTTTCAGAAATTACCTCTAACAGTCTAAATCGAGGTTCAGGCAGATGTACCCCTCCGCACCATCAATGGAAGTGAAAGGACAAGCATGGACCCACTTTGGTATGTCAACAACTCTGGGAGGCCATTCTATTCATAAGAAAAAATACAGGACGTAAAAATAACTCTCCCCTTATTTCCCCTCTGTGATGAAAACGTAGGGGGTTGGGGGAGTAAGGCTAGGTGACAGAATAGGTTAGCTGCAAGCGATAATAAATAATTAATCAGGCATTTATAGGGGGGGAAGTAAAAAAATAGAGACAAGAGCAGATAAGCTTATCACTATTGGGGGTTTGACGTAAATTAAGGGAGTGGGTAAACAGGCAAGGCGATAGGGTTCCCAGGAGATCTTTCAGGGGAAGTGTCCGAGGCCCGCCTTCACCAAATAGCACCACCGCACTCCCTCTCCATAAAACGATCCTCCACTGAAACGGCAAAGGCTGAGCATGCTATCGGCTGGCCGTGTTTTGCCAATCCTGCCTTGCCGTGCATCTGCCACTCACAAACAGGCCTGTGAACGCCCAATCAACATGCCGGCTGGTCTTCAAGGAAACAGGGACGGCCAAGAATCATCTGCCAAAGAACAGTGTCTCGTGCAGAACCAGCATTAACGGTCCGGGCTATGTGCCTGCTGCCTTTGCCATGCCATGCCCACAACCGACGGACAGCCCGTTCAA
>NC_140974.1:21065529-21120529 GCF_056783735.1 Eptatretus burgeri | reverse complement strand
ATGCTGGATCAATGGAAGGAAAGGACAAGCATGGACAACTTGGTATGTCAACAAGGAATTTATTCATAAGAAAAAATAAATAAAAATAACTTTTTATTTCCTTGTGATGAAAATAAGTAAATTCAAATCAATCAAAATATTCGCAAGCAAATAAATAATTAATCAGGCATTGATAGAAAAAGAGACAAGAGCAGATGCTTATCACTATGCCTTACGTAACAATTAAACACAAGGCAAGGGTTCCCAGTAGATCTTTCAGGGGGAAGAGAAATCCAGTCTCGCTCACCAAATAGAAGTCGTACGTCAAATAAAACGTCCTGAAATGTGTGAGCATGCTATATCTGTTGCCAATGCCCTGCCTTGCCGTGCACCCACTCACAAACAGGCTTGAACGCCAATCAACATCACGTGGTCACTCCCAGGAAACAGGGACGCCAAGAATCAGGAACACCAAGAACAGGTCTCGTGCAGAACCAGCATTAACGGTCCGAGCGTCACCCACCGTCAGGAGCCACAACCGACGGACAGCTGTTAAGAGCTGTCAGAAACTGAGGTGCTGTGAGAAACTGTAAGGCTTCAAGGCCGTCACCAACTGTCAAAAACACAACTGTCACCAGCACACCAACCGTCTGACTGGAACTGACGAAGCAACCGTCTGACTGGAACTGACGAAGCAACCGTCTGACTGGAACTGACGATAGCCGTTGCCCAGCTGGCACCAACTGACACAAACTGTCGCAAAACTCTCCAAGCTGTAAGAACCACCACCAGCTATCGCCAACTGACTGGAAAAAAACAGTCCTCTCGTCCTCTTTATAGGTGGCCCGTCTGGGTGGAGCTTCAAGCAGACTTCAGCCAAATCCACCTTGCCTATTGGCGCATCATTGCACGTGACAACCCGCCCGCCCCACGATCATTCCTGGCCTACGATGCCATGTTTGTGGTGCTGGAAGAATGGCAGAAAGCAGCCATTTGACAGAATTACCAAGTGAAAACATGAAGCACTCATAAAACTTGAACAACAATTATCATCTCAATGTTCAGCCTGATTCGAAAAAGAGCCGGTTAGCATCCATAGAGCTGCTGAACAGGGTGTCAAACTTTGATGGAAAAAGGTGGGTGTTGTGCCTCCATTGGGCTAACTGCTATCTCACACACATGAATTTGTCTATCGGAAAGAGAAAAAGGCCATCCCATAAGAAAGGGAATCTATTCTTTACCCTTCTCAATGCATCAAGGTTAGAATCCCACCAGACATGGGGACGAATCTATCCTGGACCTGCCTGCATTTAGGGAAATAACACTGAGGACCTAAATGTTTGTATGCTTTCATAGGATCCGATTCTGAAATCCATAACTATGTATGTATATATATATATATATATATATATATATATATATATATATATATATATATATATATATATATATATATATATATATATATATCTCCAATCATTCAAACATGGACATAATGCTCATGTAAGATCTGATGATCCCATCCAGCATGAACAGAGAACACAAAGCACTGCAACGAGACATCGTACTCAGATACAAAAAGGAAAATGACGCATTGCTAATTGAGATTTCAGTTCCCTGTTTCGATCAGAATAACATGGAAATCAAGAAAACGACCAAATATCAATATCTCAAGAATGAAGTGCAAAGATCTTGGAAGCTGAAGAATCCCAAAATGTACCACTGATATTTGAAGCAACAGGAATGATAAAGAATAATCTCACAAAGATCCGACAAACCAACCCTGGGAACATTACCACAAACAAGCTGCAATTGAATGCTATCTCGGGCTCATTGATGATCCTGAAAAGAGCTCTCAGAAGAATACTGAGAACACAACTTCACCCATTATAAATATATGTGGAAAAATTATGGGACGAGACAGGAATCAAACCCAGTCCTCTGGCAGACCATACCATTGCTCTGCCATCTGAGCTATCTGGGTGACCCATTGGCTGAGCAACACAATTCCTCCACATATAGAAATGCCACTCTCCCTCGCTTTTTCCAGGGCACTTACTGCCAACTATCTGAGCAATGAGGGCCTGTTCACGATCCTTTACCAAAAGGAAGGTGGATACTTTAAATCTTGGGAGGATTTCGTTCCACCTTCTGACTCCTAAATTATGGAGATAACAATCAACAACAACACACAAACACACACACACACACACACACACACACACACACACACACACACACACACACACACGAAAGACCATTGTAGCATGTGTTGTTATAAGGAGTGCTTAAACAAATAAATGTTATTAATAAGTTTCCATCTGGAAGCAATTCCAACTTCGTTTGTTTGTCAAAAAGTATTGCATTGAAACAGTGGACTGATTGAATGCTGTGAGAGTGCTTAATGGTCATTGTAATTACGTGAATAATATTTGCTGCAATCTCTTGCAGGGCTCCATCCAGCAGCTTATGTTTGTTCGAAGTGATCCTACTGCTTCTTACCGCCACTGCACGTCGTTCGACCCACCGTGCCTTCCGCCGATGCATTCTCCCTCTCCAACGCAGGTGACTGTATGTTTTCCATCATCAAAATGGATGATCATTGATTTCCATTACCAGATCACCTATCCATTAATTCAGCTATTTTAAGTGGAATCTGTCTGCTTCCATTGGAATTAACATTCCTCTGAACTCGAGATGCAACTCTTTATCAGTCATGTGATATTGCTTGTAATCTCAGCAACAGTACAAAATCTGTTGGAGACCTGCAAACAGTTTGCTATACATTGTCTCGGAGGTAAGGAGTTCAAATTGTTAATGGTGGCGAAAAATTAATGCAGACCTGAGTTACAATAAAAGGAATTAATGACTTTCAAAATTACAATCCTCATCAAATGCATTTACTTTTAAAAAATAAATATTAAAACCTTCTGGGCTGCTGTTGATGCTATCCCAATGTTATTGTTGATTCTTCCCATTCTTGATAACTATGAAAGATTGATGAATGTTACTATATGATTTCACATCATAGCTTCAAAGGTCATGTGTGACTTGATTCGTTTTGATAAAGACGTATCAGCAGTAAAGGGTTCCCTTTCGAAGAATTATGTCCATTTTTTTTAACATTGATTGAAGGATAATAGAGGAGCTTGTACTGTACATAAATCACATGCAGGACAAAGATATTAGTCAATGTCAGTGTACTTTTACAGGAATTTCAAATATATTAGTAGATAATCGGCAGCACACATATGGTATATGGGATTTTTTCCGGAGTTCCCTACATTGCGAGCCAGGGATCCAGTTGGAAATGCTGCCAGGCAAACCTCCCACATCTTCCTTGATGGTGTATCTGTTAGATGCTAACAAAAAGGGGAGCTGGTGAGGGTTCAGGACAAAATTTGCAGCTTCTGTAGCTTGCATTTGATCGTCATTCCAAAGCATTGAAGAGAGTTCTAAATTTCAACCCCAGCATGGAGTCTCCAGATTTGAGGCTTTGAAACAAGTTCACAAACACTTCGCCCCAGTTACCCCCACAGCTGTTTTTCAGAGACTTTGCACACGATTCTCGGAAGGCCCCAGTCAAGGCAATGGAAAGACACACATTGTGGGGCAAAATGTCTCAGTCAGGTGCAGACATTCCAACTGGGTGGAAAAAGTCCGTTTGACCGCAGGGATTTCTGTTGGCCTTGTGCGCATGTTCATCTGAAGTTTGAAATGTTATTTTTGTGCCTCAGTTGATTTGCAAGGAAAAACAAATGGACAAATTGAAATTATGAAGATGAACCTCAACTTTCTCCAAACTACATCAGCTGTTTTGCTCTTCTTGCGTATTTTCAAGGAGAGAAACTCAATATCAGAAAAGACTGTTCGTCCACTTGGCTTCAATCACTGATCTTTCCTAAAAGAAGTGTAAGGTATTACAAGTAATAATGGAGGACCTTCACGATACATTGAGAAACGTTTCTCTCCTAGAAAAAATCCTGGACAGGTATACACTCCGTCATAGGATACTTGACTGAAAGTGGCAGGGTTTTGGACACTCGCCACCTCTTTGCAAAAGATAACGTGGGATCTTTAATATCCATCAACGAACAGGGCTAGCAGACTGGTCCTCTGGCTTATCAACCTTCCAATGAATGGCACACACATTGATGCTTGACCCTGCATTTTAAACACAAAGGGGACAATTTATTGGTGGGTCGAGATTCCAACTGAGTCTAGATACCTCAAAAGTATTGGGAATTAAAATAAAACATATCTTTTTCATATTTAGCTCAGACATCATTCAACCAGGTAGTACATGGTGTATTCAGAATTAAAATATAACCGACATATATCGCAAATTCATTGTGCACAGAATTTCGAATAATTCCTTAATGGGAACATCACAAATCTTAAACATGATAAATTGGCCAGTTTTGGTGTTTATATCTAAGCACCTCATTCCTGATTCTGTGATGTTACATTAAAATCCCATATGTAATAATAATATGAGGTCCCTCACAAGGAATTTCTAGGAGACCAGCCAAGACCTGATTTTGGACTTATGACAGCATTTTTTATTAATAGCTGGCATCCATGCTATCAATTGCTTATCACATGGATAAAATGTTATGGGTGGAGTGCATCATCAATTTTTAACTTCATTGTCATTTCAAGATCACAGAAGTCAAATGAAGGTATCATTCATTTTATGGGAATATGATATGATAAATGATAAAATGGGAAATTAACACATGTAGTTTTTAGCTGCGTCGCGCGTAGCAAACGCTGGCTCTAAGAGAGCTCCGTGTTGTTGTTGTTGTTGTTCTTCTTCTTCTTCTTCTCCTTCTTCTCCTCCTTCTTCTTCTTCTTCTCCTCCTCCTTCTTCTTCTTCTTCTTCTTCTTCTTCTTCTTCTTCTTCTTCTTCTTCTTCTTCTTCTTCTTCTTCTTCTTCTTCTCCTTCTTCTCTTCTTCTTCTCTTCTTCTTCTCCTTCTTCTTCTTCTTCTTCTCCTTCTTCTTCTTCTTCTTCTTCTTCTTCTTCTTCTTCTTCTTCTTCTTCTTCTTCTTCTTCTTCTTCTTGAAGACAAAACCTTTAGGACTCGGCTCTTTTATATACAGGATCCGGATCTCCTTTAATACTAAACATCTGTACACATCCTCGCATTGAGGGTGCCTTTTGAAAGTGTCTATCATCAACTTTTAAATATATTCGGACATTTGCTTTAAAGTTTAGAAAAGTTCACGTTACTATTTAAAGATTATTCCATTTAATGTGTTGTAATTTCGTAAATACACAATTTTCTCGTCATGAACAGGAGCCTCCATGACGGGTCTCGCTATTGGCTCCATCAAGGCATGTGACAAATATCGGAAGTTGTTGTTATTGCCTTTAGGACGCGGCTCTTGGACACATTTGTCCTTGTTTTTTTATATCGTTCATAACAATTCTCTTTCTCATCACTTGGACACATAATATATGCAAAACTGACAGTTTTGGGAGGGTATAATGAGGTCGTGTTTTGTTTTCGAAAATATGGTGAAATGTTTGTAGCTCCCATTGCCTTCTCGGCTGGACAGGCTTAATAAAAAAGTGAAACATAAAAACCTGTTTTCCAAAGAAACCAGTCTTACACAAGCTCCGTGTCGCTAAATCTTAGTTTTTCGCCCTTCAATTACCCTATTTCCAAATCGCACCTGGAACAAATCGGTATGAATTACTCATCTGCATTTTAGTCTGCACATATCGACTGACCAATATGGTTGCAGCAGTTTGTGGCATCACAATTGCAGACACAAACACGGACTAAATAATTCTTATAACAAGATAATTTTACTTTGCTGCACTTTGATTTGCACGTACAGGTCACAAGTTCCCAAGAGGAATTTGGTATGAGCAGCAATCTTGTCCAAACTACTTTTGGCCAGTGAATTCTTTATTCCAGCCGCATGTCCTAATCGGTGAGGATACCGTAATTGTCGCTTGATCGGCTTGTAGCCATATCTTTGCCTGGTAGTTATCTCTTGCAATGTGACGTTCCAGTGCATCTCTCATTGGGGGCAACAATTCTAGACTCTTTTATGCTTGGGCAAAGAGCTTGAGCCTGCCATGGTCAATGGTCATAGCCTCTGGTATACCATAAAGGTGGCACACAAACTTTTCAGTCTCAGCAAAGGCACCATCACAACCAATTCTGTTAAAAAGAGAGGCTGTTTCTGGAATATTTTCCAACAGGACATCCCATGACCACTGAACAACGATGTGGTGTCACACCCTGATAGAGCATGGAAGCTAAGTAGCTTTTCCTTCACAGGCTCTCCAAGGTTATCAGTGATGACCATGGACAGGGTAACACTTTTGTTCCTTCATTGCTCCTGAGAGCATACATGTTTTGGTTGACTTTCTTGGCAGAAAGTGTAACAGCAAGAGGAAGACATCCATATCCCTAGAGATTGCTAACACTCGTTTGTATCCAGAAACAACTGCTTGAGATGCATGCAGTATAATCTTGCTCTCGGCCTTGTCATGGTTATTCTGGAGGCTGATATGGTCTCGCCTCGTTGCTTTTGCTTCCTTTAGGTTAGAGAAATCTCCTCCAGTTAGAAGCTCATACTGTTGATGTAGTTCCTTCCCTCTATTAATAAGGACACTGGACAGGAACTGGGCAAGATTAGCCTTATTTTCATCCAAGGCTTTGAACTGGCTCCATCCTGTGGCCGTGGTACATGAGCTCCATCTATCAACTTCTGTATGTGTTTCTTCCGACCTCGCCTTTTCATATCTCATGGTTGATTTTATCTAGTCTACTTGTAAGTAATGGTCAAACACGGCATCGACTCTTGTGGTGTATTCTCCAAGATGTTGAGTGATTGACTTTATGAATATATTGGTGGAATCACCGAACATCTGACAGTCACAGGGTTTTCAAAGAGTTTGGATGAGGGTATGACCATCGATAATGACACACGTCTTCAATTCAGAATTTGGGATTTCTGTGAGAATGATTAACTGGATGAATTGGTTTACCAATCAAAAACTAAAAGCCAATTTTTTTTTTTGTAGATCAAAAGGTGAAGGTCACATAAAATCATCAATTTTCCTCCGTTTGACTTGAAATTTGAACAGGGGTTGCGTGTTTGATCACTGAATTTGTTCACCAATAAAACGCTGGAAGCTGATTGTTTTAACGTCAAAGGTCAAGGTCGCCTAAAATCATTTTTTTTGGATTTCTTTTTAGCTGTTTTCGTCATGTTTAGCATACGGAAGAAGAAGAATTCCAAATACAAAGGGGACGCACATGGGCTTTGCATTTTCATATGCTTTCTAGTTTCAAATAGATCCATTTCAAATGAATTCCACATTGTTATTGATTGAAGATGTAACCTGTAACCAGGGGCGGATGCAGGGGCGGGAGCGCACCTGGCGCACGCCCTCCCAAAACCCCTCGGGGGCACACCTGGTGCTCGGACTCCCTAAACCCCTCCCCTCCCGTAAAAAGTGAGATCGTTTTTTCACATGTAATGAGGTGTATATAACCGAAGATGCAGTCTCCGAATGTGGAAAATGAAACTGTCTCATGCAGTGAATTTTTTGAACAATTTCCAATGTAAAGACTAAATATATAATAAGGTACCATAGGTAAGCCTACCTAATATTGGATAGCGTTTCAAATATTTTAAATGTAAAATCTGCAACGATTACATTGAAGAAAATGCTTTAACTGTTTAATTGTACACCGCTCCTCAATTCCATATCTCGGTGATGCATGACATCATCGCTGGGCGCTGAAGGAAAGGAGTACTCAGTTTATACTCTGTTTACTTTCTTGTTTGTTCGTTTGGTCGCCGAAATAGGTGGCCCTTATTGTCAGTAATTTTGGGTCACTGAAATAGGTGACCCTTATTGTCAGTAATTCTGTCTTTGTTTGTTTGTTCGTTTGTCATCAGCATAATTGGTAGTAAACGTGGGCCGATTTTGACCAAACATAGGTGGTAGGTACATCTTATGACCTAGTGCTTTGGAAATTGTGATGGTTGCTAGGGACGCTTTGGTTCCCAAGCAACAACCGAAAAACCTTCAAAATCGGTACCGTTCATGCGAAATCAATTCCGAAAGCCATTATCTCACGTAGGGTGATGAAATTTGGCACGAATGATCTACAGGTGATGCTCTATCAAATACATTCCGGTTTTTGTGATATATGGAATACTTTACCCGCAGCGCCCCCTACAATTAGGGTATTTTTTTGTGTACCTTGTCGAGGCTCGTATGAGAGCTAACACACAACGCACAGCAAGGGGGCATGAGACAAGAAGGGGCGGGAGTGGAAGGGACAAAACAGTGGGGAACAGACACATTATGTGATCTGTGGAAGGGAGAGGGATGGGGATGGGATGGGGAACATGGGGAAGAGAAGATGGACATTACAGGGACTTTCAGGAAGGAAATCAGGGGAATTGAAGGAAGTGGGCTTGGGTGGATTATCGGGGGTAGAAAAGATCGAGGATTTGGATGGGGGATGATAAGAGGTGGTGGTGAACAGCTGTTTTGAAAGCCTGGAGGGAAGAATGGGAAAGAATAGAGCGAGGGAGTTTATTCCAAAGGCGGGGAAAAAGAGGAATGAAAGAGTGAAGGTGAGCAGTGATTCGTGATTTTGGTAGTTTTACTAGAAGGGGGTTATTAGTGGACCTTGAGCGCCCTGTGGGAATGTGGTGGGGACAAATCGGAGAGAGAGAGAGAGAGAGAGAGAGAGAGAGAGAGAGAGAGAGAGAGAGAGAGAGAGAGAGAGAGAGAGAGAGAGAGAGAGAGAGAGAGAGAGAGAGAGAGGGAGAGAGGGAGGGAGGGGGAGGGAGGGGGAGAGAGGGGGACAGAGGGGGACAGAGGGGGACAGAGGGGGACAGAGGGGGACAGAGGGGGAGAGAGGGGGAGAGAGGGGAGGGAGGGGGAGGGAGAGGGAGGGAGAGGGAGGGAGAGAGAGGGAGAGAGAGGGAGGGAGAGGGAGAGAGAGGGAGAGAGAGGGAGAGAGAGGGAGAGAGAGGGAGAGAGAGGGAGAGAGAGGGAGAGAGAGGAGTCGGTAGAAGACAGAAAGACCACCGACCAACCTGCGGTGATTGAGTAAGAGGCCCAAAGACTCAGCTTCATTGTGGGAGATGCCGATGATCTTAAATGCCCTGGTTTCGACAGCTTGAAGCCGAGAAAGGTGAGTAGGGTGAATATACTGCTTCTGGCTCACTTTTCACCATGTAAATGAATGGGGGATTTTCAGCGATTCATATTTTTTTCCCGAACAAATAAACCCCCTTTTTATCCCAAGGTATATTTATTTGTCTCCCCTTTTAACCTGGGGATACTTTTTTTTTCAAAGAACCCATGCAATAAGATAAAGATTTGTTCAAGTAGCAAAGTAGTAATGTGATTTGTTAAAGGTGATTCTAAAGAAATATCTGAAACGTCTTAGCCTCGGGACACTCTTTTTCAAATAACCGATGCATATTGTTAAGCTCACTCATTGAACCTATAAAGATTTGTTCATTCTCAAATTCCTTCAATAGTTTTATTTTCTTTGCACAATAATCCCCATCTAAAATATTGAAAAACAAAACATTTGAATCTTTATATTTTTTAAGATACCCCTTTTGTGCCAATACAAAATGATAAACTTCTCTTAATGCTCTTGTTTGACCACCTCCTGAGCCACATATCATTTTGAGATTATAGTAAATTGTTTTTTCATTGTTCAATTGATAACCATCAAAGTTTTCAGTCCATTCAAGGATATTCATTTTTTTCTTTACATCCTCTAACTTACTACTTTTTAAATTGATTCGCTTATTTGTTTTATTTACCTTTGTTTTAGTTATTTTTTCAATAAGACTTATTTGATATTTTTCACATTCATTATGTTTTCCATTTATATACCAAGACTGAGATTTTCTCCACTCTTTAGTTTGATTAATACTTGGTTTGACCATTTATATATTGCGAAAAAACACGGCGGTAGCCCTTAAAAAACCCTAACCCATCTTCCCATCGTTAAAACACAATCTATTTTATACACTCTATCATAAAATATCCATATGAAACACAATCTATTCCATTATCTAAAATAAATCTCTTATCATCAAAAGCTCCTAATGCCTTTTTATTTACTTCTTCACTATATATATGTTATGTTTATAACTTCTCATTGTATTCATTTTCCTATATTCTTCTCTCTTATTTATCAAACAATAATAATAATTTCTAAAAGTTATTGATTTACTTATTACATATTTCTTTATTCCCTTTAACTTCTTATCAATCTGATCACCATACTTATAAGCATATGCCTTTGCTCTCAATCCAATAAACTCACTCATTACTTTTCCACCCAACTCATCCTTAAACTTACCAATAACCTTTTCATTATTTTTGGAAAATAACTCACTCTTCTTGCTGAAATTATTTGTATCATATACTCCAATATTTTTCTTCATATCTTTATAAACATCATCAGTTTTTATATCTAGGATAAAACTATCAGTGTCCATATACAACAATGAAACATTTTCACCATACTCTTTCTTTAAGTCATTATACAAATAATCATACATCAATATCTTTGATAAATCAAGAACTGCTGTTCCAATATAAATTGGTTTATCCATTACAATACTTTCCTTTTCATATGAATTGCAGAAAAGTTCTCTGAAAAAACCTCTTCTCTCTCAAAACTTGGTTTATTTATCAATCTTGAAGCTTCTTTCCAAGATGTTGCGAATCTAATGTTTTGCCTGTTTCTAACATTTTCCATAGTCTTTCCAAATACAGCATTATTCATTAATTTATAAAAGTCCCCTTCAAATTTTACTTTTGTATTTGCTCTCATATCTGTATTGAATTGAATATACTTTTTCACCCAAGGACTTTGTTTAAATTTAAAAACTCTATGAATTTTAGCTACTCTCAATCCTTCTCTCAAAAACTCTTTTAAGCTTCTCTGATGCAAAACATATCCCTCTTTATCATAGAATGTTGTTAATAACTTTTCTGTTGATTTGCCTTTAATATTAAAACTTTTATGATAATCACTGAACCATTCTTTCTTTGGGGTTTCTTTCTCACATGCAAAAGGAAGGTCTTTATGCTTATTATGAAGATCACTCGGGTACCTCAAATCAACTTCAAAATAATAACCTTCTTCTTCGTCATTCAATTCCTCTTGAGAAGAAATAACAATATTCATCAAAGCCTTTTCATAATCCTTTTCTTCCACCCACTCTAATTTACCATACGGCAGAGATTGAGACATTGCCCATCCATACAAATTATTAGCATCAAAATACATCAAATAATTACTATCTTTTTCACTATCATAATTTGGAAGATATTTATTATTTGCTTTGGCATATCTTTTTGAACATACTTGTGATATTCCACCTCTCTTGGACTTCTCAATCATCAAAAGCATATCAACATCACTGATTAAATCTATATCTTGTTTTGTCATTTTCAACATTGCACTCCAAGCTAAACCAGGAGCTGTGAAATAGTGAGCAGGATCTAATCCATAACAATTTTTATTATGACAGAGTGATCTAAAAGCTTCAAACACATCAGCTCACAATAAAACATCTGTTTTTAGATATAAATCATGATATTCTCCAAGGTTCTTTATCTTAAATATTTTCCATATTTCTTGTGCGTGTTTATATTCCTTATCACTTATCTCTTCTTCATAAAGGTTATTATAGAAACTTTCTTTTGAAGGAAGTTGTGTTTCTTTAAATCTTATAAATGAATCCATATAATCATAAGGATTAAATCCCTTACTTGTAAGAATTTTCTCTTTACTTTGAATTTCATTCCTTGTTTGAATTTCCTCTCTCGTGAGAATTCCTTCTTTAATCAGAATTTCATCTTTAATCAGAATTTCCTCTTTCGTTAGAATTTCATTCATTGTTCGAATTTTCTTTATAATTAGAATTTCATCTTCAGTTAGAATTTCTTCATTAATTTCCTCATTAATTAGAATTTCCTCTTTACTTTGAATTCTCTCTTTAACCTGAATTTCCTCTTTAGTGAGAATTTCCTCTTTTGGAAAGAATGAATTAAGATTTGGAAAAGAGTCCGTGGAGCTTAGATTTGATGTGAGGTAGGCAAGTGGTGTTCCCATAAACTTGTAAGAATCTAGAAACCTAATACGAGTTAAAGGTTTTGTGAATATCATTTTTGTAAATGAAATATACTTTTGACTTGTGTTTGTTATGGCAGAAATATTCCCTGGTGTTTTTTAAAGTTCATTTATAAATAGATGTGTATCATAGTTGGCGCTGTTGTGAAGAAAGACTCGAATAAAAGAAGGTAATTTATAATTAAGATTACAACAGGAATGAGCGGGACCTCTATATTTGATGACAATGATCCCTAACTTTAGACTCCTTAATTTCCCCCTCACAAATATGACAGATATTCTTTCTAAATTCTAATTTTTCTTCTTTGGTTAATTTCATCGGTTCATTTGTTTCTTTCATTAATTTAGTGAGTCTTATACAATCCTTTTCTAATCGTTTTACAAACTCTTGTGAAGCTTTTTTTCCACTTTAATTTTCAAGTTTGTTATACTTTTCTCCAACAGATGATTTGATATAATAACAGAACCCACAAGGAATATGTTTTTGATATTTATTTGTATATGATTATTTTGGATTAGGAGAAGCAGTATTTAACTTTTTAAGGATACACTCAAAATCAGCGTATATCACAAATGGGAGCATGATAGATTTATTATAATCTTCAAAAGAAATCTTTTCACCATGTTTAGGCATTGTAATTACAGCTGATTTATGATTACTACAATATTTTGAATGTTGTTCTAATTGTTCTTTTGTATGAAATGAATTAAGACATCGCTTACAAGGATATATTTTGTTTGATGTTCTGAATACCTGAGAAGAGATTAATCTTGATAAATTATTGATGTATGTGTCATGTGAATTATTTCCAACACTAAAATATAAAAGATCAATGTGTTTCTTCATTTTTATAGTTGTTTGAAATTTTTAATATTTGAACTTTGTTTGTATCCGTTAATCCATATACATTAATAGAAAGATTATTCTTTTTCTCAAATTTAGGAATATCTGGTAGTGGCATTGGGAATTTAAAATCTTTAATGTCCAAGGTATTCTCATATTTCATATATTGTTTTACTCTTTCTGAATTACATTTTGGTGGATGAAAGTGAGCAAGAACAGACCAGAGAAAACATTTATTATCATTGTTCTTAATATTAACAACTGCCTTCTTTCGTTTTATTTCTTTTGGTAATTCAATATCAGAAGAAGCTTTAAGAGGGTTTGATTTTAGAATGTGTATATCTAAAAAGATGATTTTTTTTAAATATTGAATCTACTTCCTACCACTGTATTATCAACATCCTCCTCTTGTTTTGATAGTTCTTCATTAACCCCACTATTCAAAAAATCTTGAAATGATGTTATAAAATGAAGATCTGTTCTCATATAAGGAGTTTTTTCTTCATCTTGTCTTTTCATATTCATTTTCACTCCCATATAAAACTTTAAAGTTTTCATTTCTTTTAATGTCTTTTTAATAACTTTTTCAACATCAGGTTTCACTATTTCAATTGATTCAGCTATTGATGATGGACCGGGTTCTCTAAATTGAAAAATCCTTATTTTTATATGCCCTTTAAATGCCCCATCAGTGTTTTCAATATAATAGTCTCCCTTTACTTTAAACTCATTTTCTTGTGTTTTTGTGATTGAAGATGTCTATTATAACTTCTCTTCAAAACATCCTTTGAACAGATATCACAATGTTTTCTTTCAAACTCGAGAGGAGATATTTTATGAAATAGATTAAATGTGTGTTTGTTGGTTCGGAGGTGTTTTCTATAATGTTTATATTCGTGATTACAAACATCGCAGTATGTTGTATTCACCATATTTATACAATAAATCTTTGCTTAAACTAAAATTTTCTTTATGAAAATTTCGTTTATTTTACAGGTGAATCTGTGCTTAAAACCATTTTATCCTCCAACTTTTTCACTTAATAAATACAATGTTTCAAGACACAAAAGACAAGTTTCAATCAATCTCTTCATTTGTTAAAGATACTGAGAAATATGTCAAGGATGTAAAATTGAACAAAGATAAATATAACAACTATTGGATAAAAACAATTATGGTGGAGATGATGAGTTCTTCAATTTCCTTCAGTGGAAGGGCTTTTAGTATACCTGTTAGAACATCAATTAAAGTATCTCTAACAAAAGTTTCTCCTCTCCTTCTGGTAATATATTCAAAACTAGAAAAAGCAATGAAACAAGAAAAAGTATCAAAAAACAAAAACATTATGGATGAAGCTTTAGAAAGAAAAGATAAGACCATCTGTAATATGCAAGGAGAAATTTGTATTTTTTTCAACAACCCTAAAGATGTAAATCCTGATGAAATAAAGGATGTTAATATATCAGGTGAAATGACATTTCGTTCAATAGTAGTTAACGATAATTTTAAAATTACCTTTAATATAAAAAATGTTGTCGTTGAATCTGATAATGAAAAAAAGTATATCGATATCGATGGTAATATTATTAAATATGAGTCAATATACAACTGAAAGTATAGATGAATTTCAGTTTAAGTAAAGTTTTACTTTATAAATATGCTAGACTTTCCTGATTCTCCATATGACAAATTTGAGAATTGTCCTGCGTGTGAAAGACGGGGATTAAACACAGAGTCAAAAGCCTATAAACAATGTATATTCTGTGATTATCTTATAATTAATGATAATAAAAAATATAAAAAGGAAAATAATTCTTGTAGATTTACACCAAAAATGAATTACTTTACAAGATTGATTAGAGAAATGAATGTAAAGTATGAGGATGATAACACACCTTTCCTTACAAGGGAAGAAACTGAACGTATTAGAGAAATGTTCAAAGGATTGTTGTTCTATATTATTCATGGATGTGATTTTCAGGGAAATATCAACACAAGATATTGTATAAATAAAATAATGGATTATCTTGAAATTAAACCTGAACTTAGGATAAAATATAGAGTTTCTAAAAAAGCCAATAATAAATTAAATAACCTGTTTTCCAAATATATAAATGAATGATTTTTTACCCATTTGGGAAAATAAGATAAAATTTAACAACCATAAAAATCTCCCAAATTCATTAAGATGTCTCATAGTTGGTTCAAGTGGATGTGGAAAAACCTGCTTACTTTTAAAGATGCTCCTCACTCCCAACTTTTTAGATAATGATAATTTAATAATTTTCACAAAGTCGAGTTTTCAACCAGAGTATCAACTACTCTCACAAGGTTTTAATGCTGGTCTTCAAAAATAAGATATAATCGGTTTATTTAAACTTCAAAAAAACCTAAATGATTATAACATTGAAGATATAAATGACCGTTTTTACAGCCATTTTTCCCTGCTGTGCAGGGGTTGGGCTTTTTCTTGAGGCAATGTTTTATGGCCGGATGCCCTTCCTGACGCCAACCCTGGTCGCCTCATACGACACAGAGGGATATGGTACACCTATTCTAACCGGGGCATACACCGGGACCAGTACACTGGTACTCATTTCGCCGACCTCGGAAAGATGACAGGCTGAGTCAACCCCCTGGTGTTAATTCAGCAGTCAACGGGGCTTGAACTCAGGACCCTAGGATCCCAAGCCGCCACCCTAACCACTAAGCCAACACCAGGCTTATAACATTGAAGATATAATTCAACTATTTTGTGATACACAGAGATGTAAAAAGAAAATCAAATCCGATAACTTGTATTCTTAGTGATAATACGGATGATATACCGTCTCCCCAAGATTTGGATAAATCATAAAAGGACCTCATTATCTTTGATGATTGTGTTAATGAGAGAAACCAAACGGTAATGGACAGCTACTACACAAGAGGGAGACATTCTTCTTGTAATTGTATTTATCTTAGTCAATCGTACTTTCAACTTCCTCGTCGTTCCATCAGAAACAATGCTAATACTTTTATTTTATTCAAGTTAAATTCAATAGAAATCAATAATTTTTGGAGAGATAATTGTTCGACATTATGTAGTAAAAAGAAATTTGAGGATTACATGAAGCACACGACTGAAAAATATAAATATATTGTTGTGAAACAAGATGAGATATTAAGGGATATATTTTTTGTTTTATAAACAATTACATATATAAATGACATATTATTGTAAATCTTGTGGGTAAATCTGCTTCTGGAAAAAAACGTTCATAAATCAAGGTTCTTGTGTAGTACAAATGAGAATATTGTAAATTTACTTAAAAAAACACCCCGTGATACGCATTGTATCAACAACAACTAGAGCAATAAGACCTGGAGAAGTAAAAGGTGAAGATTATCACTATATTTCAGTGGAGGAACATATGCGATTGAGGAATGAAGGTCAAATATTTGAGGAGGTTTCTCTTGGTACAACAAAATATTCACATTGTAAGAGTGAGTTAAGGAAACTAAAATCTGGTGGTCTTGGGATATTAGAAACTAATCCAGAAGGAACGAGACAAATTATTAAACATCTGAGCGGAGTGAAGATTTTATCATTCGGTTTTGATGTTGATGAAGAAACTCAACGCAAACGTATGAAAAGCAGAGATGCAAGTATTAGTGAAGAAGAAATTACAACTCGCATTAATGTTAATAAAGAATTTGATGAAATATTTAAAGAAAAGGATTTATTTGAACACATCTACTTGAATGATGAAGAAAAGGAAAATTTCCCTGTTGATCTTTACAATTCATTAAATGATATTTTACAATAAATAAATGGATGCAAAAGAAAGAGCAAGAAGATTTAAGGAACATCAAGAGTTGGTTTCAAAAGTTGTAAAACAACAGGAAGACATAAAGAAGAAACGCAGACAGAAACTAACGGGCGAAGAAGCATTTGAAAGAAAACAAGAGAAATTTTTTAAACCACTTTTGAAAACTTCCCAAGAAAAAATGAAAGATGTTTCCACAGTTCCCACAGTAGAATATACTCCTAAAAAACTTCAAATGTTAAAAGATTTTGATCAAATGACAGAGGAAGAATTAGAGCATTTAGGAGAATTAGAATATGATGATGAAGGTTTATTTCAACAACTGGAAGAGATTAATCGACCCCCTGATTATATTGTGAATGCTCTTCAAAACAATGAATATTCAGCGGATTCAAAAACCAAAGCAGGACTCATTCCAACAGAACAACCAGCAATATTTCATCTTGTTCAAGAAAAGGTATTGATATTTACTGATGAATTCAGGTTCTTGGGTTCTGCTCAACCCCCTGTTAAACTAACTCCGAGATTAATGTTTCTTCTCACAAAAGATGGAAGACAAGGTTCAACTGTGAGGGATGAATCAAAGTATATTGATAAACCATTGGATATGAAAAATAATGATGATAGAGTATATATCTGCTGAACACTCTAAATTATAGGGTTAGTATTTATAGTAAAAGTAGGAAAAATGAGAAGGAGAAACACATTATTCAGGCTTTAAGTATCCTTGGTTCAGGTATTAGTTTTCTTCCAAATGACCCATCGCAATTAGTTAATAGACTGTTATTTTTGTTAGGTAGTAAGAAGGCTGGAAATAACAATTGTTTTAATGAAGCATCAGCCATTTTAGACCAGTTGATGAACATGAAAATAATTAATAAATCTCAATATAAAGACATTTTATCTCATTAAATAAGATGAGAAGCACAATCCTGAGTTTTAATTTCACAACAAGCGACCACACATTTTCATTCCCATACCCACTACAACTTGACCCAACAAAAGAATATGAGGCATCTTTATTGTCCATGGAAACTTATAATACCTTATTTAATATAACTGATAAAAATGACAAGTTTAGTTATAATCCCGGAAGTGGATACAAAACGATAACAGTCTCACCCGGAGCATATGAGATTTCTCAAATATCTTCCGAAATTTCTCGTCTTATGAAAGAACAGGGTGATGAACCAAAAAATATTGTTATAGACATTCAAAAGCATACTTCAAAATCAACGATTAAAGTTAAAAATAACTACAAGGTTGATTTCACAATTGATAATTCATTTAGAGAGTTATTGGGTTTCTCGTCAAAAAAGATTGAAACTCATGGGACGTTTTACAGTGATAATGTCATTCAAATATCCTCAGGAATAAATTCGGTGTTAATTCACTGTGATTTGATTGATGGTGCTTATAATAATGGAAAAAAAACAAATACAATATTTTCATTCAGCGCATACTCAACTCCAATTGGTTATAAATTCAATATGGAACCCAAAAATTTGGTTTATCTCCCTGTGTCAGGAAAAACCATACACAGAGTAAATTTTAAGATAACCGACCAAGATAATCGTATGATTTCTTTTAATGGAGAAGTTATATCCATCAGAATTCACCTACGTGAAGTTTTGCAATAAATAAATACAATGGTTATTGTGAGGAAACACGAGTTGGGAAAATATAAAATAATTACAGGGGATGGGATGTTCCTTTCCCCATACTACAAGGGTGAAGGTATGTATCTTGGTAGAGGATACTATAAACCTAAGAGACAAAGGGGTGTTGGACATCAATTTAGAGGAGATGGGATAATTGATACTCTAATGGGTATTGGTTCAACTATTCTTAAACATAAAGATCTAATTGGTTCAACTGCTTCTGCTGTGGGAAATGTAGCAGGTGTTGTAAAGAGCATAAAAGATGCCCAGAAGGAATCTCATAAATTACAAGCAATAAAAGAAATTAAGAAAGGCAAAACTCAGTTGTCCCCCCAAGAACGACAGAAAATAATTTGAATACTTGGATCAGGGTTTCAAAAGTTTTAACATCTTTTTTTCCTAAATAAATACAAGTATGGAAGCAATTGATAGTATCTATGATTTGGATGATACTATTATTATCTCAAACTCCACTAAAAAGAAGATTACTTCAAGGTAAATGCAATAACTGGAACAGATAAGACTGGAATACGAATGGTACAAAAAGTTTTGAAATAAATAATCAACAAACCTATTTGAATCTATCCGAAAGTTTCTTGTTGTGTAAATTTAAATTCACTAAAGCTGGGAATAACACAAACGCTACACTTGTAAATGATTTATTCTAGAAAATGTTTGATAGTGTGCGTTTGTATATTGGAACACAAGAAGTTGAAGCGGTTGATTATGTCTCTGCTGTATCTGAAATGATGAAATTTACACTCTATACATTCAGTGATAGAATGGGAAAGGGGTCTGTCGAAGGTTTTATTCCTGATATGTCAACGGGAACAAACACAGACCCTGGATATACTCAAAGGAAAGGAGCGTATAATGACGATACAAAAGCAGAAATAGTTTTACTGTGGCAGTTCCTCTTAAAGGTATATTTGGATTTTGTGATCATGATAAAGTTCTGTATGGTCTGAAAATTAGATTTCAACTACAAAGGAATGATAATGAAAATAGATTGCTTTTTGGTGTTGGTAATGATTTTTGTGATCAGAATAAATTTGTAATTGAGGAAATGAGTTGGTATATCAGTGAATATACTCCTAATCTTAAAACAGAAGAGATGTTGAATAGAAGATTTAACTCAAAGAAACCACTCAGTGTATCATACCTCAAAAGAAGATGTCAACACGTTAAACTCAACCAAACCACTTACACGTGAAATTTGGGTGTTCTGGAAGGAAAGCCACGATATCTGTGGATCATTTTTAAAAAGCCAGATGGTGATACTGCGACTGATAAGAATAATGCATTGAGTGATAATGCTAAGGTGAAACAACTTCGCGTTTCTCTAGATGGAACATTTTATCCACGAGATAGATTGGAAATTAATTGGGAAAAAAATGATTTTGCTGAAGCATACAAGTCTTACCAAAAGGTGTGTGAAAGTAATGGAAATAAAGAACCTATTTTGGATATGACAGCACTTACAAGTTTGTATACAATCTATGCGTTTGACCTGAGCGCTCAAAAGGAAACTATAAAGTCTAATCGAGTGGATACTTCCCTATACATTGAAAGAGGAGAGAGTGAAGAAGTTGATACATATTGTTTGCTTTTGGAAGAAACAGAATTACAGATTAATACAGATAATGGTGTGATGATTAGTCTCACATAATTTTTTGTTAAATAAATGATTGGCAAAGTACCAACTGGGGCATATGTTAATCAAATCAATCTTCATAAACTATCATCTTGTGTTCAAAATCAAAAACCTTGTACGATTAACGTTAATACAATTCAGAGAAAAGGAGCAGTAAGAATTGATGTTTTGCTCACAAGAGAACAGGTTAAAATCTTGAATGACACTGGCTCACTTAAAATTAAAATGACAAAACCAATGTTGAAAAAATATTCAATAAGAGAGACGAGTGGAGGATTTCTCCCATTTCTAATTCCTTTATTTGCTGGTTCAAGTGCGGTTGGAGCATTGACGGGTGGTATTTCAACAGCGGTGAAAACTGCCAACGAAAGGAAGGCTCAACTCCAGGCTCAAAAAGAATTGGAAAGACATAACAAAGAGTTGGAGAAACAAATTAGTGGAAGTGGTGTAATTGTAGATTTTGCTGAAAAACTTTAAGGTCTGCCTGATAAAGCAAGATTTTTAGTTGGAGATATGCTTTCTTCTAAAGCACAAGCAGGTGTAAAATTAACGAAAAGAGGTAATGGATTATATCTTTCTAATAAATAAATGAGCATTGATGAGTGGTTTAAAGAATTTGGAAAGAATACAACATCAAATTTACAACTTGTCAAATATTGTAAGAAATTAAAAATTCATAATGTGGTTATTTGTATGAGAGATGAATTAACAAATGTGCCAAAACATACAAAGAATATTATTATGAACTTAGAAGATAATAATGGGAACGGTTCTCATTGGGTTTGTATTTTTAATAGTCAAGACAAATATTATTTTGATAGTTTTGGTCTTCCACCACCTGTTGAAGTCATAAAATTCTTACAGAATGGTGTTTATCAAACATTTCAAGTCCAAGAATTAAATTCCAAGTGTTATGGTCAATTATGTCTATATGTGTTATTTCAACTCAACAAAAATAAAAAAATTTATGATATTATTTTTAATCTAATATAAATGACTTATGTTGGTAAAGATGGTTCTACCTTTGGTGTATCTCAAGAACTGGATATTGATTTATCAAATTATTACACAAAGGCACAGGCTGAACGACATAAATATAATATAACCAAAAATATTAACATGAAAAATGCTTATAAATTAAAAAATTATCCAAGCCCGACTGATGCGAATGACTTGGTGAGATTAAGCGATTTATCACAATATATATCCTTAAATAAAACGGCCGTGTATTCCAAAGATACAGAAGTGTTGATATCACCTCCAGGTCATACAGAATTCACAGTTCGAATTAAAATAAATTTTTATAAAGAAGGGCGTATCGTTTGTTTGAGAATAGAACAATGGGGGTATGATATTAATGATTTAGGGTATAATTGGTCATTTAAAATTAACCTCGAAGACCTGGAACAATTAAATCAGTCTCGTAAGGAAGAATATTATCCACTTGGTATCGAGAATGAGTTTTGTGGGGCCACGATTAGTAAACAACAAATAAAAGAATTTAATAAGGGTAAATATAATAATGGTTTTGCCCTTGTTTATATCATGAAAACAGAAAAAACAGGATTATATATAATAAGTAAGGAAATACAAAATGATTTAACTATGGGAAGATGGGGAGGTGTTTCGTGCCATAATATTATTCTAACATATATTTCTAATACATAAATGACAGCAAGAAGGCTTCAAGAAAATTATCATTTCTGTGTCCAAGCATACCTTCAAGAAAAGGGTATTCGGTATTTTAATAAATATGTTCTACAACATAAGAATGAGTTATTTTCAATAAAAGATTGTCATTATGCTGATGTTGATAAACCGACAACTTTAGATTTAATTAGAATGTTAAATAATAAAAAAATTATAAAGTTAAGAAAAGGTAAGGCTCTTTTAGAAATTCAAAAGAAATTTTATTGGTTTCCTGTTGTAAAAAAAAAAATATTTTGGATACAGGAATAACAAGAAATCCTGATGAATATATGTATGATATTCTATGGGGTGTAAGCGATTCAAGGATAATCAGGGATGAGGAAGGAGTTGAAGAAGAGAGGGAAGAGGAGGAAAAGGAGAAGAGAGAGAAGGAGGAGAGGGAGAAGAAAGAGGAGAGAGAAGGAGAGGGAGAATGAGAGGGAGGAGAGGGAGAAGGAGAGGGAGCAAAGAGTGAGACAAAATAAATATCAAAATATGGAAACCAGTAAGATTAAAAAAAGATTGGTGGTATTACAGAAAATAACTCAACCCACCGAGGAGGAAAACAAAGAATTGACAAGTCTATTTGCAATACTTTCGACAAGACTATTGACATCGACAAGATATTCATTTTAATTCAAGTTTTTCATTTTTTAATTTTTTTTCTTAAATAAATGGAGGAGAGAGTGAAGGCATTTCTAAGGATTCTTTATGTTTTAAAAATTAAGATTCAAATGTGTGTGTTGGAAACTAAAAAGGTTTTTGCACTCTGCAGGAATTTTTTCTCATAAATAAATGAGTTATTGTCTCAAATGCAAAAAGAAAACTAATACGAAAAATATTTCATATATTAAAAGTAAAAATAACACGGTTATACAAAAAGGTATATCTTCGGTGTGTGGTTCAAAAAAAAATCAATTTATCTCTAAACACAAACTAGGAGGAGATATACAAAAGTTTTTATCAGGAAGTAAATTTACAACTACTGGAATACCAGGGGAATTACATCTTCCAGGGGATTCTTTCTGTGGTCCAGGCACAAACTTGGATAAAAGATTAGATGAGGCAGACAATCCTAAATCATGGAGTAAACCCATCAATAGAGTTGATGAAGTGTGCATGAGACACGATATTGATTATGGGAATACCACAACTTTGGAAGAAAAGCATGAAGCCGATAGAGAAATGTTGTATAATTTGTCTGATACAAAATCCAACCTTGAGAGAAAAAGTTGATCGGTTCATTGTGAAGAAGATGATCAGTGCTAAATTGAAACTTGGACTTGGAAATTCAAAAAACTTATAGGCTCTAATGATGTCATTAAGACTGAAGAGCAATTAGCTGATGAATTACATAAACCAATATTCACAAAGTTTCGTAGAAGGAAAGTTTATTCCAAGGAAGATGATTATATCTGGTCCGCTGATTTGATTGAACTCAATAATGATAAGGGGTACAAGTATGCTTTAACCGTTATTGATTTGAGGAGTAGATACGCATGGGTTGTCCCTTTAAAAAACAAAACAGGAAATACTCTTATGTTCGCCTTTCAACAGGTATTTAATAAAAGTAAGAGAAAACCTAAAAAATTGTGGACTGATGAGGGTAGAGAGTTTTATAACAAGACATTTATGAATTTTCTAAAAAAATAACAGTATTACATTATACAGTACCTTTAATGAAGGGAAGGCAGTTGTTGTTGACCATTTTAATTGTACCTTAAAAGAGAGACTATATAAAAAATTCACACAACTCGGTTCACAACAATGGTCATCTTTTATTCAGGATATTGTTGATAAGTATAATGACACGATTCACACGTCAACAAATATGAAACCATCAGAAACATTTTCAAAATGAAAATATGAAAAAGAGATTAATGTCAGAAAACCTAAGTTCAAAGTTGGTGATATTGTAAGAATATATAGGTGGAAATCTCATTTTGAAAAGGGTTATACTAAACGATGGACGAACGAACTTTTTAAAATTGTTGATGTAATAGATACGGTTCCTTGGACTTATAAGATATATGATTTGGAAGGGGAAGAGATTTTAGGTTCGTTTTATTCACAGGAATTACAAAAGACAAAACTAAGCAGATAATACCCATGGGAGCAATGGGTTGTCCCTTCACTCCCTCCTACTATGCACCTTTGTGGACACTAGAGGGCCAAGTCCGAGGTGTATAACAGTATATAATGTGTGTCAAGGGGGACGTTCTTAGATCTGTGAACCCCAAACACAGAATCCTCAACTGAATAGTCAAGGCTTAACTTTTGTTTGTTGGTGTGTGTGTGTGTGTGTGTGTGTGTGTGTGTGTGTGTGTGTGTGTGTGTGTGTGTGTGTGTGTGTGTGTGTGTGTGTGTGTGTGTGTGTGTGTGTGTGTGTGTGTGTGTGTGTGTGTCCCAACCCTCACATTCAAAATCTCAACCCCAACCCTCACATTCAAAATCTCAACCCCAACCCTCACATTCAAAATCTCAACCCCAACTCAATCCTCGCCCAACACAATGTCTTTTTCAAAATGAGATTTCCATATATATATATATATATATATATATATATATATATATATATATATATATATATATATATATATATATATATATATATATATATATATATATGTATATATATATATATATATATATATATATATATATATATATATATATATAAGTATATGTATATGTATATATGTATATGTATATGTATATGTATATGTATATGTATATATATATATGTATATGTATATGTATATATATATATTTTTTTTTCTCTTCTTCCAATTCTGTCTTTTAAGGCTTTCAGGTTTGATGATGTAGAAAGGGGGAGTAAGCCTGCACTTTCTTCCCAGAACGAACAATGTATATTTTTTATGTTTTTTTCTCTTCTTCCAATTCTGTCTTTTAAGGCTTTCAGGTTTGATGACGTATAAAGATGGAGTAAGAACTTTCTTGATAGGTTTAGATCCCAAAGAGTGGTAGCATTTCAAGTCTCCAAAATAAACCCAACTTTCCAAGTCTCCAAGGTATAACCACATTCCTGTTGAGTTTCCAAGATATGTATCACATTGTGAGTTATCAAGCCAGAACCCACATTTCAAGTCTCCAAAAATATAACCATCTATCCAAGACTCCAAGGTAGAAACACAATTTCCAGAAATATAGTGGGTTTCAGTGATAGATCTCACATAGTATAACTGTGGATCATCAAGGAAAACTCCATTTTTCCAATTTTTATGGGTTTCAGTGATAGATCTCACATAGTATAACTGTGGATCATCAAGGAAAACTCCATTTTTCCAATTTTTATGGATTTCAGTGATAGATCTCACATAGTATAACTGTGGATCATCAAGGAACTCTCCATTTTTCCAATTTTGATGGGTTTCAGTGATAGATCTCACATAGTATAACTGTGGATCATCAAGGAAAACTCCATTTTTCAAAATGTCTGAAAATTGTGAGTCTCCAAGGTAAAACTTGTATTCTGGCTCATCAAGGTATAGCTTGTTCAGGGGGTATTGTCTTGATAACTCACAATGAGTACTATTGTTGCAAAACTCTTTTTCAGGACTTTGCTGTCTCCAAGGTATAACTCTTTGGTTGGATCATCAAGGACGAACTCGTTCTGTGGGTCTTGGTCGCTCATAAGGTCTTCAACCAAGCCAACAATTTCGCCCCAAGTTGTAGCAAAAGCAGTATTTTCATTTCGTATTTCAGATACAATTTCCTGTGAGAGAAAATAATAATGTATTAATTAAGTTATTTAATTATTAAACGAGTCGATGTTGAAAAGGAACTAAAAATAGGAAAATAAAATCTTACCTCAATGGATAAGAGGTTTGAATCCAGTTCATCAACTTGAAGGTTTAGTTCCATACAAGTCGGAGAGTTCCAGGCAAGCACACAGCACACCATCACCAGCAAAAAAAAATGTTTAAAATGGAGCCTGGGCTTGAGGCTTTTATAGGGAAAGACTGGTGGGTGTGGTTTCCTTTGGAAATTCCCTGGGCAAGCCCACGCAGGCCTTCTTTGGGCAATTTTTCAAAACCATAACATGCTGGAATTTTCTTGTGATTTCTTTGTGAGTCAGAGATGAACTGGAAATGATGTAAGAGTAGGTGGGGCTTAGCAAAAGTAAGCGGGGCTTAGGAAAAGTGGGCGTGGCTTAAAGAAAAAGTGGGCGGCGTTTATAAAAAATTCCCCGGAAAAGTGGGCGGGGTTTAGAGGAAAGTGGGCGTGGCTTATGAATACCTCGTGAAAGTGGGCGGGGCTTAAAGAAAAGTGGGCAGGGCTTTAAAAAATTCCATTTGAAAGTGGGTGGGGCTTATGAAAAATGGGCGGGGCTTAACAAAAAATAACCTGTGGCTCAGGAGGTGGTCAAACCAGAGCATTAAGAGAAGTTTATCATTTCGTAATGGCACAAAAGGGGTATCTTAAAAAATATAAAGATTCAAATGTTTTATTTTTCAATATTTTAGATGGGGATGATTGTGCAAAGAAAATTAAACTATTGAAGGAATTTGAGAATGAACAAATCTTTATAGGTTCAATGAGTGAGCTAAACAATATGCATCGGTTATTTGAAAAAGAGTGTCCCGAGGCTTAGACGTTTCAGATATTTCTTTAGAATCACCTTTAACAAATCACATTACTACTTTGCTACTTGAACAAATCTTTATCTTATTGCATGGATTATTTGAAAAAAAAAGTGTCCCCAGGTTAAAGGGGAGACAAATAAACATACCTTGGGATAAAAAGGGGGTTTATTTTTAGGGAAAAAAAAAATGAATCGCTGAAAATCCCCCATTCATTTACATGGGGAAAAGTGAGCCAGAATCAGTGTATTCACCCTACTAAGGTGGGAGGCAGGAGCACCAGCCCAGAGGGGAGAGCAGTACTCCATCAGTCTACGGACAAAAGCTTTGTAGTGGTCAGGAGCTCAAGAGGGCGAGGAAGGACTTTACACGACGGAGGATTCCCAGTCGGCAACTGGCTTTTGAGGCGAGGTTCGAAATGTGACTTTCCCAGGAAAGGTCATGGCAGATAGTGAGACCCAGAAGCTTGAAAGAAAATACTTCTTCCAGAGGATTGTTGAGAAAGTGGATGGGGGGGGGGGTTCTAAACGGTCCTTTCTAAGAGACATAGTGAGAGTGTGAGATTTGTCTGGATTGAAAGACATGTTCCACGTGTTGGACCAGTTTGTGATTTTATCCATATCTGCAGTGAGCGAAGAAGCTGCTGCTTGCTGGTCTGAGGGATGACAGATGGTACGGCAGAGGGTGGAGTCATCGGCAAAGAGATATAGAGGATTTTCCCGAGAGTCGGAGAGATCATTGATGAAAACCAGAAAAAGAACAAGGCCCAGAATGCTACCTTGAGGAACTCCAGCCTGCACAGGAAGAGGGGATGAAAGAACTCCATTTAAGGCCACACGTTGACTGCGACAGGAGAGGAAGTCTGCGAGCCATGAGGAGAGATGGCCTTGGATACCATGGAAAGAGAGTTTGGTGAGTAGTGTGGGGTGCCAGACTGTGTCAAAGGCACGTGATATGTCCAGGGATACGGCTCGGATTTCCTGTCTGGCATTGAGAACCTCCATCCATTGATGGGAGAGCAGAAGCAGCATATCCAGGGTAGAGTGACCTGATAGAGGTTATGCGTGAAAATTGGCGAAAATTGAAGGCCCCCTTGCGACCAGGTGACTGCATCGATATGAATGAAACTTTGCAGGTTCATGGTACTCAATGAGAACTACAACTTTGCATCAGGACATATTGACCGATTTCGCTTTGGTTAGGGGTCAAAGGTCAATTTGTGCAAAAATCGATAATATGCGAGAGCTGGAGGTGCCTTCGTGCCAAATGCTACTCCTCCTCGGGTTATGGTCGGATGGTCATGAAAATTCACACTAATCGTCTGGAATACATTGTGCACAAACTGTCAAGCCGGATTTTCGATTTACATCTTTGTTCACCCACAGCACCCCCTCGAACTTTGGGGATTTCCTATTTCAAACTACATTTTCAGTACTTTTCATTCAAGTGGATGTTATTAGTAGATGTTATCATCTCGTAGATAGTAGATGATAACAGTAGTTATCAGTAGATGGAACTGGATGAGATTTGATATGCATAATCTTAAGGTGAATTCGCTATCCGCTATATGACATCCATTTTTCTCTATATCTTGTAGTTTCCATGCTCGGCGACCCATCACCACCTACCGACTTGTTTGTTTGTTTGTTTGTTTGTTTGTCCAGGCAATATCTCAGCCATCCTTTAAGCTAGGAAGCTGAACTTTGGGGACAAAAGTGAAGATGTGCTTTTGAAAAATCATTGTTTTAATTTTTTGATTGATCAATTAATTGGTTAATTACTTAATTATTATCGATTTATTAATGACTTATTTATTTTATTTCTCATCCTGGCAATATCTCAGGCATATTTTGATCAAGGAAGCTGGTATTTGGACATGACATTGACCAAGTGATTTGGCTATAAAGAATATTTTTGATTTATTGGTAAATCAATTAATTGAGTAATTATTCATTTTTTGATTAATTACTTAATTTTCAAAATTCGGATGAAACAGTGGTGGTTTAGGTATGCTATTCGGCAGCTGATTGAGAAATTAATTATTTTACAATTATTATTTATTTATTTTATTTATGCAATTAATCAATCAATTATTGTGCACCACTCCCTCCCAATTCCGACTCTATGTGCTGCAAGGCGGCATCGTCGAGGCACCGAAGGTGCCCCGGTGATGTCGTGTGCAGAAGGATTTGTTATTTATTTATTTGGCAAGGGGGTGGTTTACTTTGACTGTACCGATTATGTCACAGGGTTTTCCAACCTTGATATGGGGAAAGGTATACCCATTATTTTATACTTTTCGATGATATGGGTAAAGGTATACCTCACTATCAACACAATCAAAGGCTGCTCCAAAATGAGTAGGTGAGATATCACCGAAATTCTGAACAAGTTATAAATTCCTGCCCTGACTTCGACTGGGAAAGCATTGGCAAACCATCCACTGTAATCCTTGCTGTGGGACTGCTTTGGCAGCATTGATTCTGCCTTCGGACAGAACACCACAGAAAGATTTTCAGAATTAATTTGGCTTATGACAGACACACTGATACAATGCAAACCATGAAACCAATGGGAGAGAGTATATTGACATATCTGCTTCAGACTTCGCCCAACTGGTATGCTATTTCAATATCGCACAAAGCAACAAACTGAAACGCGAGAAGTTATTTCTGTTAAAATGTCATATTGAAACTTTATCAAAGAAAGTCCCATTATCACACACAGTTCCATTATTACAGAGAGGCTCATTACCACAGAGAGGATATCTATCATAGAGAGAGGGTCCTAATCACAGAGAGAGAGGTAATCCGATTTTCATTATCCTTACCCCTACCCAGTACTTTCCATTTCATTATATTGAGCGTGTAATAATCATAAATTTGAACTACGAGAGACACGCACTTAGTTATGCCAATGCTTCAGAATAAAATGCACTGATCATTCACCCCAGCAGTGTGCAGTATGATTTAAAATGATGGTACTGATGAAGAAAGGGAGTCAACATGATAATTTACCCCATCTTTAGTTTGCTCATCTCTCATACTTTTCTTGCTTCTTTTTGCTTTATAATCAGCAATTGTATAATAACCACCAATGTTTAATATAATGTATCTTACTTTTCAGCATTCGATGAATAACATCTCGCAGGTGAGCGACCAAACGACGTTCAAACCAGCTCCATCCCACACCGGCCCTGGTAGGCCAAAACATGGCAGCAACAAGCTTTCTGGAGCTGGTGTGATGGTTGCTAAAGGAACAGGAGAAGCTGAGTTCACCAAAGCAACTTCCAGCCAATCCAAAATTAATCTTGTGAAAAAGGTGAGTCTATCTTACCACCTCTTGGTATTTTAATCCTGCTGTGATCATCTCGGAGTTTTGATTCAACAAGCACTTTGGTCTTCTTTATAAATACATGGCTTTTATTTTTATATTCACAACAAATACATCAAATAGTACAAGACAAACCGTCATCATCAAAAGTTGGAATCTCCTGTGATGAGGCTGAAGCGTAAGGTCTATTTTTTTCACATCATAGACAGGTCGGAAGTCTCTCTGTTTTCTATCATCTATTCTCCAGTATTTCTCCCTCTGCTCTCTCAGTCATCTGACCCTTCCTATATCTATTCCAGGATGCAGGTGTTCTTCCAGTAACTTGCTCTGAGTTAAACTTCCAAAATCCAGGCTGACTGTACATCCCAACGTGTTTTGTTCCTCGCTTCTCTCGTCGATGAAATTACATTCCACAAGCCATTCTTTCCCATTTTTTCCTCCAGGACTTTAAGTAGGCAGTGCACTGCCACCTCGTGTCAACCAGCATCCTGATCCATTATCTTTATTACCCCCCATTAACCCTTCCAAACCTGACCCCCTTACTTGCTGGTTTCAGTGTTTCCTCCCGTTTTCTCTTTCTCTCTCTTCCTTTCCTGGTCATTCATCCACTTGCCAGTTGAGCCCACATGTTTCCCCACTGTCAATTCAATATTGCTCTTTCATGAGCCTCGCTTTTGAAAGGAAAAAAACACCTCCTGTGTGTCATGCTCGCACTTGCAAAGGCTTGCAGGAAGTTTATAATCTCATAATTATTATGTTGATAATTATTTGGCACACTTGTTAGAATTATTTTTGCCTGTTTGAATGCATGTGAGGAGAACTCTGGTATGAATCCTTTTGACGTGATAGAATATCTATCATTCGTTGGGTTTGCTTATGAAAACATGTTTTCGTTTGATTTCTTTTCACCACGGCTCTTACCTGCGACAAGTAAAACATCTAACATTTCTCTCTCTCGCAAACAAAACAATAAAACAACCGAGCTGGGAATATCAGCCTCTACGGCCTGACAACTCGCTTGTGGCTGAGGGGTGATGACGTAAGAGCTTCATTGCACGAGATGTTGCCTTAACCTTTTAGTCACAGACCAGTGGGATACTTTATGGGGAAACCACAGCATAATCCCAGCCAGTGGTTTGCCGGCCCACTTGACGGGCCCACTTTGCATGAAATTTTACGAGGACTTTCCACTCATCCAGATACCATCTTTCAAATGTAGGTTTACAAGCTCACCTCCCAACACAATCATGTCATCTCCCATACCATGTGTGCAGTGGTGTGCTTGTTGGTGAGGATATTGAACTGGCAAATCAAACATTGGCAGTTCAAATCCAGTTAAAGGCATCAGTAGTATGGATTTTGATTCGCAGCTTCAGGAAATTGAGTTGCTTTCAGGACAACTTCCCTGTCACAATTGGATTATCGGTAAAACATAGCTTGCTCATGATCAGGGTGGTGGATAATCTGCCAACCATCCACAATGGGTCTGCTCTCCAAGCGATGCTACTCCACTCATTGTGATCGACTCTTCTGCCCTCCTGTTGTTTGAAGGTGGTCATACTTCATGCCGATACATTGACCTTTCTGCTAAACTTATCCTGCACGTTACACTTTAAAATATACCAAAAAATATACTTTTCCTGTAGTCGTGAAAACCATTAAAAAAAAACAAAAAAAAGAACACTGACATGGGATTGACAGCAAAGGATTGAATAGGTGGATAGAAACTTCACTGTCCAGATAGGACAAGCAGACAAATCTAATCTTTGATAAAGTGTTCAGAAATCCACAAGTGATCAAAAATCATTCTTGTTTGTCATTTTGTTAAAGTATCAATGATGTTTAGGTTCAGGTCATAGTGCTTAAAATGTGTTATTCGCCATTCGTCTAACATTCAGGGGATGGGAGTTAATAATAATAATAATAATAATAATAATAATAATAATAATAATAATAGTAATAATAATCATCATCATCATCATCTCGTTCCATCAAGTCATGTCTGACTTCTGGTAACATTCATGATCAGATTTCTCCAAACATCCCAATCAGGCACCGCTTCCCGAAGCTTTCACCGAGACAGCTTTGTTGCAGCCTTTATCCCATCCATTCAGCACATACACGGTCTGGCTCTTCCTCTTCTTACCTGAACAATATCCAGCATGGTTGATTTCTCCAGATTTTTGTTTTTGACATGCATGATGTGTCCAAAGTATGACAGTTTCTGTTTTAGCATCAGTGCTTCTAATGTACATGGTGGTCTAATTTTTGAAGCATCGATTTGTTTGCTCTCTTTTTCAGCCAATGGAATTTTTAACATTCATTTCCAATACCACATTTCAAAACCATCAATCTTCTTCCTTTCTTTCTTTTTCACTGTCCATGACTCACATCCACACATTGTAAATGGAAATACCAAAACATCACCAGCCTCCTCTTGGTTTGTTTTGTCACATCTATATCTTTCCAGATCGCTGTCAATTCTGACATTGCTGTTCTCCAAAATGCCAACCATCAATTAATTTATCCTCCACATTCTCAACTCACTTCAATCTTAGAACCCAGGAAGATGAAACTTTCCACTATTTCCACATTATCAATTCCCAATCTGAATATATCGATCTTCTCAGTTGATAAGATTTTAGCCTTGTTATGTTTAAATAAAGACCAGCTTTTTTACTTTTCTTCTTCACTGTCTGCAGCAGTTTCTTCATGTCCTCTACTTTATGCCAACAGAGTAGTATCGTCAGCATACCATGGATTGTTGATGTGTCTTCCTCCAATCCAGACTCCAGCCTCTGCCATCCAAGTTTGATTTCATCATAATGTACTCACAATACAGATTGAACAAGTAATGGGAGTGAATGTCTAACCCCCTGTCCAACACCTTTTCCAATTCCAAACCCTTCTGTCTCTCCATACCCTGTTCATACTGTAGCTTCTTGTTTCGTGTACACTGTTCAGGTCTCTTATCAACCATACCAGGTGCTGCGACATCCCTAGTTCTCTAAGCACAATCCACATCAATTCATGATCAACACGATTAAAGGCTTCACTATTTCATTGTAACCTGCCCCTCCAACAAGGTCGGAGACGGTGGACATTAAAAATGAGCTCTGTCCGACCGACTGATCAACCATCCATGTACTTTGTGTACACCATATTTCAAAGACCGTTGAAGATTTCGCTTTCGTATTACACAGATCTATTCCTCATACCACCCAAGAAGTTGGAGACCTAGAGTATCAAGCTCCTTGTATATACCATCAACCCTCAAATATCATTTTCAAATATCCTTGAAAATGTCTTGATAGTTAAAACCGTGATCATGCAAGTCAAGGGCCAATTGTAAAAGGGGGGTTCAGTTCCTGGGCTTTGAGGAAATATCGAGGAAGGTGGACAGCAGCCAGAAATAAACACATTACAATTGGAATAAATATAAAGCAGCCAGAAATAAACACATTACAATTGGAATAAAAAATATATATAAAGCGTATTAACATTGAAACATAACATGTAAATAAAATAAATAAGGTACAAAATATACAAAAACACAAAACTTTACCCTTTTCAATTTATTACAAAACAGTGAGGTGGGTGAGGGTTAAAATATTACGTACTCGTACTGTACTCTGCCGTAAATAAAAAACACAAGACATCTTTGTATCATGATAGTGATGTTAAAGAGGAGGGGGAAGGGAGGTGGAGCGGTGGAAAGGATGGGAAGGGTGAGTGGGGAGGGGGAGAGCAGCATTTAGCGATTGGAAGAGTAGCATTAGCTTTACGACGAAGTCACCTGCAGCATTCCACACAAGAGAAGGGTAAGTTGACGCTTAACCATCTCATCTTGAAACCTGATCTTTCCTGCTTCGAGAGGAAGGTATGAGGTGGCACCCTCTTCCTCCTCCAGAAAAATCCTGTCTCGGTGTTAAAGACCTGCTCTGGCATGAATCCCTTTGTCTCCATTCGTTCCATAAGTGGTGCTAACCCTCAGAAAACAAGGAAAATAGACAAAAAATGTCATAGCCCCCGTTGTTTTAGTAATTTGGCTGTACTGAGTTAAAGGACAAGCCCATATTTATGTTAAACTAAAATGGCCGCCAGTCTACCAGTTGGCCACATTTAATCAGATCACAAAATAAAGTGAGGTGCTTGTGCATGCCATCATCTACTGTGCTTGTCCCAATTTGAACAAAATCGGAACATGCATGTCTGAGAAATGGTTGGGGACACATTTAAGTAACAAAATGGCTGCGAGTTAGTTGGCCATCTTATCTTTTTTTATTTGTGTGCCAAGTTTGAACAACATCAGGAAATGCATGTCGGAGAAATGGACGAGGATGTGTTCAACACAGGTTGTTGTTTTTTTACATCTAAAATGGCCACCATTTGGCCATCTTTGATCGCATCATGAAACAAAATGATATGCATATGTACACCATCATATGTTGGTTTTCTGACGAGTAGGAATAAAATCGGTCCACACATGTTCGAGATATGGTTGCGGACACACACGCACACACACACATGCATGGAAACGAAAATCGAGGCCAAATCCATGAGCCCCCATTTTGGACTAAGTCCAACGGAGGCTAATAAGGGTTTGAGAATGGGTGCTTGAAAATGATGGTTCGAGTTCAGATCAGGTCAGGTAAAGTATGGTTGCATGTGCCGGAGCAGCGCGTTGCTAAATCTACTTTCTGCCGGTACTCCAGGGCCTCCGTCTGGCCATCCTCCAATCAGATAGCTGGCCCATCCCATCTCCTTGAGATGCTCATCAACCTGCTGCAACCATGAGGCACATGGTCAGCCCACCGGCCTTCTCCACTCATGAGGCTCCCTCTCTGAGAGAATCTGGTGAGCAGGATCAACACCAGGAAAACGAGCCAAATGTCCATACAGCTGCAGCTGACGCTCATGGACCATGCAGGTAACAAATCTCATTTGAGTCTCTCTCAGCAACCACTCATTGGACACAAAGTCCAACCAGCGATAGCCAAGGATTCTCCGAAGAGACTTGGTACCAAAGGAATTTCGTCTCTATCTCAGATCCCTGGTCAGAGTGCAAAGTCTCACATCCGTAGAGCAAGACTGGAAGCACCAAGGACCTGAAGACTTGGACTTTTGTCCTTCCACACAGATACTGACAGTGTCACACCCCATGGCCAGCATCGACATAAATATCACTGCCAAGGTAAGTGAATCCCTCCATGACCTCAACATCCTCACCACAAACAGGTACAGACAAGATAGCAGTATCCAACATGTCATTGAAAGCCTGGATCTTCGTTTTGACCCAGGAAACCTGTAATCCTATTGGCTCAGACTCCTCATTCAGCACCTCGGGTGCCCCCAAAAGGATATCCAGAGTCTCCGAAAATATGACTGCATCATCTGCGAAGTCAAGGTCAGTGATCTTGACATTACCAAATGATGCAACACAGCTTGATCTCTCTGACATCCTCCCAATAATCCAGTCCATGCAAGCGCTGAAAAGTGTGGGGGGCAGTCCACACACCTGATGAACTCCAATAACAACTGGAAATAAGTTGGAGATGGTATCACCACATCTCACAGCACTCTCAGTTCCAGAGTATAGTTCAGACATCACATTGATCAAGTTTGTTGGCACCCCACAAAGACCAAGAATCCTCCAGAGGACATCCCGATTTACTGAATCGAATGCTTTACACAGATCAATATAGGCTGCAAGCAGCCCCTGCCGAAACTCCCATCTGCGCTCGGTGAGGACCCAAAGAGCAAGGATACGCTCAATCATCGACCTCTTTTGTGTAAAGCCTGACTACTTGGGGCGCTGGTGCTCAAGCAGATGGTGGTGAACCCTATCAAGAATTATCCAAGCAAAAACCTTGCCTGGCACTGAGAGCAGCGTCACCCTTTGGTAGTTGTTGCAGTCCTGGTGATCACCCTTCCCTTTCCAAAGAGGCACAACAAGGCCCCTCTTTGAATCAGTTGGGTTCAGTCAGTTGGGATGTTCGAGTCCGGTTGTCAGAAAATATGGGTTTGAGAATGGGTGGTTGAGAACAGGAGTTTGAGTCTGGATGTCAGAAAATTTGGGTTTAAGAATGGGTGGTTGAGAACAGTGGTTCAAGTATGGGTGTCAGAAAGTGGGGTTTGGGAATGAGGTTCGAATATGGAGTTGGAAATTGAGGTTTGGGAATGAGGTTTGAAGGATGGAGAAGGTTTGCGAATGAGTTTTGAGGGAAAATGAAGTTTTAGGAACGAGGAAGAGAGCAATGGGGAAGGTTCTACCTTCAATCATTGACCACATCATGGTGGCCCACAGATGTAGCATTTTCACCTTGAGCCAACCGATCTACCAACTCTATCATTTTGCCCTATGTCATAACCTTTCTCTGCCTTTTGACACAACTAACTTTGACCATTGCTTTACATTTGCGTTCATTAAAAACAGTGCGAGAGAAACACCTCAAGGCTCGTAATGGGAGGTAATCATACACGCATCGGACGCAAACGATGACTCATCTCAGCTTAAAACCGCAAATGACCCAAATTAAATCTTGTGATAACGAAATCAGAACACAATTCATCACCCACGATTTGTCAAAACCTGCGTTGTTATAACCCATGATATTCGAACGTTTACTGTATTGTGAACCATGGTGTCTCTCCAAGCATTTGTCTGTCTCCCATTTACAGCAGCTGCTTCCCATGCTGTGTTCTAAAAGCTGTGCAGGCAGGCAAAGCTCAACATTCACTTTTGAAAGGATGGGAGTACAGGCTTGAATAATGTTGATGCCAAATATTATTTCACAAGCAGGATATTCGACACTAAATTGTTAACGCAATTTGAAATGGCGAAATTTTGCCTTCTTATGAGAAAAATCCAACCTCCGCCACCTGATGTTGCACCACCATTTTGCGGTGGTTGGTAAAAGTTGCTCAGAGCTTTGGTTCTGAGTGAAACCGAGGTTGCAACACAATTAATCTTGTTAATGTCCATGCAATAATTTAAATTGATAAATTAGCTTAAACCTTTCCCGTCACTGGATATGGGTACCTTTTGCTTTCTTTTCCCATCACTGGAGACGAGTACTTTTCCGAGTCTATCTCTATATAAGTGCAAGTTGCCTGATTGCGTCTGAGTGGAGTAAACGTCGTAACCACGGCACATACAATGCTGAATGATACCTCATTTAAGAGCTCTTGGGTCCAAACAGTGCATGTGGAGGTTTACAAATATTGTTATTCATGCAATTATCAGTTATATTATTTTTTTTGTTACACAAGTGGTGCTCAGAGTTATTGGTTTGCACATCCACCGGAAGTAATAAAATAATATAACACAAATTATCTGTCAACGTATAATTACCTTTCCATTCATTTAATTCACCGACAAACCTTAACAGTTTCAACAGTTAGTGACTATTATGCTGTTAAAGGAAAATCACAACAACAAAAAAAAAGATGACGCATAATTTCCTATTCGGTTCATTTGCGTTTTTTTTAGTTTTTTTTTTTTACTTACATGGTCTAGGCTCATGGAAGAGTTATGGCACAGAACAAATGAGGACACAACATGACAAAGGGAACAGCAAGAGAAAGGGGAAACACCAACAGCAGGGCAGAGGGAGAAAGTCGTCGGAGACGGACAAACGAGATGCAGGTAAGGATGAGGGGTAAGGGAGAACGCAAATAGTGGACAACATGCAAAATTTTGGGAGTGTTACATAAGTTACATCAGCAAAACTTTTGTAGTGGTGGGGGTGATTTAACGGGTGTAGACATAATCATGGTTTTGGATGGGGGTGATTTGAGATGGTGGTGAACAGCTGTCTTGAAAACCCGGAGGGAAGAATAAGATTGAAGAGAGTATGGAAGGTGGTTCCATAGGCAAGGGTACAGAGGAATAAATGAGTGGAGGTGAGCAGTGTTTCTGCATTTAGGCAGTTTTACTAGGATGGGGTTGCTGGTGGACCACATGCATCCTGCAGATACCTGGGGGGGGGGGGTCAAAGCACGGAGAAAGCAGAGGGTGGAAGTCCAGAAATGATGCGGAAGAAGACAGAGAGACCAACGAACTGTCGGTGATAATGAAGTGACAGGCCCATAGACTCAGCTTCATCGTGGGGAGATTCCAATGATCTTGAAAGCCTTTGTTTCAATGGCATCACTCTGTGCAAGATGTGAGGCAGGGACTTGAAGTTGGTATGGGGGAGGGATTCGGACTTGGAGTTGGGAAGGGGTGGGAGGAAGGAATGAGGACTTGGGATTGGGATTGGGGAGGGATGCAGACTTAGAATTAGGAGGTGGAGTGATGCTGAATTGGAGGTGGGAGGGGAAGGGATGCGGAATTGGAATATGAGTTGGGAGAGGGGGGGGAAGCAGCACACACCAATTTAAAATTATTTGGTATGACTCGGCCAGGGTTCAAACCTCGCAGCCTCGGAGATCAGACCATTAATATGTTCATAGTTTGCTTCTTGAATATGTTAATTAATAGAGATTCATCATAATTAATAGAGATGATTGCGAATTGATTGTTGTAACATTTTACAATCTCATCCACAGGCAGGCCGGACATCCTCCTCTCGAATTTCCCAACATCGCAAACCATCCCTCAAGCAGCTGGGAGAGTCAGGAGTGGATTCGTCCTCAAAGAAGCGACATCCTATCTCAAGCCGACGAGGTTTCCCATCAAGGAAGGCCTCCCGTCGGACGTTTGTCACATCACAGCTGCCACCGATTGTCACAATCCATGTCAAGAACATTTCCAGGACTGCGGGAGAAAATGAGATTGTCCAAATCGTTGGAAAGATTCGTAAAGGTCTGCCTTTCTGTGTTATACATTCATTGAATGCTCCTGGGTGTTGTCCGACTAATTCTGCAATTGTACTCATAAGCCATACATGAAATATGCACACCTGAACTGGAACTACATTCCACATTTGCACCGTTTTGTGTCCATTACCATGAGAAGCATATCATCGCTCAAACTGACTGATGATGCTTCGACATGAATGTGCTCCAGGAGAACCTTCGCATGATCAAGTTGTATTTGCAAATGTAATTGCATTTCTGAACAAGATTCGTGTTGACCATTTGTCAAGATCCCAGAAGATCTTTGAGGCAATTAATTAGTGTAAGCACCACAACAGCCATGACACACTGTTATGCACACCCCCCATGTTAGTCATCAGTACTAAAGGTTAGGCAGCAGGATAGCTCATTGGGTAGAAAGCTCACCATTGACCTGCTTACTCTGGGTTTTATTTGAGGTTCAAGTCCCAAATATACTGCATTGCTTTGTCCATTTTCTACCAACGTCCATGGGATTCTTGTAAAGTACACTGATGTCTCTAATTATATTTGTCCTGCATGTGTGATTTTTGTGCAAGGTCCTCCACCAGCTCTTGATAATATTTAAATAAGGAAGGTCAGGCGGCCTCTATTTATTTACCACCTCTCATCCAGTCGGTCTAGCTTCCTCATCTTTCTCAGCCAGCTGATCCTCCCCAACAACTTGAGGACACAAGTTCTTCCAGTAACCCCCCTTCCCCCTGGTTAAACTCCTAAAGTGCAGGATGACTGCACACCTCAACTCTTTTGTTCCCTCTCTGCCCCTGTTTACAGAACCACCTTCCTGAAGCTGCTCTATCCCATTCTTCCCTCCATGGCTTCAAGCAGATGATGAACCACCATCTATTGTAATTCCCCCATCCTTACCTGCAGTCTTTTTTACCCCATTAACCAAATATAACCCAACCCTCTTATTTGCAGATTAATGTTTCCTTTCTTCCTGTCTCTTCTTTTTTTCCTTTTCATTCCCTTCCTTGCTGTGTTCACCTGTTGCCCCACTATGTCCCACTCAGCACGTTACCTTTATAGCCTCCATCACCTCACCCTTCCATGAGCCTCGATTTTGTACAAAAATAGTAAAACAAAACACGATCAAAACAGACATACCAACCTATGCCTGGTATTGGCTTAATGGTTAGGGTGGTGGGCTTGCGATCCTAGGATCCTGAGTTCAAATCCTGCTTGGCTGTTAAATTAATACCAGATGGAGTTGACTCTGCCTGTCATCCTTCCAAGGTCAGCAAAATGAGTACCAGCTTGCTGGTATCCTGTGTCGGAGTGCAAAATGAGTACCAGCTTGCTAGTATCCTGTGTCGGAATGGTGACCCATCCAGGATTGTACCCAATAGCCCAGGTGACTGCTTAGGTAGCACCAACACTCTGCACAGAGTATGCTCCTGATGGATGGATACCAACCTGCAGTTTTCTATAGTCATGAAAAAGATTAAATTATTGTTGAGTCAACCTAAGATTCGTCCTCATCATCGACTGAAGGAGAAGAAGAAGAGGAGGAGGATGGAAGAAGGTGGATGTGACGAATTTTGCATACGGTTCAGGCATGATGGCCCAAATAACCTCTCCTATGCCGACGTTTCCTTGCATGAAAATAATTCATGTTTAACGAACTTGCCTTAAACGACTTTTTTATTGAAACCTTTTTTTGTAATTAATATATTTTATTTAATTCGGTTGCAGAAGAATCATTTTAAATCAATATTGGACGAACTACTTAACTGGCATTTTACTGTTGTGAAGTATTGAACTTTATTGTTATGTTTGCGATGGGCCTAGTTAAATACTGTTTCACAGGTAGGGTGATTCATCAATGTGTGTGCCATCCCTTGGATGCTTGTTAAACTGGTGTCCCGTCTACCAGCATTACTTGGTGGATGTTAAAGACCCCCATGGTGTCCTTCTTGAAGAATTAGTGAGCTATCGCCGGTACCCTGAGCAATTTCAAATTCTTGCTTTTACTACTGCCGGGAAGGCACACCACCCACTAAAACCCTTGCTCAGCAGCACTGATTCTCTCTGTGACAGAATATGGAGAGAGAGATAGAGAGATAGAGATAGAGAGAGAGAGAGAGAGAGAGAGAGAGAGAGAGAGAGAGAGAGAGAGAGAGAGAGAGAGAGAGAGAGAGAGAGAGAGAGAGAGAGAGAGAGAGAGAGAGAGAGAGAGAGAGAGAGAGAGAGAGAGAGAGAGAGAGAGAGAGAGAGAGAGAGAGAGAGAGAGAGAGAGAGAGAGAGAGAGAGAGAGAGAGAGAGAGAGAGAGAGAGAGAGAGAGAGAGAGATAGAGAGATAGAGAGATAGAGAGATAGATATCCTGGTGTTGGCGCAGTGGTTAGGGCAGTAGCTTGGGATCCAAAAGGTCCTGAGTTCAATCCCCGTTGAGCCACTGAATTAATACACCAGGGGGTTGACTCAGCCTGTCATCCTTCCGAGGTCGGCGAAGTGAGTACCAGTGTACTGGGCCGGTGTATACCCCGGTTAAAATAGGTGTACCATATCCCTGTGTCGTAAGAGGCGACCAGGGTTGCGTCAGGAAGGGCATCCGGCATAAAACATGTGCCAAATCACTATGCGGATCATACGGATGATCCGCTGTGGCGACCCCTAACGGGAGCAGCCGAAAGAAGAAGATATATATATATATATATATATATATATATATATATATATATATATATATATATATATATATATATATATATATATATGACTGAATGAATATATCTCAAAGGTTTGTACAGGGGCTAATCAAATCATTTGGTTATTTGTACATTGAGGATAGACACTGCATGCTTAATGTTTACCTCCGCCACCAATGATGGATGGACGTTATGTATTCATCCGTTTCTTCCTTGGCGAAATAATTTTGCCAATTATGTTGGTCTGTCGTGTCTGTTTGTCTGTTTCTCACACGATTTTTTGTCCACAGTTTTAATCAATCTTTCTGAATTCTTTAATGTATGTACGTGGCCAAGGACAGCAACGCACATTTTTGATCAGGAGTGAATCCGGATCTGGATATGAGAATTTTTAAGTGATTCTTCACCATTGAGAGAAAGGACCAAAAACAATATAAAGCACAATATCTCAAAAAGCTGTGGACATATTCGGACGAAACTTGGTGGGCAGGTTGGGTGTGTAGCAAGGAGGAATTGGTTCAATTTTGGTGAAGATCCTAATCCAGAGCCAAATACGAGAATTTTTTCAGTGATACTTCACCATTGAGAGATGGGGCCAAAAATGATATGTAGCATGATATCCCAAAACGTTGTGGACGAAATATGCCTAAACAAGTTATGACAAAACTTGCTGGATGAGTTTATTCGGTGATAAGAACAAGCTGATTCGATTTTGCTTCAGGTCCAGTTTCAGATCGAGCTATAAGTGGGATAATGGGGCCCATCACAAAATGTGAACTGTTCAGCCTGGTGGGTGTATGTGCTCTTGTAATGAGTGCCATTTTAGTTTGTTCTGTTTCACCAAGTGTCACTCTATGAGCGATTTCTCATCTGTTTGTTAGTTTGTTTGCTTGTCTGTTTGTGAGCAGGATATCTCAAAAAATCGTCAACGTATTTCGGCAAAACTTGGTGGACAGGTTACATGTGTGACAAGGACTAATTGTTTAGATTTTGGTGATAATTCGGATCCGGATGTGAGACATTAACTCGTCCGAATCCGGATCCCAGAAATGTTTTTTCACCATTGAGAGATAAGGCCAAAAATAACATACTAGTGCAGCACAATATTTCAAAAAGTTGTGGACAGGTTATGATTGGGTGGGTGACAAGAACAAGCCGATTAGATTTTGGTTCGTGTTCGGATGCAGATTCGGTCTTTCAGTGGGATACAAAACATAAACACTTCAGCCTGCTGGAGGTATGCGCTCTATCGAGTGCCCTTCAAGTTTCAATTTAACTTCAGTGGTAATCTATCACTTTAATCACTGCAAAACCCTTGCACACTCACCTTTGAACTGTCTTGTCTGGGTTCGTATCTCCATCCAGCTCTAAACTGTCATCCTGGTGTTTCGCAGGCAGGGTGAGTTATCAATGTAAGCGCGTCATCAATCCGATGAACTTTAAACTGTGTGTCCTATCTGCTAGGATTAATTGGTAGACTTGAAAGTTCCCATTGTGTCCTTGCTGAAGACGTTTTGTCTATTTGGCGCTTATTAAGACTCGTGAAATATTTTGCACTGAGATTACATGAAGAAAGACATACTCTGAAAACTCTTGACTGGAAAACTTCATAATCCACTGGCAGTTCTTGCAGTTTACAGAATTAAATGGGTTATATTTACTTACCTGTTGATTTCTGTAAGATGGAGAAGGGTTGTAAAGACAGTCAAATATCTATCGATCATAAATTTTTGTACAGAATATCACTGTCTTTCTCTTATGTATGTAAAGTATGTCTGTAGATTTGGCCACTGATTCAACCTGCACTGCAACCAACCAGACCAATTCATGACCCACAAAATGTTCCACCCCTTCTTTACCAGTCACGGATCTAGTTCCGAACCAGTGCTGCTCCCAACAACAGGGCCCTCGAGGTCTTCCAGGTCCCCCTGGGCCTCCTGTAAGAACTTATTGATTCAATGTATTTTATATATATTCTATCCCATAATGCTTTTATAATAAGCCTTACAACTTGAGAAAGGTAGGGCAAGATGCTGCTGGCAAGGCAAAGTGGGGCAAACACCCACCTCCCCCTTACCCTTCCCTACCAGGCAAGTTCCAATGATGCTCAGCAAACTAAACGAAAGGACCAAACTGGATGTATAATATATACAGCGGAGACATTTTGGGCCACCTTTGCTGCCAGGTGCATCTTGCCCAACTTTACTCATGACTCACCTTTTAATCGCTTACAAGCCTTTGACAGTACCGTTATCCTCCTGACCAGTCGTCTTATTTATTATTCTCGTGTACTTATGATTTCCAGGGCCCTGAAGGCAGATCCGGACCAGAAGGAGCAAAGGGGGATAAGGTAAAAATACCTTTTCAAACTTTTGCCAAAACTTGGTCTTGGTTTTCAGGTGCAGATGTAGATGATCATGCATCAAAGTGAAGTCATTTAGTTTTCTGTCAAAATACAAACAATATTGCTCAGCATATCCTTTCCTTGACTTCATTCTTTTATCTATCCATTTATTTCTCCCATCCTTATTGATTTTAATTTTTTACTTTTGTTCCTTTTGTTCCTTTTGTACTCTCTCAATGTACCCCATCTCCAACCTTAGCTTTAATTCTATTCCTCCATCATCATTCGACTTTGCTTTTCTGCTTTGAGAATGAGTTTAATTTAAACAGATGTGAGTGAGGGGTGCAACATGATGGAGTGTACACCATGCTTGCCAATATTGGATTGAAGATTGTTTTATTTACATGAAAGTATAGCATTGCTGTGCAGTTTCAGTGTAGAGATATTTGTGTTGTTGTCTTGTCTTTTCAACCTTGTGAGTGTGAAACAGTGCCATGAACATTGGATATAATATGTGAACCGGCATTCAAGGAATCCTTTATTAATCAGTTATATTCAGACTCATGTGTCTGAATAAGGCTGGGGAAACAGAGACCCACACTGAATCTTCCTGGCACCAGTTAGAGGCAGGTTAAAGCGACCAGAGGTGTGAAAAGAGGGGGTGATCTTCACAGCCTTTGATTTGCCGCATAGGTGCCAGAGTGAAAATCTAAGAAAAAAGGAGCGAGGAGGCTGAAAAGGTATAAAAGCCCAAGAGAACCCATGATGTGGAGGATGTGCCAATCATAGTGAGCAGATGTTACTCGTACTATAGTTTAATACCTGCAATGGGCCTGTGGCCCTGGTTTCAATTGCTGCCACAATCTTGCAATCCTCTTTTGCATTTCTGTTGGCACACGTTGCACCATGGGGCTGGTGTGTGTGTGTGTGTGTGTGTGTGTGTGGGTCTGTGTCTGTGTCTGTGTCTGTGTCTGTGTCTGTGTGTCTGTGTCTGTGTCTGTGTCTGTGTCTGTGTCTGTGTCTGTGTCTGTGTCTGTGTCTGTGTCTGTGTCTGTGTCTGTGTCTGTGTCTGTGTCTGTGTCTGTGTCTGTGTCTGTGTCTGTGTCTGTGTCTGTGTCTGTGTCTGTGTCTGTGTGTGTGTGTGTGCGCGCTGGTCTGAGCAGTAGATAAAGCGTTTGTAGGAGGTAATAAAGTATACATTAAAGTCTATCAAAAATAGCAAACTGGTCTGTAAAGTAAAATCAATATTCATGGAGTTTTTCAAAAAATAAACTTCAAGAAAGTGATTGATTTCTTCTAAACAACAGTTTCTTTACATTTGGCAACAAGATACCCCAGCAGTCAGTGGGGATACCCATGGGTTCAGATCCGGCCCCTTTCTTTGTAAATTTATTCCTGCACATGTATGAGTCTGATTGGTCCAGAACATGTGCAGGAATAAACTAAAAATTGCACGAAGATGTGGAAAAATCTTCAGATTCATTGATTATTTATTGGCAATTAATGGTGGGTTTGTAGTTGATTAGCTTCATGATGATATAAAATTATATCCAAAATAACTCGAATTAAAAGTGGAAAGCCAAACTCGCATTTCAGTTTGTTTTTCAAAATTACAAATCGATATCAAAAATAATAAATTTCACACCAAATTATTTTATAAACAAGATGTTTTTCCAGTCCACCTTGTACGGACACCTTTCTTCAACAGCGATATTCCGAAGAAGCTAATCTTCTTCTTCTTCTTCTTCTTTCGGCTGCTCCCGTGAGGGGTCGCCACAGCGGATCATCCGTATGATCCGCATAGTGATTTGGCACATGTTTTACGCCGGATGCCCTTCCTGACGCAACCCTGGTCGCCTCTTACGACACAGGGACATGGTACACCTATTTTAACCGGGGTATACACCGGCCCAGCAGACTGGTACTCATTTCGCCGACCTCGGAAGGATGACAGGCTGAGTCAACCCCCTTCCGAAGAAGCTATTCTATGGTGCAGTTATAGGTGAAATAATTCAAACGGACAGCGCAACCACACACAGCACTGAACTTATCAATAGATTAAAACAACTAGTCCAACGTTTACAACACAGCACTGAACTTATCAATAGATTAAACCAGGGCCAGATTAAGGTCTTCGTAGGCCAAGGCCCTTGAGATTCTGTAGGCCAAATTCAAGAGTGACCAAAACGACGATTTTGAACATGAAATTTAATTGGAACAGACTGCGGTAAATGGCGATTTGTCCGACTTTCAAATATACAAGTGCCTGTAAAATCCAATTCGGCTTCAAAATTGAGAAACGAACCATACAGAAAACACATTCGGAGGAATGTATGTATATTCAATTTCCACCCTGCTGAAACACCTTCTTTTGTGCCTTTTGGTTGGCAAACGACGCGATCACTTCGGAGAAATCGATTTGCTTCATCAGCTCAGATTCAACACAAAGCAGAGCGAGCGTCGACACGCACACCTGCCCCACGGTCGACTGAAGACAATTTTTCACACGCTTTAGTGTGCTGAAGGAGCGTTCACCCTCGCACCTCGTAGCAAACATCGAACAATATATTCGGAGGGCAACAAAAATATTGGGGAATGTTTGTGTCAAATTGTTGTGAATAATGTACTTGAGCATGTCCGATGCATTGATGAACTTGGAGTATTTCGAGCAAAGTTCTATTTCCTGAACTATGTCCATTTCAACATCAGCAGGGTACGCTGAAACCAGTTTCTCTGCTCTGCGAGAGAATGTATCATGGTCGAGGCTGTTGGCCGTGGGGATGAATCCAAACAGATCCGTGATTTTCTGATAGCTCTCTCTTCTCCTATGGATTTCTGTCAGAAGGCGATCGAGTATGGAGAAGTACGTCTCAACTCTGAACTTCTCCCTGCCAGATTTTGGGGTTTCTTCTTCCTCGTCATTTTCATCGAAGGCCTTCTTTCGCCTTTTGACCCGATGATTATCATCAGCGTAAATTATGGACTCAACCATCTTTTTGGCGCGGTCCTGAAATGCATCAAATCTTTCATCATTTCGAAACGACTCTATGTATTCATAGAGGGCATCATAATGCTGCTTAACCGCTCCGACATCTATTCTCGGTTGTTGGAGACATCTGTTTACTCGATCAATGTTGCCAAGTAGATCAGACCAGACAGCGCACATTATTGCTGTTTCGGTCAGTTCCATCTTCTCAGCCAATGCTTTGGCTTCCAGTCTCGCTGACGGAGTTTCTTTAGGGCGCTCAGCTATCTTCATTAGCGCCTTCTTTATGTCCTTGTAGCTTGCGGAAAACGCTTTACAAGCGTCCGCGCAAGCTGACCACCTCGTATCGGACTCGGACAAACATTTGAGTTTGATGGCACGTTCATCGAGTGACTTATTTAAAATGGCCCATCTTTGGGGAGATGCTGACATAAAGTCATACACGGCTTGAATAAGTTCAAAGTATTTGACAGCTTCCAAGCAACTCTCTGCGGCAGCGACTCCTACCAGATTCAAACTGTGCACATCACATTGTACCCACTGAGCCAATGGATTAATTTTACAGACTCTTGCTTGTACGCCTGAATAGACGCCGGACATGTTGCTTGCATTGTCGTATGACTGCCCTCGACAATCCATAAGATCAATCCCATTGGCTTCCAGTACCTCTTGCAATTTTCCAAACAGATATTCATCATCGTGATGCTCAATGACGACGTACTGTAGAAACCTTTCGACGGCGCTACCATCTTGCATCACATATAGAAATATTACCGTCAACTGATCGATATGCGAAACGTCTGGCGTCAAATCGATGGAAACACCATAATATTTAGCATCTTTTATTTCTCGCACGATGGTGGATTTCACTTTTTCGGCCAGTAGTAGGATAAACTCGTCGCATATTGTTGATGACAGGTATGATACACTTCCCTTTCCCTTGTTCCCATACACTTCAAGATGCTGGGCGAGAAATGGATCGAATTTTGAGACTAGTTCAAGACAACCAAGATAGTTTCCATTGTTAGCACAACCCAGCTGCTCAGTCGTGCCCTGGAACGGAAGCCCTCTTTCGGCGAGGAACGATATTACAGCGACAATTCGCTTCAACACATTAGTCCAGTAAGCTTCCTCATGGAGGTACCGCTGTTCAAATGATGTGTGAATCGTGTCTGTCACCTTCATTTCGAGCGACTTTTTGATTGCGAGAATATGGGCAGTCCCACTCTCGTGCGACGCTAGACCTGCAGAGGCATTCTTCCAATCATTGAATCCGATTCCAAAATTACTGTGATGGCTTTCGTGATCATTGTCGTCAGGACATAGGAGTTTACACACGTAGGAGTAAAGTTTACCGTTTGATGGAGAAAACAGCATCCAGTCCCTGTTCACCATTTCCCGTTTGTGAGTTTCCGCTGAAAGTGTTCACGCCGAAAATACCGTGTTTTATCTGGATACACTCGGGCCGTACACGAAAAATCTGCGTTCCTATCTTGGCAGGAGGATTCTGGATGAAATTATCCACGAGTTCTGGGGAAAGAGTCCATTCAGCAGGATCAGGATTGAAACTACGAGCCGCAGCACTGGCTGCAGTTGTTCCTATGCTTCTCTTGTTGCTTGATGCGACGGTATTGGTATTATCAGCTTTCGAAATGTGATGCAGTGCGAGATTACTTGATCCCTTGACATTGACATCAGAAGACTCTGCATGTGCACATTCCGTTTGCTCAGCTCGACTCTGGTGAGGTGAAAAAAATTTCAAGATGGATCCAGACAGTCTTTTTCTTTCTGTTTCACGCCTCTTCTTTTTGTCGCGTTTGCAAGTACCACTTTCGTGGTACCGAATATATCCGTCGGCCATAGTCAAGAATAAAAAACGACAAACAAGAGCAAAACGAAGAACTGCAAGCGTCAGGATGCTCGATAACTCACAGGAAAGTGAGAAGGTGCCAGTATGTTCATACTCGGCGCGAACGTTACTCCACCCATCAACCAGATGATAGCGGTGATGCCTGTGATTGGCTGATTGTGATGTGATCACATGGTTCCCACGCTCGCTGTCAACGATCACTGTCTGGCAGCGTGCCAGCCGTCTTCCCTCACGGTGTGTACAGCCTTCCTGCACATGTCGAGTCACATAATTAAGTCTGAAAAAAAACAAACGTCGTCGGACATTTTTGTAGGCCAAATATTTTTCGTAGGCCAAGGCCCGGGCCTCACGGGCCTAGTGGTTAATCCGGCCATGATTAAAACAACTGGTCAGACGTTTATAACACAGCACTGAATTTATCAAGAGATTAAAACTTGTCAGAGGTGTGCTAACACAGTTAGCATATTAAAACAAGTTTTCTTTAAGATCATAAAACGACACCAAATATAATTCGTGAAATACAATAGGAATAGTTAAATATTATTGACGAGATATTTATATAAATATATAATTTAAATGTACATATATATATATATATATATATATATATATATATATATATATATATTTTTTTTTTTTCTTTTCTTTTTAAACCCATTTCAGTGCTTGCTAGGAGACATTGGAAGCAGGTAAAAAAACACGTTTAAAAATAAACGTTTGAATATTTTAACACCAGTTTGATCCAGATGTGAGTGGGGTGGTCGTATTTGTTGGTGGCCATGTTATTTTTAAGGTAAAATGTGCATGATTCAATGTATGATCATATAATAGAATGTGTGATGGGAGTTGTAACTATGTGATCATCCATTAAATGCTGTCACGAGTAGAGTCTGATTAGTGATGTTGCAGTGATGGGTTGACTGACTGCCTGGACACAAATGAGGTTGTGGATCGACTGATGTCGGTAATTTACTGATTTGGATCCATGATCAAGGTTGTGGATCCACCGTTCTGAGATGTACTGGGCTGAAAGGATCGAAACCTCGAGGAAGAACGGTGCCCAGCTGATGATCCATACAGTCGGAAAAGTGTGTGTGTGTGTGTGTGTGTGTGTGTGTGTGTGTGTGTGTGTGTGTGTGTGTGTGTGTGTGTGTGTGTGTGTGTGTGTGTGTGTGTGTGTGTGTGTGTGTGTGTGTTCGTTATCTCCACATGTGGGTTTCAGGAGGTGGAACAGAGTCCTCCCCGGTCTCAAAGTATCCACCTCCATTTCAGTAAGGGGTCACGATTCATGGACCAAAGTGTGAAGTTTTCTTGTTCTCAAGGTTTTCTTCTGAAGGCTTTTTTCAGGATCGTCACCGAGCCCCGGACAGCTTCCAACTGCAATTTATTTTTTAATATTCCCAGAGCTCATTTTCTAGATATCTGTGAGGTTTTTCTTTATCATTCCCATTGCTCCAATAATCACAGGTACAATTCTGGTGCTCTTCAGCTTCCAGGATCTTTTCACTTCATTTTTGAGGTCTTGGTATTTCGTAAATTTTGTTGATTTCTGCATTGTTTAGGTGAAAATTTCTGGGAACTGACACCTCATTAAGGAATGCTGTCTTTTCTTTTTTATACCAGTCCTATATCTGGGCGAAATGCTTTGTTTTATATTGTTGCGGTACCGGCGTTGAGGAGGAACCACAAGGGAGGGGCTGTATCGGGCTCCTCTCTGGACCCACCCGGAATCGCAGGCCGTTGCAAACAAATAACTTTGTGTCGCGGCGGGTCGCTAATTGACCACAAATGCCAATAACTTGACCATATTACTCCGGCTCCTCTGTCGATCAACCATTTACCGAAGGACACATGACCTTCTTATTGGGGATCATGCCCTCAGTACGTACTTGCGTTATTTTGATTACCTACTGGATTAGGTGCATTCAAGGGTAGCTGCCAAGTACATACCGGATTTTGAACAGATTCTTGGGGAATAACGTTCCGGCTAAGCTAGGGTGCAGGCCGTGCTGGACCAATGGAGGAAAAGACAAAAACAAGCAGGGAACATTTCCAACAATACATTTATTTAAACCAAGATGCAAGGATAGTTATGTGGTACAGTAAATAGATTTATTGTGAGTGTACAGCAGGGAAAGCAAGGAATTTGTGGGGTGTGGCAAAACGCAAACAATACTACAAAGAAGACAGTTTAGAGTTATCCTGATAGTTCTTACACCCTCTTAACTTATGCTATGATAGGTGGCATCACATACACACATACACCAAAACCTGAGGAAAATTAGAGATACCCCAGAGAGAAAGAAATAGTTGAGGATTAACGACTTCCTCATACCTGGTGCAGCCAGCAGACATGCGCAGCCCATAACACTTAGGAAAAGGGAGGAGGGAGAAATAATGAGGGTGTCTAGGGTGCGTATTTGAGAAATGCAAGTGTAATGCGACGTGGGATACGGCATAGTGTAAGAGGAAAAATGTGAGGTGCAGATCAGTTTGTTTCGCTCTTTGATTCTGCTCTGAAAAGAACAGTTGGTCGGACTTGCCTGTGTTTATTGCTCTTTTGCGTCCACAGTAGAGGAGAGATAGATGGCGGAAGAAAGATGCGTGAGAGAAAAGACCCTATCATAATCATGTAAGAGTCTGTACATTAAAGTTTCGTAATCTAATGAGTGCCATTGAAATGGAGCAGTCCAAGCTTGCACCAGCAATGCCTGACCCCACGCCTAATCACACGGACTCGCAGCGCGAATCGCTCAGCACCGATGCTTGTCCTTGCGCCGTCTGTCTCTCTGGTGAGGTCCAATGTCTGGCGGGATCTGTCGAGTTCTGCTCCTGGCTCATTCTGTTATCTACTCCTTGATTAGTTCTCTCCCAGATGAGCTGCGTTCGCTCTTTTTATGAGTCCTGAGTGAGGGGTGGTGCCAAAAATCGAATCAAACGGGGCTCTTAGCAAAATCAAGCTTCCCCATTGGTCCATAGTGGTCGTAGCCACGCCCCCACCAGGCCCCGAGACTGAAATATGGTTCAGTCGCTCGCAGACAGTGCCATGTGTAAGAGCTCCAACTTTTACAGGAGGCTGTGGTTTTTGGAGGTGCTCTCCAGCCCTCAGCATGCACTGGTGTCCATTCAAACATGGGATTTTAGGGAAATTCCTGCACCACTCGTAAATCCTCAAGAAAGCTCCAGCGCACATTCGCGCTTCAAGTTGTTATGCCCTGAAATAACCTGACCTACGTCTCCTCCATGTCCTTTGAGGCTATGGTGAGAATTTTATGACCATGCGGTAGTTGTGGAAGTTTAAAAGTAATGGGAACATGTGGCAATTGTAGTGAGGGAGGATTGTAACATGGCATTGTGGGGAAGAGGTTGAAGTTCCCTGTAATTAAATTGTGAATAAAGGTCGCGTTTTAAGTGGAAATGTAAGCGTGGGTTATTGCGGGGATTTTTACTCGTCGTATGAAGTGAGTGTGGTGTAGTTTGGTGAGCAGAATGAAGATCTGAGGCAAAATGGTAGTTAATAATTGGCGCGCAAATATATGGGAGGCACTCAGAGTGAAAGAAAGGGGGTGGAAAGAAAAGAGTGGAAGAACTGTGAGGGTTAAAGTTTAAAGAGGTATAGGAGGTCGACCTGAAAGAGTCCCACGCAATGCATCTTTCCCCTTTACCCACAAGACATATGGAAGGGACTAACTAATACACATACAAGCCGGTAGGCGACATGGGTGGACGCTACATAATTGCATACTAGGCATACATTTTTTGACGGATCGGGCTGAAAATGTTTGACAAAGAGGTTGATTATAGTGCGCATAAAAGCCTGGAAGCCGATTTTTGATTTTCGAAAAAATTATTTTTTCAGGATTTTTCAAAAATTTCAAAGTCCCGTTGCTAGGCAACGGTGGTGTCCATAGCAACAGTGCTCAAAAGCATAGAACTAGATCGTGGTCTGAATCTACCTGTCAAGTTTCATCAAAATCAGTTGACTCCTCTGGCCTCCAGAGCTGTCCATTACATACAAACATACAGACAGACGGAAAAAGTGAAAATAAGGGTACTCTAGCGACCACCCAACTATTTAAATAACTGCTTTGGGATTGCTGTATGTTGTGTGCCATTTTTTTAAATCTCCGACTCATTTATCATTCTCCCAGTTGTCAGTATACATTTGTTGATATGTCGCATCATATTTAAGCCCCCCCAACAGAATAGGGGAAGGCTAAAACCAATTTTAGGGTTTGTTTCTACAATTAGTGCCCCCAATTTTTAATTATACCTCAGAGTTTCTTACAACCACTTAGGTTTGTAATTTAATTATTTATTTTCTTCCTTTTTTTCTGCCAATGTCCAAACTGTATCTCAGAGCTGACTGGGACTGTCAGAATGATATATTTCATCAATAATGGAAATACAAAGTATGCAGGGCTGACATTTTTTGACCTTGACCTAAATTTTAAGGTAATGACCTATTTATAGGCATTTTAACACTTTCATTATAAATTGATTATGGCTTGTCCGATCGGAACAAAATTGCCCTCTCTAGAAAGACTATTTACATCGTACTTGCTCTAGACTATCTCGAGATTGCTAATTTATATCATTCCCCTCGAGTTAAAGGTCAAGGTTAAATGGCGGTCTTAAAAATAAAAACAACGCTCTTTTTTTTGCCATTGCGAAATCACAAAGACTGCTTGGCCTTCCAAGATATTCTTGCTTCAGAACAGTGTACCTGCACTGAAGTTGTGCAACTAATATTTGATTAGTGTTCTTGACCTACCTTTTTCAGATTGTGACCGAATTAACAAAAAAACACCTCTTTAATCATAACTTCAATAATTTTTCTCTGATTTCATGTTGTTGAGTTTTATTGAGAGATTGTAGATGGGACACAATTTCTTAATTTACACTCTATCCCTAAATGTTGAAGGTCAAAGTCATATGGTTGTCTGAAAAAAATACGGCCGTCACTGGATCACAGGTGCCAGGGGATGCATGATTGAACTCCAACAAACAATGAGTCAGAGTGACAGGCTTGGCTGGATTGCACACCTGACCCTAATCCATGACATTTATTATTTCTCAGAATCGGACTAAAATAAATTCAATTCAAATCAATGGAAGACCAAATCAAAACAGTCCTGCATTGAAGTAATCAGAAGGAACCTGAACAAGCAAAAAGCAAAGATGGGGTCATCAGAAGGAACCTGGAGAGGATTTGGGTTTCGGCTGCTACTCCTCTACCCCCAAATCCCTCCAGGCACAGCCAATTGAGCCTTATAAATAATTTTTTTTTTAAAAGAACCCACATTCAAAAAAATAAATAATTCAGGCTGCCAGACCATGTGTCCAATTTGGATGAAATTTAAAACATATATTCCCCATCTCTACTTCATCATAATTTTGAAGTTTCACATTGATTGATTAAGCGGTCCAAGAGAAAGATTTTTTAAAAAGATTTTTGCTCAATCCAATATGGCTGCCAGACCATGTGACATCAATCATTTATGAATAAACTGGTATCCCCAAGGCTCAGGGAACATTTGTGTGAAGTTTCAGCTCGATCTGTCCAGCCGTTCTGGAGAAGAAGACTTTTTATAGGTTTTAGGGTAAATCCAATATGGCTGCCAAACCATGTGACCTATGACATCATATGTATGAACGTTTGTTGCTCATGGATCGGTGGTCATACTTGTAAAGTTTCATCTCGATCTGTTCAGCCATTTCAGAGAAGAGGGTTTTTAAAGTTTTGTTTTTTTAAAACCGATATTGCTGCCGAATAATGTGACCGATAACATCGTCAATTATTTATCTGTGGACTATTTTATCCCAAGATGACCCACAAAAATTTTCATACTGATCACATGAAGCCTTCTACATATGCAGTTATGACGTCATAATGAAGGCACATCTGACATCAGAAAAAAAAATCACACTTATTCCCCATGAGGAGTAGTTGCCACGTGCCAAGTTTCAATTTTTTCATTTGTGTGGTTTCAGAGATAGAGGTCAAAATTTTTCTGTTTTTCCAACATGGCTGCCACACCACGTGACCTATGATGTCATAATTATCATTACAACGTTCTCCATGAGTAGTTGCGCCAATGGTGAAAATTTCATCTCAATCTGACAAGCAGTTGTGGAGAAAAACACTGAAGTTCTTTGTGGACAACAATAAACAAACAAACAAACAAACGGAATCAATTGCAATACGCTCTCCTCCTGCGAGCTAAATAAAATGTATAAAATACAACTATATAAATTTTATAAGATATTTGCAAAATATGTTATGAAAATATAAATAAATTGTTTTAAGGTTTTTTGCTCTTTGCCTGAGGAAGCTTGTTATATGAGAGGAGGAGATTGGGACCATACTCCGTGCAGAGCGTTTGTGCTGCTTCAGCAATCTCCTTGGCTATTGGGCACAATCACTGGTCGCCACTCCGACACAGTGTACCAGCATGCTGGCACTCATTTTGCCAACCTCGGAAGGATGACAGGCCGAGTCAACCCCACCTGGTATTAATTCTGCAGCTGAGCGGGATTTGAACTCAGGACCCTAGGATCCAAAGCCCACCACCCTAACC
>NC_140974.1:21040529-21060529 GCF_056783735.1 Eptatretus burgeri | reverse complement strand
TGGTGCACGAAACCACCATTTAGGTCTTTCTCCTTTTTGCTGCCAATGTCTGAGCTGTATCTTTGATCTGGCTGGGACCTTCAGAATGAAATTCTGCATCAACAATGGGAATAAAAAGTAAGTGGGGTTGATTTTTTTTGACCTTGACCTCATGTTAAGGTCATGACTCAATTATATACATTTCAACATTTTTTGACAAAACTCAACTAAGGCTTGCCCTATCAAAACGAAATTGCCCTCTCGAGATAGCCTGGAGTAAGCTGCATTTTAATTTAATTTACAACATACCCCTCCGAGTTAAAAGTCAGGGTCAAATGGCGGTCTAAAAAAAATAATGCATTTGTTGTCATCGCTCAATTTTGCCAATGTGGAATCTCAAAGACCACTTGGCCTTCCAAGATGTTCTTGCATCATAATAGTGTACCTGTACTGAAGTTGTGCACCTGATATTTGATTAGTGTCCTTGTCCTAACTTTTTGGATTGTGACCTCATTAAAGGCCCTGTCACACCTTGACGATTTAGCCAGCGTATGCCTGACGTATGAAAAATTTGGCTGAAACGCTGGCACACGTCGAATATGTTATGGATAAGTTTGTATACATTAAAAGCACGCTGGCATACGTCGTGGTACGCTGGCATACGTCGTAGTATGCCGAGCTGTTAGACAAATTTTCCATGGTTGAAATTTTTCAACGTATGCCAGCGTATGACTCACGTTCCGCATAACGCTGGCCATAAGTTGTAGGCACGTTACGCGATCGTTGACACACGTCGACACACGTTACTTGTAAGTTACTCATAAGTCAAAACATGTTGAGGTAATGTATAGCGTACCCGAAACGTATTTCTAACCTATGAGTAACGTGTTGTAGGCACGTTACGCGATCGTTGACACACGTCGACACATGTTACTTGTAAGTTACTCATAAGTTGAAACGCGTCAAGGTAACGGTTAGCGTCAGTGTTCCAGACTCCCTGGTTTTTATTTTATTTTATTTTTAATTTTTTTCTTCTTTTTTTTTCTTCGGTATGACGGTGATGTTGACACTTCAATTTCTAGTGCGGTTATAATATAATATAATTAATAGGCTGCCGCTCAACGCTTTAAATCATAACCGCACTAGAAATCGAAGTGTCAACATCACCGTCATACCGAAGAAAAAATAAAAACAAAAAAAACAGGGAGTCTGGAACACTGACGCTAACCATTACCTCAACGTGTTTCGACTTATGAGTAACTTACAAGTAACGTGTGTCGACGTGTGTCAACGATCGTGTAACGTGCCTACAACTTATGGCCAGCATATGCGGAATGTGTGTCATATGCTGAGTACGTCGATAAATTTTCAACATGCTCAAAATTTGTCGACGTACTCTGTGTACTATGACGTATGCCAGCGTACTATGACATATGCCAGCGTGCTCTTAACGTATAAAAAACTTACCCATAACGTATTTGACGTGTGCCAGCTTGGTTCGGCAAATTTTTCATACGTCGGCATACGCTGGCTAAAACGTCAAGGTGTGACAGCGGCTTGACACTTCGATGTCTAGTGCGGTTATGATTTGAATCGTCGAGCCGCAGCCTCTGAATAGCCTACGCCACGTGATTGTTGACGATATGCTGCCGCGCTATGCATAAGTTAGACTATCGTTGGGCATAGGTTGTGAACGCCGACAACACAATCAGCATTCGTTGGTATCAGTTATCTATATGTGATTGAAACGTTCTGTGTACGTTACTAATACGTTATGCATATGTCCAACACGTTATTATACGCTAAAAACTTAAAAAAAAAATCAATAGTTCAGTGTACGCCAGCGTTTTACATACATTTTGATACCTTGCAATATGCTGGCTAAAACTTCAAGGTGTGAGAGCCCCTTAACAAAAAATACATTTTTGATCATAACTTGAAGTTTTCCTCCGATTTTCATAATATTGAGTTTTTTCGATAGATTGGAGTATGGAACATATTTTCTTCTTTTACACTCTATCCCTAAATGTAGAAGGTCGAGATCATTTGGTGTTCCAAAAAAAATGTGGCCATCATCACTGTCTTTCTTTGCCATGATTAAATAGTGAGAGCTCAGGTGGCACTTGTAGAAATTTGTCAGGCTGATTTTTCTCCAATTGTGTTTACATGTATAATGCATGAATGGCCTAGATACAGGATATTCAGGATTGTTGACAATGCCATGACCGAACTTAATCTGTTCACCAGGTATAGTCAGTTTTCCATGAAAAGGCATTATTATAAGGAACTCTGCTGAAAGTCTGGGATGATATTAGCTGAATCCATATGTTGGACTGCCATTCGGTTCTGAATTTGACTCACTGGGTGCATCATTGATGCTTTCCCTGAGCACATTAGCACGGGTATTTGTAATTTGTTCAGGTTGCCAGTGATAACATGCTTCTTCTCTATGAAGGACACCATGGGATCTTCAATGTCCACCAACTAATGTTAGCAGACAGGATATCCAGTATGCCCATCAGATCACGCAATGATGTGTGTCACCATGAATTTCAAAATGCCAGGAGAATTGTTTATAGCTGTGAAATTGATATCATGTACGTGTAAAGTTGGGAGAGGATATGTTCCATACACTGTTGCTGTTAACAAAAGCATCAGTAGAAATACTCGAATATGTATCATGCTTACCTTGAAAATATCTGGCATGTTTCACTCACCACAGGAAATCCCTTTCTACCGAATGCTCAAGCACAATTGGCCGGTAAGTCTCGGGAGGGTCAAACTTCAAATATATACTGATTACCCTTAATGTATGGGCAGGAATGAAAATGATCCAAAGGCCTGGTTTGGCGTTCCCATCCTAACCCCATCTTATCATGCTGGGAACCCAGGCTCAAATAATATATCCCATAATTACTTGTCTGTCATCTATTAATGTCCTGCAAGTTGCATAAATGGTGCATTTATGTCTGCTGACAAATTTGTCATGCTTATGTATGCTCCTCCATGTTCAAGCTCCTCCATGACCCTCCGACCATTGCGTTTTTATAAAGGCAGTGGTTTACTCAGAAATCTTTTGAAATACCTTACATTTTTAACCTATTCTTAACTTATGATTCAGAGTGTATTTTCCATTACCTTGCATGACCCCCATTGAGATTTATATACTTGATTTACTCCCAGAACTTCCTTTGTAGCTTGCTCCTAACCTGAACATGATGTCAAACGTCACTTGAAGTAGCTTGGGCACCGCGGGATGCAAAACACACAGTAGAAGTTTATATCCTCCCAACAGATGGTCGCAAACTTCCTCACATATCCATTTCACCGATTCATTTAGGCGAGAGTTATATGGGCCAAAAAACAAATAAAGGTTTCATGCTTATGTCATTGTTTCATCCCAAATAATTTTGACAGCAAAGAAAGCCAATTTGATCGCACATTCCGTTGCCAATTATTTATTTTTTGTGTTTGCATTTACATCCTGATCTGATATCATCGGTTGTGATTCTGCAAGTTCAGTTGTTTTTTTGTAAATTCCTTTGTGGGATAGATTCCGCCGCTGGCTTCAGTGTAAACACCGGGCCATGTCGTCCACTTTAAGTCGGGGAAGTACACCGTTTGACTTTGTTCCTCTCTTGAGAGCATGTACAGTTACAACAGTCAAATCTTGTCTGCTCAAATGTCCCCAAAGTGTCAGGAGAGAAACACGGATGCCATCCAAGTTGCGAACGTACACTGTTCCCACTGTAGGTAGCGATTGGTCTGACTGGGCGTCCAGGAAGGCGTGGAGCTGCCGGCTTACCTGTGAGTTCTTACAGTCTCCACTGACAACCTCGAGCTGTGCCATTTTCAGATGTTAATGTTTTTATGTAGAGATACGAGTCGAGTTTTTGAATGACCCACTTGTTGAAAATTGTTTGATTCTTGCACTTACATGACCAGCACTGAAGCAAGACACAACAGGAACTACCATCACCATTTTGTAGGCCAAACGGAAAAGGTTTAAGGTGTTTACGTGAAACCTGACATAGATAAAGAGGAAATAGACAAACACAGCATTGTTTACCTCAATTATTAATCAATGTGTTCCTTTCTTAGGGACCGCCAGGAAATGTGGGATCACTGGGGGAAAAGGGTGAACGTGGGGTGCCGGTAAGTGCCAATCTCAAACGCAATTTACTACCAGATGGTTATGATGATAATCGTTAATACAAGAGGGGTTTGTTGAGGGTCCACATCCAGAATGACTTGAAGTGAAAAATACATAATTTGATCGCTTGGTGATGTATGCATACATCCTCATTCATATTCCATCTGTACAAATCTGCATTGCAAAGTATTAGTCCTCTAACAGTGTGAATGAAACGTTTATTTATATTCTTTTTACACAAGCACCCTTGTCTAGCATGGTCATTGACCAGGTGCCATCTTCAACAGAGTTTCAACCCTTTAACCAGAGTACCTCTCTGATGTATTGTCAGTCTGCTGCAGGAGCTAATGCTATGATCCCAGTTAGACATCAAGATTCTAACAAGGAGTCAAGATGCTACCTGATAAGAGTTCCATAACATAACAGTTCGGCAGAATACAACCTGATAGAGCTATACAATGTCCAAATCGATTCATATAAAATCACAAAAGTATCAAAGCTTTGTGATTTTGAGATTGCTTAGAAAAAGTTTGTTTATTTGTTTTTTCAAAAGCGTCATTGATATTTGACCTTGATGTGAAAGAAGATTTTTCTCCTGTCGGTTGTAAGACGCACCTTTTCTCGTGCCACTTTATTTATCTGGAATCCTTCCACAGCCTGGGTTTAATTTTAGGGAAGCTAAATTTTGACACGTGATGCTTCAAGCAAGGAGAGAGTGAGCGGATATGCCTTCAGCAATGCAAGTGGTGCTGTGAAGGTCCAGGCCCTCATCTTTTTCAAAGCATGTCACCTCACACTGCTGTGAGCAAGATTGATTACCAGGGTGAACCTGAAGTTATGGGTCACATCTGGTGCGATTTGAAAGTAGATAAAAGGTGCACTTTTAAATCAAGATGGGGTGCTTGTTGTGTTTGAGCGTTGTGAAGTTTCATCTTCCTTTTCAATTGTTAGGCACTTGTCGTCAAATTGCCCCATGACGGATGATGCTGGCCATGTAGAATGGCAACAGGATGGCCAATTGATTCCATTAGCATGTCATTTTGAAGCACACATTCAGTTGTCGATGAGTATGGCATCAACAGGTTGACGCTGGTGCATCTGGCTGTCTTGAAATATAATTATAATGTTCCCTTACAAGGAACTTCAATGTAGGAGGCAGCCATTCGGCCCATCAAGCCTGTGCAATGGTTGCCAACCTGTGCTTTTGTCTGTGCTCTATCCATTTTAAATGCTGAGTGTCAAGCAAGGAAGCAGCAGGTACCATTTTTAAAGGCTGCATTATGACTCAGCCAGGGTTTGAACCACTGACCTCCCAGACTCAGAGCAGATGCTCTAACCATTTGCCACCTTGTCTGGTTCTTTCTTGCAGGAAATTCCGATGATGAGAAGCACATGGTTTTTCAACCAATGAGAAGCTTCGTTTTAATAAGCCTCTGATAGTGGGTCTTATTAAACAGTGCCAGCATGAGTTTAATTGGTTCGGTGTGCTTGGCGTACTTGTGTCATGCAATTATCATTACAGAGACATGCCAGAAGTAAATAGACACCATGATTTTAAAATTATTTATTTATTGAACATTGTAAGTACATTTGATCCATTTTAATACATACAATAGTATTTTGTAGACATGCCATTTGCAGATTTCAACGCTTTTACTCTTACAGGCAAATAACTAATGAGTTCTGACATTTTCTCTTGTGGGATTTCTGTCCAGGCTTCCCACAAAAGGTTTAGCAATTCTGCCCATGATGTTGGTTCCTTGGACTTTTATGCACAGCTCGATCCAATATGGCCCAGAGGTGTTCAATGGGATTCATCTCAAGAGACTGACTTCACCATGGAAGTCACTTGATCCAATTTATGTGTTGCCATTCTTTGGTCTTTTTTGCAGTGTGGCATGGAGCTCCATCTTCCATGAACACCGTGTTGTTTTTGACCATCTGACCAGTGGAGAAGACAGAGAGAAGTCCATCCTCAAGGATAGAAATGTATATTGTCGGGTTGATGTTGCCAACACACTCCACAAGCTCTGACCGACCAGCACTCCAGATTGCTCTCCACACCATGACTAAAAAACCACCGTGTTTGACAGTTGGCTGCAATCGGCTTGAAGAGAACTCTTGACTGGGACGTCTCCAGACCCATTTGCATCCACTTTCAGAAAATTGAGTAAATTTGGACTCATCTGAAAAAATTACAGTTTGACAAAACTCCAAGGGTCTGTTGGCCATTTTATCAGCCCACCTCTTTCTCCTTTGAATGCTGGCTGGTCTAAGAAGAGGTTTTCTCCTAGCTGCTCTCTCATAGTAGCCCAGTTGATGAAGGTACCACATGGCAGTTCTTGAGCTAGTTTGGACCTCCTCTGCAACATCTGCTGCCTTGCAACAGGGAGTTTTCTCAATGGACCGCTTGACAGCTCAAAGACATCTTTCTGAGGGTCCAGATCGACCAGAACGGGAAGCTGTGGATTTCTTGCCTTCACTGGTGAACTGCACAATCACCCGATTGACCGTAGAAAGTGGAGTGCCAAGGTTCTGAGCGATCTGACGCTGACTGACTCCACGTTCTGATTGGCCAACAATTCGTCCTCTTTGAAAATCGGAAAGGTCGTGTGCTCCCTGGGTTTGAGGCATCGTTAATTGTCATACACGGCCCAGGAACTCATTTCTGCAAGTAAATAGTTGAAAATTAGTACAAATTGCTGAGTAGAACTTGCTTTATACTGATACAATGAAAAAATTTAAGGTGTTTATTTACTTCTGTCATGTCTCTGTAGGTATCTTCTTAAGCCTTCCACCATTCAGCAGTATTCCATGTATGGGCTTTCCCATCCACACTAAAGTCGAGCATAAACTTCAAAAGGAGGTCACAAAAGTAAGTTGGAGGAGTGCATTAGCCAATTCATGCCACAGTCTATCAGAAAAACTCAACACAGCCCACTCAACCCAGAATCCTGCTGCCAAAGATGCCTATCTACATCAGGTTGGCTGTTCTGCTTACAATTTGTGCACATCACTTTGTTTTTCAATCATATTGATCATAGAAACAGCAACAATGTTATTCATGTCAACATTTTGATGCAACATCTCAAAAGCAATTTAGAGATACTTCCTATGAGCTTCCCTCTCATCCCGCCCCTCTCAGCCCACCCCCCCATCCTGTCCCCTTCAGATTCCCCCATGCCCTGCCACATCCCATCTCCCCTCACCACCCCACCCTCTCTCTTAGCTCCTTTCCATATTCCTGCACCCTACCAACAAGGCTTTCTCCCCTGTCTCCTATTGTGTGGACCTCAAACATCCGACAGGCCTCCTCTCCAACCTGACAAATCTCTCAATCCAGGCTGCTGCTGATAAACCGGTCATCATCTGTTTAACTTAACAGAACCAACCCTTCATCCAACAAGACATCCCTGACTTCTTAGTATCTCTCTCTCTGGCTATTTTATCCTCCAATTTGATAGGCTCGAACTCTACAATGGCAGGGGAGTTGCATTTTACATCAAAAACTCCATTCCTCACTGTCCATGTAAATATCTTGCACCTCCCAACCCCTAGGAGTATCTTTGGCTGTGACTTCCTTGACACTGCCACCTCTTGTTTGTCTATGTTTTGTACCATCCTCCAAACAGTGACAACTCCATTTAGATCTTTCTCACAGACAACATGGACCAACTTTTCACCAATCATTCCAACTTTCTTTTCCTTAAACGTGGTGACTTCAATTGCCACCATGCTAATTGGCTGAGTGTTGGTATCTCTCTCACAAGCCATAGCACTTCAGCAAAGGGTAAACTTCGATGATTCCATGGGACTGACTCAATCTGTGAACTTTCTGACTTGGATTTCTCCCAATAGCAAATCCTCCCTTCTGGATTGGTGATGACTAGCCTCCCTGTAAATGTCTCCTGTTCTTTTTCCATTCTAATTGGTTCCTCTGATTATGATGTGCTTATGAGAGTCCTCATTTAACTGGGTATTCTCAGAGAAGAGTCACTTCAGCACCAGTGAGTCTGGCAGTTCACTCAAGCAGACTGGCAGGACTGTATGTAGCCATCTCTCTTCAGAACTGGTCTCCTACATCTACTGCCCTGATATTAACTCAACCTAGGAATTGTTTCACAGAAACCTGCTCTTTCTTATGCACAGATCCATCCCATCTCGTCTTCAGTTATCTTACCATACTTCCCGTGCATGGTGCACTACATCTTTCTCAACTGAATCCTGTTGAGGCAGTTGTTTGTTAAATCTGCCTTTGGAGTATGTTCCCCTTTCCTCGCTTCAAATGGCACCACAGTTGACTCTTCTTGTGAGAAGGCCAAATGCCTCAATTCTGTGTTTGCTTCCAAATATGTGTCCCTCAGTGTCAGACGTGAGATGGAGGCCCTCAATGTCAGACATGAGATCAGAGCATCTCTCTCGACACATCTCGAGCTTTTGATACAGTTTGCTTTTCCTTCCTCTTTCCAAATTTCCAGTTTTTCCTTCCAGAGTTTGCTTCTGTATCCATCTTGTCCACCCCATGCATCCTTCCCAAGCACACATTCTTCCCCACATTGCTTGTTTGTCCAAGTCTCCCTTCATTTTGTCCCTCAAACCTTCTGTTGGTATGCTTTCACGCTCTCTCTTTCGACTGTTCCCTTTGTTCTGTTATGTCCTCATCCATTCGATGTTCGAGCTCCTCCACAGGTTTCGAGTTTGTATACAAAAAAGTATTTATTAACCACAGAAAAGAAGACACAATTTGATTCTTTGATGAAAAAAGAAGAATCTGTGCTCAGCTGTCTCAAGCACACAGACATCGAGGAATGATGTCGGCCGCACATGGAGGTAGGTAAAATTGTTATCACCAACATGTGGTGACAAAGTGAATGCAGCTTGTCTCTGCGGTGGAAATGCTGTGGAAGAGGAAGAGTATGGTTTGCCTTTGAAAAGCCTGAAAAAAGGTTAAGGTAATGTAACTTTGATGTGTAAACTGAAAGTCCATGTATTCATGCATGGCCTGTTAACCCTTTCAGCCTATTATCAAGAATCACTTTGAAACAATGTTGGGGAGTTCTTTCTACTGGATTGAAAGAAGTTCCTTTTTATATTTTGTCAACCTGTATAATGTTTTGGCTCCTGAAGTAGCTGAAATGGCAGATGGTGGAAGGCTTATAAACTGACACTTGGGCTGAGAGTAACAGGCAGATAAAGGACGTACAGAGATTTAATTGAGAGTGGAGAGGTTATGGGTCGGTGGCAAGGATGGGGCATTGGATCCGTGACAGGTTTGATATGGAAGACAATGTTATATGATGGTGATACATTTCCACCTTGGAAGAATGGTAGGAAGGTGATGAGAGTATGAACTCTGACTTGCCATTGTTCAGATAAGAGAAAAGGAGAACAAGTGAAGGACTACGACTACTACCACTACTTCTATTTCGACTTCTATTGTGGTGCAATATCTTCTTTGGAGAAGGGTCAAAGATCTGCAATACTTTGTTTGCCCGGTTCGAATCCGGAGGGTCGCGTCAAAGATACTGCAATGGCGGACCGCTTTGAAGATCTCCTTGCTGGATCTGTGTCTGAAGACCACATTACCATGCAGATTGGGGGTTTCAAAGCAGCCCAGTTTCACGCCGATAGGCATCACGTGACTATATCTAATCTGAGACTGAGCAACCAAAGTCAGGTAACACAATCTTGTGATAAGCAGTGTCGATCACAGCAATTTAATTTAATAATGGGTCAATACAAACCACCAAATGAAGCAGCCACCACAGATAGAATTCAACCCCAAGATCAACTGTATTTGAAAGAAATGGTACAAGGAGGGAACAATCACAGTAGCCAGTATGTATTAAATAAACCCCTTATCCTCCAACCGGTATGCGCCCACGAACCAACGAACGAATGGCAGATCCTTAATTTACTATTTCCTTATTTGGGTCCATCAGACATGCCACAAGAGACAGACAACAGTTATTTTTGGTGATTTGGCACAAAAGTCCTTTCAAAGAGCTGCTGTGCAGTTTCATAGAAATACTTCAACGATTAGAGACATTTTCGGGATTTTGCTTGTTTGCTTGCTGGCATTGTCGACCAAGGTCATTGTCTCATCATCTATCCAATTCAGAATGTTTTCTGTGGCATGCGCCAAAGATTTGCGGTGCTTTCTCTTTGATCATTGAAAGACCAACCCAGTCCATCAATATTCCTGGTTGGCTCATCCAAAGACTGAAATCTAATGAATAGCTCAAGTTGGAATTTATTTTTTTTATCTGATAAGTAAGTTTGTCAACAGCATGTGCTGATTGAATCACCTTTGATAGTGGGGTTACTTTTGAATTTTGAATTCACATTGGTTTCCAATACCTGGTGATCTGGATTATCAAATTCTGCACTGCGTTGGACACACACACACTGCTTGCTGCAAGCAGCACTTGTTGGAAATGATATGATTAATTCCTTTTCCTTTAATACTCTCTTTGCTATCCAAGATGAATTGAAAATGTCCTGAAGTGGGAAAACAGTCCACAAACTTTCAATAATTTCATGTCAGCACTTGCCATTCTCATTTCTTTGCCCCCAAAATAATTGGGAGTCTATCAACAACATGGGGAGAATAATAAGATATGCGTTTCTGGAAAAAGGCATGGGGTCGGACCTGAAAGGGAAGGGGGAGCAAAACTTGAAAGGCAGTTGAAGGCTGCAAGGCCACCTACCTTGACTCAACCTCTGGAAGGGAGATGGGTCTGTTGGGCTTAGACTCTACCACCTATGAGTTTAATGGGTTTGGATTGAATGACTGCCTTCAAGGCTGCTCGATAGGGATGACCCACCCCTCTTGCTCAAATGGGGAACTATACTCCATGATACTTTCATATGTGTGCTCACGGCTGAGAAAGGACTTGGCTCTAATCAGTATTTTTTTTTGTTCCATCATGGAGGTTATTTATCCATTAATTTAATTAAGAATCAGAGATGTGGATAAAGCCTGAAAGTCAACAGCAACTGGTCATCCAAGAATACGTTTGACTGGCAAGGAAGTCTGACAAACCACCCAGGGTCGCTTTCTTGAGCACTCCGAGTTGCAATGTTAATTGAGCTTTTGTCAGTTTTGTGTTTGCAACTTTTTAACGATGTAAAAAGTTTGCCAGGCCTCTAATGTCTCTCAGAATATTTGTTGTTACATCCACCACCGAAGGTGGACAGAGGTTGTGTTTTCATCCTTGTTTGTTTGTCTGTGCGCAGGATATCTCAAAAAGTTATGGACAGATTCAAAGGAAATTTGGTAGGCAGGTTGAGTGTGTTGCAAGGACTAATTGATTAGATTTTGGTGAGGATCCGGATCCAAGGATTTTTAAGTGATTCATTACTATGGAGTGATTGGACCAAAAACGATATATAACATGATGTATCAAAAAGTTGTGGACACATTTGGACGAAACTTGGTGCATGAGGTGATTGTGTGACGATGAAGAATTGATTCGATTTTGGTGAAAATCCGGGTCTGGATACGAGAATTATTTCATTTTTAAAGTGAATCTTCACCGTTGAGAGATGGGTTGAAAAATTATATGTAGCATGATATCTCAAAAAGTTGTTTTTTAGTGATTACAAAACTTAATGGATGAGTTGATTAGGTCACAAGAACAAGCCGATTAGATTTTGCTTCAGGAATGGATGCAGATCCAGCCAATCAGTGGCATTCAAAACTTAAACTGTTCAACCTGGCGGAGGTATGTGCTCCACCGAGTGCCGTTCTAATTTTTGCTGTTTTTCAATGCTTTTTTTATTTGTGTTCGCTTTCATTTCTGTCTATTCTTCGCCATGTTTCCATGCCCTGACAACAATGAGATTTTCATCAGATCTCATTGGAATTATGAAGTTTCTATCAGATCTTGGGAGAAATTGTAGTATGACATTTTTCTAAGAGCAACTCTGCTCTTCTGTGGGTTTTTTTTTGTTTTTTTTCTTGTTTGTTTATTTCCTTGAAGTGCCTTTTTTTCTGACTCTATTATGCTCTCCTTCTTGCCAATAACTTCCAGAGATACCATAATTATTCGCAAACTTATCTCTCTTGTAGGGTGAGATTGGCCGACGTGGGGCAATGGGGCATCCAGGACGTCCAGGAGCAGACGGCATCCCAGGGAAAAATGAAGCCAATGGTGAAATCGGCCAACCAGGGTACCAGGTGAATCAAAACACAATGCCTTTGAACCTGTTGAAGAAAAAGAGTCAGATTGCTTATCTGTTCTGAGCTACGAAGCAACCCAGACACCTGGTCAGTGATTGAAAACATGTACATATCTTTGCCAACGATGTGTCTCAAACTAATGTGTATTTGAAATCTGACCAAACATCGTCTAACTTTGAGTTACGATCTGTACCGGGTGGTGTCGTCCAACGAAGTCATTAGCTGAACGAGAAATTGAGCCTTGACAGGCAAAGAAGCGTATTTCAGATGCAGGTGCTTTGGATGTAGATCAAATGGATTTTCAGCTTTGATTTCACGTGCATTTGCTTTCCAAGTCCCATAGATGATTTATTTTTGGAGATGAATTGCCATAAAGGTGTGAATCCATTGCACCTCCAGTAAGCTGTGAACTTGATGGTATATTTTGATTATTACAACAATATGTGATACATACAGTACTTAAGATTAGTTCAATAGGACGCCATGCTCTTTGTGCAGATGTCGATAATGTCGCATCTCTTACATCCCTTTCAGGGAAAACAAGGAGAGAGAGGCATTCGAGGACCACCTGGTGATAGGGGGAAACAGGTGTGTCTTGTTTTTTTCATTGTTAAAACTGGATAATGTCAAACTGTCCGAAAGTTCTGCAGCGTTTGGCTTTCCCCAACAATCCCCTTGACTTTTCAGGGTATCCAAGGAAAGCCAGGGCCTCCAGGGGATCTTGGCAAAAGGGGAGAAAAGGTAAGATGAAGAGGAAACATCATTATGAGTTGGCTTGGTGGGATTATTAATTAATTTTCCCCAAAACATTGCATTATTTAGAAGAGGGCTACCTATTTTTTGCATTCCCATCGAAGCACATAGCTCATGATCCTGAAAATAAATTTCAAAACACTTCTACTGTATCGATTTGTCTGTTGTCTCCTCATGCTCTTGTAATTTCGATGAGAGTGCACCTATGTCTCCTTATGACCTTGACCTACATGTGATGTACAACTAATCCATAAGCTTTGTTATTGTATCATAGTCTGCCCAATGGCATGTTCCATGCTGACAAATCAGTCTCATGGCAAGGATTACACTGGTTAGTTTGCAATTGCCTTCCCACCAGGTCGTCAGTAATTTGAAATGTGTTCAAGGTTTCAATGCCCTTCATCCATATCTTATCTGTTTCTATTGCTATTGTCGATGTGGCCATGGTATGTGTCAAAATTGCTGTTATTCAATGGATATTTTTATGTAAATTTGATTGCAGATGGGACAGAAGGCTTTACTTGGACTGTGTTCTGTATGGCTTGCATCCGGGCTTGCAAAGCAAAATCAGGTTTCAATTGGTAACAAAGGCTTGGGACAGCGATCAAACAATTTTTGCATATATGGGACCTTTGAGTGTGTTCAGGAAAGGGATGCTTTTAAATATAAAGGTAAATTATTGTGCGTGTGTGTGTGTGTGTGCGTGTGCACGCGTGCATGCGTGCGTGCGTGTATGTGTGTTGTAATGCTTTACTTTCCCATTTTCTATGACATTCAGGGACAAAAGGGCACAAGGGGCATTCAAGGGGATCCAGGAGCACTGGTGAGTGTGACTATGTTCATCCCCTTTGCGAGATCTCTCATATTTATTCCTGTATGGCATGGCACTCCTGTCCGAGAGGATGGTACAGAGGTAGCACACCTTTAAACTATCTCCTCTGGATTACATTCCTGACATGGCTATAAAACCGTGGGATTGCTGCCTCACAGGCACTGCGACGCATCAATATGTGCGCCATCCCTCGGATGGCATTAAGCTCGGTGTCCCACCTGCGAGCATGAGCTTGTGGACGTTGAAGATCCCTCTGTGTCATTCACGAAGGGTAGATGTGTTTTCGCTAACATCTTCTACAAATTCCAAATTACGGCACTTCCTCGAATGTCAGGCCTGATCGACCGTTACGTGAACTAATTGGGCCAAAAACCTTCACCAGTCAATGCCACAAGAAGGTGGAAATAATTGAGGCCATTAACGAAGTAGTATTATTAAATCATCACAATCTTCACAACCCACAAAGATTGCTCAAACTTCAAATCTCAAAGGCTTAGGTATCACTTTTTCAGCTGAAATGACTACTCAGGGATTTGCTCGGACTGAAATCAAACCTGGAATTACTGAATTACCAGACGGGAGCTGTACCTTCTAATAAAAGCCAGACATTGTCTTGAAAGATAGTATGTCTGTTTTAAGGCATAGCCTGGTGTTCAAAGGAAGAAGCAGCTTTTCCCAACCCCTCACACTCTCCGTGGTTTGCAGGTCAAAGAGACAAAATGTTATTTTATTTCTCACTGCCTCTCCAATGGCATAATTCCAAGCCAATCGAGAATAGAGGCCTGCTTCACTTAAATTTAAACTGGGCCTAAGAAGGCCTTATCGTCGCAGTATTATGCCTTTCGACTGAAATGCAACTGTGTTACAGGAGGGTGTTTTATTGTTTGAGGATTGTCAGACTTGCAAATGTATGTAAAGCATTCCTGACAACTGTCACTGTATGTTTAATTGCAAGCATCTCGGAAAGCTATTAAAAGAGGGATCATCCCCCTGGCGATATACACAGACTCCACAGAGCAGATCCTGTCGAGCATTTTCCTTTTTTAATTCTCCTGGGCAACTTTCCAGATATATTTGTGCACCACAGACAGAACAGCGTGTGCCAGACGCATCCTGTTCGTCAGAATCCAGAAATCCATTGCCTTCAAAGAACATCAGTGGAGCAGAAGTAGTACTGACCACATAATTATTTATTGATTATTATTTCTCTTGATAACTGGGAGCTCAGGTACTTTACACATGCAAACTATGATTGAGCAGTGACCTGCAATTTCTCTTGCTCACTCGTACATCATCAGGCACATGCGTTGAGTTAAGATTTGTGACAGCAACATTTCCCACCCGTGGCTTAGGCACGATGCTACTCAGCTGGTGCATTTGTCATGTTTCTTCTGATCTAGCAAGTACACCCCCTTTTATATTCTTGTACTATTATAATGCACTGCCCAGGAAGCTTCACCACATATTTTGTTTCCTGGCATGTTTCATTCTACTCCATCATGCCTCGACTTCTGCTCTTCCTTAAACTACGTTTTCTGTATTGATGTGGAATGGCATCTACGATACATATGATGTATACAGGAGGGGTGTGGGGGGGGGGAGGCCAAATTTGAAAAAAGGGAAAAACCAGGGGGAACATTTGGGTAAGGTGCTTGAGGATTATGGGGAGAAAACAGAAAGGGGACAGAAAAGTGGGGAAAATACCAGAAACAGAAAAGTTTTGAAATGAATCCAAGAGTAGAACCAGAAGACCACTACCGTTTACAAGCAGCAATGTAGTACCAATTTAAAGTTGTCCTCAAGCATTTCAGAGTCCATCACAATGATTGAACTGGCACTGTGTGTGGACCATACCAAGCAGGGTAGTAACCCTCCTCCCTGAGGTCATTAATGAGTTAGCTGGGCATTTACTTGCATCCTGATAGCAACATGATAATTTCCTGAGACCAGTTCAGTTATCAGATGCTAAATGTAATCCAAATATTTTGCACCACTGCCGACCACGACGTTTGAACCCACAACCTCTGATGCTGGATCAGTGTCCTTATAAAAGAAACAACAACATATCCATTCCCTTTTTACCCGCTTGTTGAACTGCCTTTTGGAGATGGTTCAATTGCACTCTTCCATCCAGGGCTTCAAACAGGCAGTTCACCACCATCTCATGTCATCCCCCATTCATCTCCGCAATCCTTTTGACCCCACATTAACCCCTCAACCAAACCCTCTTACTTACAGGTTATGTGTTTCCATCCCTTCCCTCTCTCTCTCTCTGCTCTCATCTTGCTTGTTCATTCCCTGACCAAATATGAACCCACTGCCCTACTGTCAGTTTGTCGCCCTTTTACTTTCCATCACCTCACTCTTCCATGAACCTCAATTTTGTCAATAAAAAAGTGGATTGATCATCCACCAAGCATTATCCTTTCTTGGTCATCCACCAGAATGTTTTTATCTTGCCAAAACGAAGTTTTTGCAAGATATGTTAGTCAGCTTGTATGTTTTTTTTTTGTTTTTTTTTGTTTGTCTGTAATCACGTATAAAAAATTCTGCAGAGCACAGTTATCATTGGAAATTTTTGTAACTTCGCATATCAGAGGCCTATAGAGGTCCCTTTCAGTGCACAAAATTTTAAAGGTCAAGGTCAAAGGTCAAGGTCACTTTGTCGCAAATCAGGGGAGTCGACGAAACCATTATTTTTTTTGAGTAATTTTGATCGGATCGTCTTCAAACTTCATGGGAATATAGTTCATGGTCTGGCGCTCAGCTGATTAATTTTTGGTGGCGATTGGCCTTGACCTTCATGGTTACTGCCTCAGGTCAAACATTTTTGACCCCAAGGTCAAATTTTCAAGTTTTAGGAACCATATCGTGTAATACCTCAAATTGAACATCTCGATGAGTGCTTTCTAGATATGTCAAGCTTGAGACATTATGACGTCATTTGGTGACGTTATGAGGCAAAAGCATATTTTTTCATGTTTACTCTGTAGAACGATTCTCATCGGAATCTCTCGTAGGCAGATATTCCTCAAGGAGTTGCTCCTGGTGGATAGCAGCTCTGTTCACCTCAGTGTAACCTTAAAGAAGTCACACGTGGTCACCTGTTGGCAAAATATGGGTCACCCTGCGGGTGACATTGGTTTTTTTTATTTTATTTGTTTGTTTGTGTGAACTGACAAAAATGGAGATCAAACTCTAAATCATACAAGTCATCAACCAGTTCAAGTCTTCTCCTTACCCTCTCTGCAGGGACCCAGAGGAATCCAAAGAAAGAAAGGCATGATTGGTGATCGGGGGCCAATGGTAAGGGCACATGCTGAGAACATTTCTAGATGTGTGTGTGTGTGTGTGTGTGTGTGTGTGTGTGTGTGTGTGTGTGTGTGTGTGTGTGTGTGTGTGTGTGTGTGTGTGTGTGTGTGTGTGTGTGTGTGTGTGTTTTTGCGCGCGCGCATGTGCATGCGTGCAAGCAAATGTACCCGTTGCTTCGCAGACATAGTGAATAGAGCAGAATGTTTGTGAACTACAACATGCTCTCATTTATTATTTGCTCGAAAGTCAGCGGACATCACCTTCATCAACCATCCTTACTGCTTTTATATGATGCGAGCAAAAATTACAACCGCTTCATTATGAAGTTCAGTCTGGGATGCTTTGGTTTGAATCTCCACTTAAAATGAGTGACATTAAACATTTTTTAAAATTTTGAATTATTCTCACTCAGATTTCAACATCGCCAGTAACACATATTATGAAGTTGTTTAAGCTTTCTTTGTATATAAGAAGAAGATAATTTGTAAAACCAGCTATCGCCGTGAGTGACATTACATCGAGAGAATTGGGGTCTTCCCCACCCCCCCCCATTTTGAACCCCCTCCCCCAGATATGATACCCAGACAGAAACCATTCTTGGGGAACCCATGGACAACATGCAAAATTTGGTTGGATTTTCTTCAGTCGTTTTTCAGTTTTTGAAGCATATATAAACAAACAAATAAACACGATTTGAGCTTTCTATATGACTAGCAAATACCACCCGTCACTTCGCAGATGGGAATACTGAGAGGAGGGAAAGAGAGGGGTGTGGGAGAGAAAGAGAGAGTAGGGAGAGTGAGGAGGTGGAGGGAGAAAGAGGGGAGAGAGCGAAGGAGGTGAGGGAGTGAGGAGGGAGAAAGAGAGAGGAGAGGTGGGGGAGCGAGGAGGAGGGAAAGTTAGGGGGTTACAGGAAGGGAAGGCAGCGAGAGGTGAGAGGAAGGGAAAGCAGACATGCGGTGGAGCATTAATTACAATCCGTACTGTCTCACCATAATACTTCTGCATATAATAACAGTGAAGATTGAAACAAAATAATGTCTGAAATCCATTTTCTACTGACCATTCGATAAATACCGCCCAGATGCATATGGAGCCAAGCGTCCGCAGACAAACACCACCCGCACATGTCCAGAGACAAACTCACATCCAGACATAAATACCGCCCGGACACTTTCAGAGACAAACACTACTCGTACACATCCAGAGCAAAGCTGTCTGGAGACAAATACTGCTCGGACATGTCCGGACACAAACTCCAGTCAGGACACGTCCAGAGACAAACTCCCGTCCAGACACAACTATCGCCCGGACACGTCCTGGGCCAAGCTGTCCGGAAACAAACACCACCCAAACACATCCAGAGACAAACACGGCCTGGACATGTCTAGAGAATCAAACTCCCATACAGACATAAATACCACCCGGACACGTTCGGAGACAAACACTGCTTGGATGAATCTGAAGCAAGCTGTCCAGAGACAAACTCCCATCCGGACATGTTCGGATATAAACTCCAATCTGGACCAACACTGCCCGGACACGTCCAGAGACAAACACCACCCAGACATAACCACCATCCGGATATGTGCAGAGAGAGGGAGGAGGGGAGAGTGAGACATGTGTGGGAGGAGGATGCTGCACTGTATTGGGAGAGTGGAGCAAAGATGAGTGGGAGGAGTGGGGGTAGGGGAATTAGCAGAGAGAATATGTTATGCTACACACACACACACACACACACACACACACACACACACACACACACACACACACACACACACACACACACACACACACACACACACACACACACACACACACACACACTAGTGCTTGGCCAATAAGGCCGATTATTATCTTCAAAAGGGGTGTTTTAATTAACCCAAACACCTAATTTTCAGTCATGCACTTCTTTGGAATTTTCTTAGTGTGCGTGCAAAGTTTCAGGCTGCGAGGTTTCATGGTTTTGGGCTTTTGGAAGACACTAACACACATCTTGACATTTATTAGTCGAGATTCAATGGCCTATTAAATCTTTTTTTCTTATGATGTTACTGATATCTTTTTGAAACATTGAACTTCTTATGTGATGTTATTACTGGTTTGTTTTGGATTTTTTTTTTATAGCATCTACCAACTTGTAATATTAACCTCAAGATAGGATTGTTTAGAAAATTTTCCTAATGTCTGCAGTGATTTGAAGCTTTGAACATATGTAAATGTGTTCCTTTTTTATATCGCAGAGTACAGTATAATTCTTCTTGCATATGGCAGCTTGGCTGCTCGGTAGCTACCATTTTGTTGGGGCACGGCTGTTAGGGTGTTTCACAAAATTTATTTTCACAAAATTTTGCCAGATCGCTTTTTGTCTTGTTCCAATTGGCATTGTAAGCATCTGTACCAAAAATGGAGTCAATTGCTGCACATTTAGGGGTGGCACACTTTTTCACAATGTTGACGTTTTTTTCTATTTTCAGGATAATGGCATCAAGAAAGAAATGTAACTTGCTCAAGAAGCCCCCTCTACCTTTCATTTTAGGAGCTCGCCTTCCCTCAAAGGAGCAAGTGCTACTCCACCTCCTCTATCATATTGAAGAGGGGAAGGCATTATCAAAGGCCACAACAGCAACAAAGGATGAAGTAAAGAAGATATGGGAGAGAGCCAGTTTACCGACAATGACGGATGCCAATCTTCGAAAAAAGATCAAGAAGCTGTATGCGGAGTACAAGAAACTAATAAAAGAGAAAAACAGAGAGACGGATGGAGCTCTTTTACGTCGTGAAAC
>NC_140974.1:20995529-21035529 GCF_056783735.1 Eptatretus burgeri | reverse complement strand
CTGCGAACCTGAAGACCTGGAGGAAAGAATGGGTTTCGACAGAATGAGGAATGGGATTATACAACTGGGAGAGGTGAGGAACAAAAGAGTGGAGGTGAGCTGCTACCAACCTGTCTGCAATGAGAGTATCAGGTCCTGTGCATCTGCTTCTTTATTGGAGATTCCAATGAGGTTGAAAGGTTTGGTGTCCATAGCATCCAAAGCTCTCAAACTTTAAGACAGGTGTGGAGTGATGGTGCCACCCCAGAGGAGAGAACAGTACTCTATTGAGCTAGGGACAAAATCACTGCAAACTGTGAGTTTCATACCTCCTCTTTCTTCTGTTAAAAAGGTATCTTAATGGTAGACCTTCCCTCCTTTTTTGTATCTCAATTACATGTCATCATTCTTAAAGTTTGTTGTTGTTTTTTAGGGAGAAACTGGAGCTTCAGGATTGCCTGGAGATCCAGGATCAGAGGTATTCGAGGTCATACCATACCTATAACTAATTCTCCTTAAATCCTTAGTTAATTCCATGAGGATTTAAATGACCTGAAGGTCCTATAAATTGTCTTTCGATGATGAAACCATGACACCCAAAAGGAATCACCAACTTACATTTCAAGACAAAATGGCAATTGATCAACATTCCTAAGACTCTCCATCAGGATGACACAGATCGTTTTTCCCTCCCCCAGGGCATGATAGGATTACCTGGCACTGTGGGGAGGAAAGGGGTCAAGGGTACACAGGTGAGAACCAACAATGACCATGTATGATTGAGTATATATAATTGTTTTGTTTCTAAGGTGGCTGGTTCCATGATGATTTAAAATATGGATTCAAGTTGGGAATGTATAACACACATGTGCATTTGACTCCTGAATTTGCAAAGAGTATTAAGGAAAATTTGTTCAGGTATAGTTCAGCCTGTTGTTAATTGAGAAATGGAAGATACATGGGAATCTCATTGAAAATTCTACGAAATTGAGAGGAATGAGCAAGGCCGACTGTGATACTTGGACATATATGAAGGCTCAAAGAGGACAATTTGAAAGTTAACTCAGAAAAGCAAATACTGATCAGTACAAACCTATTTTATATAGATTTGTTTGTAAGTGGAACAGTCTGCCAGAAGGGTTATTATTTACCTCCACCACCAAAGGTGAATGGAGGTTATATTTTCACACCTGTCTGTTCATCTGTCTGTGAGCAGGATATCTCAAAAGGTTATGGACAGATTCGCACGAAATTTGGTAGACAGGTTGGGTTGGTGGGTGACAAAAATGAATTGATTTGATTTTGGTGAAGATCTGGATCCGAAATGTTTTTTTCAGTGATTATTCACTATTGAGAGATAGAGCCAAAAATCATCTATAACACTATCTCAAAACATTATGGACAGATTCAGATGAAACTTAGTGAACGTTTGGGTGTCTGCCAATGACAAATTGATTCGATTTTAGTTAAAATCCAGATATGTGAAATTTAATTTTTTTTTTTCTTTTTTGTCTGCTTTTCTATTCTGTCTGTGAGTAGAATATTTCAAAATGTTATGGACAAATTCGGATGAAACTTCATGGACAGAATGGGTGTGTGATAATGACGAATTGGTTCGATTTCGATGGAAATCCAGATCCGGACCCAGATACTATAATTGTTTTAATTCCATAAGTGATTATTCACAATTGAGAGATAGGGCCTAAAACGATATGCAGTATCGCACAATATCTCAAAACGTTGTTGACAGGTTATGACAAAACTTGGTGGATGAGTTAGATAGGTGACAAGAACAAGCCGATTTGATTTTGGTTGAGCTCCAGATTCAGATCCGACCCATCAGTGGGACACAAAAATGTAAACTGTTCAGCCTGGCGGAGGTATTTGCTCTCCCGAGTGCCATTCTAGTTTTTACTGTGTGGATGGTGAAAATGATAAAATGGACTATAATTACAATACCTCTTACCTTAAATAGGATTACAGCTCATAAGATCTAACATGGACAGAAGAGATATAATCTGTGGTCACTTGACATATTATCTTTAAGTAGTATATGTTTGCATGTTTTTTCTTTTCCCCTCAAAATTAAACAAATAAATGGGTGCCCTTAGAAGAAACTTCAATGCAAGAGGAAGCCATTAGTTCCATTAAGCCTGCACAATGATTGCCAACCTATGGTTGTTTGTCTGTGTTCCATCATCTCTAAATGCTGAGCGGTAAGCATGCAGAATGTACCATTTTTAAAGCATTTGGTATAACTCGGCCGAAGTTGGAATTGTGAACCTCCCATAATTAATCAGAGCGGACGCTCTAACCATTATGCCACCGAGTCTGGTTAAGACTATTCTTTTTTCAATAACATTATTTCACTAAACTTTAACACTGTGCTTGTGCTTGTGCTTGCAGGGTGATCGGGGAGCAGAAGGTTTTCCGGGTCCCCGAGGGTTGCAGGTGAGGCCTGGATGCTCCAAATATCCTTTTGCCTTTCAGGCCCGTCTATGGCTGGGGCTGGGGATGGAGCTGCATTTAGGCTTAGGGTAAGGGCCGTGGTTATAAAACTCATGGAAAGTCTGCCATTCGGTTTTGTTTTTTGTCGAATTATGATTGGCCCATGAATATATTCAGGTATTGTTTGAAAAAAATGAATTATAGTCTGATATTAAGGTGAAAGGTTTTTTTTTTCTGTTTTCCCGAATCCAATGAAAGTTATTCGTAATAATCGGAATGACACTCGTCAGGTGTCTGACAATATCAGTATTCTCATTCAATGCTTGATCTGTAATTATTATATCTTTAAACTATTAAGTTAGTGATGTTAATTTAGTTATGACACCTTCATAGTGAAGCGAAGCATATAACTTGGAAGTTAATTGTGCATTCAACTTGGTTGGGATACAGTTTATGCTTAATTAGCCAAATTACCTTGTCTTGTGCTTACTTGTTTCTTTTCTTGCAAGTGTTGATTGTTTTTCATTGCTGCAGGGGCCGCGTGGCCTACAGGGATTGCCAGGCCTTGGCGGGCCAAGCGGAAAGCAGGTGCGCTCCTCTTCATTAATCAGACAGATCATACAAATTGAATCCTTCATTTGAGAAGTCTCTCATTTGGTATATCCTGCATGTTTATAACACTGAGGTGCAGCAAACAAACTTGCTTTCTCACCATTCTGGGAATGTAGCCGATAATAATGTGGTTTTATATATAATGGAGTAAAAGCGTACGAGTAATTATTTTTGTTTCCACTTCTGTTTGATGATTGCCCAGGGAAGAGCTGGTCATGATGGTCTCTGTGGAGCAAAGGGTGTTATGGTAAGCTTGAAAGATACATCAGATATTAATTACATCACATTCATTCACGATTCGTATAAAATACCACACTGCATATCAAAAAATATATCAATCAATTGTGCATCAGCCGAACCATTTGCTATCCTCAATGACCTTTTTCAAACCCACATGGATTCCTGACCGCTCCTCTAATAGCTCCAACACTGGATCTTTTTCTCAGTTCCAATTAAGCCTCATCTTTGCACTGCTGTATTTGTTGCTGCACTTGATTAATCCTCTGACCAATGCCTCATTACCACCTGCCTTCCCTTCCAGTAGTATCAGTATTCTTAGTTCACCAACTACATTCTTTGGCATTATGACTGCCAAATGAGATGACCTTTGCCAATTTTTTGCAGATTACCCCTTAGTCAATGAGCCAGTAGGGTTGGTCGGTACCATCTGGGATGAATAATTCTCATAGTGATTTTTGGCATGGTATATGTAACCCGAGAGTTACAAAATATGTGATAGCATTGGATTGGTGGTAGCTTTTTGTGTGTGATCACCCTGTTTATATACCTACCCTTAAATAAGCTTTTGTGCAAAATGGCCAGTACGAGGTAAGACATCCTACTTCAACTTAACATTTTTATTATCAGTCAAACATTAACATTGAAATTTGTTTCACCTTTTGCTAGGCTCATTTGCTTCTCAACAAAAAGTGCTAAACATGCCTAGGTTGAAAGGTATGTCATTGGTGACACTTATACATCAGTGTCTATTTCCTGTGTGATAAATCATACCGCCTTTAGAAAAGTATTTGTCTATCATTTACTGTGGAAAGTAAATAAAAGTTCTGGAACAATATAATTACATGGGTGTTTAGCAAATTTATGAAGAAATTCAAAAATCTAAATTTCTTTTTTGTATGTGGTATATTATATTAAGATCAGTATAGCAGACAATGTTACTCCACCCTCCCAAATGAAAAAATACCGAATTTGGACAGATTTATGTCGTTTGGTCAATGTCATGATATTTTCCCTCTTGTTATTGAAGGATACTTTCTAAGGATCAAACAAAGATAAATGATAGCATGTTCATGAACAAGATGAATGTTTTTTCCCTGTAATTTCTCAAAAAATACAGAATTTCAGGGATTTAGATACTCAATAATACACATATGAAGGTATCAAACACCTGTATTGCACAATATAAACCAATAAGGCAGTAGCAAGATGGTTAATCATGTGAAATCTGATGAATGAGTCAAAGGTGAAACTGAAACACAATCTTCTGTTGTAGGGCATAAAATTACAGAATAGAAACACAAATGTGGTGTTCCACACTAACAAGGCCATTACCTCGGCCCAATGTGTTGCTGATAAACATATTGTCTGATGAACCAAAGACAGGTCCTTTATAATTTCTACGACATCTCTGATCATATGCACTGATTGTAAGTGGTATAAAATGTTCAAGATGAATTTAAAAATCACAAGTCTGAAGACGACGATGGTTCACGAGCGGTATTTGACGATGTAGATTGTTTCAGAAGTCAATGATGAGACAATGTGCTAATGTTTGACGAAGTTATAAAAATGATCAACATGATGTGGTACGAGTGACAGGTTATTAGCTGCAAAATGTCGAAAACCCGGTTTCGTTCAACAACTTTAAAAATTTGACCTTTGCATAACCTTTAAAGGTCCCAAAACAATGTTGTGGACATTAAAATATGGAAACAGGATACGTGCTATAGCTTAATGGAGTTAGTTCGTCAAAGAAGGTCGAAAACCCGGTTCGATTCCCATACTTTGAAAATTTGACCTTTGTGAACTTTAAAGGTCAAAGGTCAAGGATTATGACCTTTGGTGCAAAACTTCTTCTGGAACATTCCAGGAACAATATAACGTCATATAGGCTATATGGCATTTCACACTCCTCGGATTATCCATACTTTGATGAAATCAGCGTAAAAACAAACTTGTAGGGGGCGCCACAGGTAAGGTGTTCGAGATAGAGAAAAATGGTTTCAACACTTTAGGTGGGGAATGACCTCAAGATTATGCATAAAAAATATTGTCATCCTAGCTCTCAAAGTTTGGGTGGTCGTCTGATTTTTATGTCAAAATTCGAAATTTTCTAAGTTCATGACCTTGTGACCTGGACCTTGGGATTAAAATGAAAAATCGAGCTCCATGGGGGCTATGCAGGTGCCATTGGGCTAACCAAATACCCGAACCCCTGCCAGATTCGACAAACCCCTCGGAGAAGATGGATTTTTATGTCAAAATCGCAATTTTCTAAGTTCGTGACCTTGTGACCTTGACCTTGGGATGAAAATGAAAAATCGAGCTCCGGGGGGCTATGCAGGTGCCATTGGGCTAACCAAATACCGAAACCCCTGCCAGATTCGACAAACCCCCTAGGAGAAGATGCAAATTGTAATCGGCTACCCCCTAAATACACAATTCGCAATTTTCTAAGTTCGTGACCTTGTGGCCTTGACCTTGGGACGAAAATGAAAAAAATCGAGCTCTGTGGGGCTATGCAGGTGCCATTAGGCTAACCAAATACCGAAACCTCTGCCAGATTCGACAAACCCCTCGGAGAATAATTTTTTATGTCAAAATCGCAATTTTCTAAGTTCGTGACCTTGTGACCTTGACCTTGGGACGAAAATGAAAAATCTAGCTCCGTGGGGCTATGCAGGTGCCATTGGGCTAACCAAATACCGAAACCCCTGTCAGATTCGACAAAACCCCTAGGAGAAGATGCAAATTGAAATTGGCTACCCCCTAAAAACACGTTTTTTGGGCGTGGCTCTGCCCATAATGGGCGCACCATGCCCATTTTCAGGAAAACACAACTAGATCATGACATAAACCTCCCACCAAAATTTCATCAGGATCGGATCAAAACCCACGGGAGCTATGCTCGGGACAGACAGACAGACAGACAGACAGACAGACACACAACAATAACGAATATAGTGGTCACATATTTTTTCGTGAACCAATAATCATTATCCAGTTCTTCAATCTCTTCTTCTTCTTCTTCTTTCGGCTGCTCCCTTTTAGGGGTCGCCACAGCGGATCATCTGTATGATCCGCATAGTGATTTGGCACATGTTTTACGCCGGATGCCCTTCCTGACGCAACCCTGGTCGCCTCCCACGACACAGGGATATGGTACACCTATTTTAACCGGTGTATACACCGGCCCAGTACACTGGTACTCATTTCGCCGACCTTGGAAGGATGACAGGCTAAGTCAACCCCCTTATCCAGTTCTTCAGTATCCTCATCTAAACTTTCTCCATCGTCTGACTCAAAAATAGATGCCTGGTTCTCACAGTCTGGCAGTCTGCACATATCAGTGCATTTCAGTCCATTTGACAAACACACACATTTTGGTAGTGAACACTTCCTTTTACAATTGCAGGCCAATAAATCAAGGACCGCCTCAGGTGCTGGCTGACCATCCATCCAGTGCACCACCAACTATTCAACTCCTTCCTTCTCCATCTTCCATCCCCGGCCAACAGGAGAAAAGCAAATAACATGAGCTACGTGCCTAACCATTTTCAAGAAGATATAGCCTATAATTAGAGAGAACCATTAGTTTTAAATTGAATGTCTTCTTCTGTCTTGCACCGGTTTCAGAAAAGTTTATTTGGGGATGGGGTTACTAAACGGCTAATAACACACAAATAGCTACCACCAATGCAATGCAATGACATCGTTTCTGACTGTGGAGATGTATACCCTGCCAAAAATTACAATGAGCATTATTCCTCTTGCATGGTACCGGTGGCCAAAAATTACTGGGTCTGGCTCATGGCCTACCTGGCAAGACTCCCTTTTCTCCACTGATCCTTCCATTACAGCAGACCAATTCACTGAAATCATCCTTCCATGTATGTCTCTTCACATACCCCACTCATCCAAATGCAGAAAAGCCTCATTCCTGGAAATGCCTGGAAATGCCTAGTCAGCACTCGGCCAAAAGCCCCGTCCCTGGAAAAAACTGTATCTTCCAAAGTTTGGAAAGCTTTAGCTTCAGATCATCGTTGTAGTGAAGATGTGGCTGCCCGCAACAACTGCAAGCACATCATCTCCACAGCCAAAGCTGCCTTTATCCAGCAGACCTGTAACAAGTTATCCTCTCTCTCCCCAGCAGCAGTCATGCCATCTGGTCTTTGGCCAAAGGTATCGCCATCAACTTCTTTGAGTTATCTTTTCCTCTTTCAACAGCCCTGATGGCCTTTTTGACTAAATCCAAAGCCATATGATTCCATTCTCTGCTGTGACATCCCTCATCTTTCTGACAGACAGGCAACAGCCTCTTCCCTCTCGTCAGACCTTGACAACATCTTCCAAATGGGTCAAACGCTTGGAGTATGTATTTTAACCCTGAGGAATCCCACACACTCACTTTCTCTCTCCAAAAGGACCATCCCACAAACCCTCCCATCTACTTTCACAACAACCCTCTCAAAGAGGTTCAGTCACTCAAACTCATGGATCTCACTCTCAGCTCTGATCTCTCATGGGCAAGCCACATTTCAAAGTTGTCCTCCAAATACAGATGCAAGTTCTTCCTTGGCACACCTGAACTCCGATCCACCTACAAGGATTTCATTTGTGGCTTGATTGAGCACTGCTCTCCCCTCTGGTCTGGCATCCCTTCCTCACACCTTGCTCAGTTTGATGCAGTGGAAACCAAAGCCTTCAAGATCATTGGACTCCACCGTGATGAAGCTGAGTCTACGGGCCGATCATTTCACTATGGCCAACAAGTCGATGGTCTCTCTGTTTTCTTCCACCTCCTTACTGGTCTTGCGTCCTCTGCCCTATCTATGCTTTGTCACCACTCCCCCCCCTCACCCCACCCCCCAGTTATCGGCAGGACACACATGGTCCAACAGCAACCCCCTCCAAGTGAAACTCCCCAAATCCAGAATCACTGCTCACCTCCACTCATTTGTTCCTTTTTTTCCCCACCTACGGAGCAAACTTCCACACTCTCTTCAATTTCATTCTTCCATCCAGGTCTTCAAAACAGCGGTTCACCACCATCACCTCTCATTTTCCCTCATCCAAAGCCATGATCTTTTCTACCCCCGTTAATCCACCCCAAACCCACCTCCTTCAAATTCCCTGCTTTCCTTCCCGAAAGTTCCCTGTCGTGTAAGGTCCTGAAAGTCCCTGTAATGCCCATCTTGTTTACCCCGTATTCCCTGCCCAATCCCTCTCCCTTCCACAGATCTCCTGTCTCTGTTCCCCACTGTTTTTTCCTTCCCTCTCCAACCCCTCTTCTCTCCTGCCCCCCTTGTTGTGTGTTTTTTGTGTTAGCTCTCATACGAGCCTCAACAATGTATACAAAAAAGGGTTGATAAAGAATGGCTGGCAAGTGATAGCAAGCTGATTGGTAATGGCACATACCCACAAAAATACTAAACATTGCCAATTTCTTAACATTTTTAGATTTCACTCCAGATTTGGAGTTATTTAGTCAACGTAATCCGATCCTCCAAACTCAAATTATATTTCGATTGTATGCATTAATTAGTCTGTGAGAGTCGATAGTTGAAAATCGCATCATCTAATGCATGAAATCGCTCCAAGCTCCTAGTTTGAAAACTGTAGCACTTACAAAAGTGATGTATGCAGTGATCCGTAGGTATGTAGATGTGGCATTTACTGATATGAGTGAGGAAAGTGAAAAACAACATTTTGAACGCTTTACCATTAAGAAATCATTGCGGCCTGTTTCAACTCAAGGTATTGTTGAGCAGGCCGAACAAAATGGCAAATTGAGGCCCCAGCGAGAAAGAGCGAGGTGTCCAAGGATGGTCCTGATAAAGGATATAATTAAATAAGGCCATTAATTATCTTCAAAATGTTTGTTTTAATTCACCTAAACACCCAATTTTCACTCATGCACTCCCTTGGAGTTCTCTTCGTATGCATGCAAAATTTAAGGCTGCTCATTTTCATGGTTTTTGAGTTATGGAGGAGGCACACACACACACACACTGACTGACTGACATGACTAACACACTCTGACATTTATTATTAACTAGCAAATACAACCTGTTGCTTCACTGATGGTGACAATAAAGGGGGGGGGGGGGAGGAAGAGAGAGAGGAGGCAGGTATAGGGAAAGAGATGGAAGGGAAAGCAGGGAGGATGAAGAAAGGGGAGCTAGGGAGAGCAACATCTCACCAAATGTTGATATTCAGTATGGGAGTGAGGTGTGTGTGTGTGTGTGTGTGTGTGTGTGTGTGTGTGTGTGTGTGTGTGTGTGTGTGTGTGTGTGTGTGTGTGTGTGTGTGTGTGTGTGTGTGTGTGTGTGTGTGATATATACATATATATATATATATATATATATATACATATATATATATATATATATATATATATGTTTACTAGCGATACGCGTGCACATGCACGGGACGCACCAAGTAGTAAGGTAACTATAGCAGTACAACATAGCTGGTGGCAGATGACAGACTGTACACGGGGAATGACAAAAATACGCATTGTGCAAAATGCAAGTGGTACTATGGAACGCCAAGACTTCCCAAACATTCTCGGCATGTCCACTAAGTGCCACAGCAGTTTCCTAGGGATCGTGTGATGGGAAAAAATAATGGTGAGGGGTGGAGGTAGCAAAGAAAATGATGTGACACTTAATGACCGAACACCAAAAAAAAAAGTGGCAGAACAGCTGTACACACAACGACACAACAGAGTTTGAAAAGTAATCCACTTGCACATCTGCAAAAACTTTGATATTCCAGCTCCAGAAAATTTGTGGGAAAATGAACCAAAATCAATCACTGAAAACATGGAAGTACCGCTCACGTATGACCAAATGATCCTATCGAGCATGAACATCGAAAACAAAGCAATGCGACCAAATGTCATACTTAGGTTCAAAACAAAAAGAAGGCATTGCTAATTGAGGTGTTAATACCGGTGATTTTGGACTAATGGGACAGAAATCAGGAAAATGACCAAATTCCAAGATCTCAAGCATGAAGTGAAAAGATCCTGGAAGCTGAAGAATGCCAAAGTTGTCCCAGTGATGATGAAGAACCTCATGGGAATGAGACGAAGAACCTCACAGAAATATTAAAAACCATCCCTGGTTTCCACAGCTCAAACCAACATGAAGGAACTCCGAACACGACGTCGATCAAGGTTTTAACATTTTATGTATGAATGTCGAAGTGACAGGTTAATGATGAAAACACATTGCACAAAAGGTTAAGTAAAGCGATGTCTAAAAATGAAATTGCACAACATTTTCATCCGGCGAGGCACCACCAGAGAGACCGCCCGCCATTGCTCAGCTCGGTCAAAAAACCACTCCAGAGATTCTGAAGCCATGTGGCAAAATGTTTTGATATGTGACGAAACCAAGATGGAACTTTTTGGCCAAAAAGCAAAACGTTACGTTTGGTGCAAACCCAACACAGCACATCACCCAAAGAACACCATCTTGTGAAGCATGGTGGTGGCAGCATCATGTTATAGGGATGTTTCTCATCGACAGGGACTGGGTCAGGATAGAAGTGAAAATGGATGGAGAAAAATACAGAAAAATCTGAGAGAAAAACCTGCTACCCTCTGCAAGAAAGCTGAAATTGGGGTGCATGACAAGTTTACCTTTCAGCATGACAACGACCCAAAGCACACAGTGAAAGCTACACTGGAGTAGCTAAGGAACCAAAAGTTAAATGTCCTTGGGTGGCCCAGTCATAGCCCCGACCTAAATCCAATCAAAAATCTATGGCAGGACTTGAAGATTGATGTCTATCAATTCTCCCCACACAACTTGACGGAGCTTGCACAGATTTGTCCACAAGAATAGGCAAATATTGCCCAATCAAGGTGTGAAAAGTTGGTCGAGACCCATCCCAACAGACTCACAGCTGTAATTGCTGTCAAAGGTGCTTCCACGAAGTATTAACTCAGGGGGGATGGACACTTATCCAACCAAGATATTCTAGTTTTATATTTTTAATAAATTTTCTGAAATTTGTCGAATCTGATTTTCATATTGAAGTTGTGGGTTCCAATGTGTAAATATAAGTGGAAGAAATCTGATTTAATGGAATTTAATTCCAGGATATAAGGCAACAAAAGGTGAAAATTTTGAAAGGAGGTGTAGACTTTCTTTCGGCACTATGTATGTATGTATGTATGTATGTATGTATGTATGTATATATGTATGTATGTATATATATATATGTATATATATATATATATATATATATATATATATATATATATATATATATATATATATATATATATACACACACACACACACGAGAAGTAAAGCCCGGCGTTGCTCGGGCAACGCCCGGGCTTTCTTGCAAATTTCCTGAATAGGGTTAGCGGTTAGGGTTAGGGTTGCGGTTGGGGTTAGCAGTTGGGGTTAGGGTTCGCTGTTCGGGTTACGGTTAGCTGTTAGGTTTAGGGTTAGCTGTTTGGGTTAGGGTTAGCTGTTAGTGTTAGTGTTAGGGTAGCTAACCCTAACCCTAACACTAACACTAACCCAAACCCTAACCCTAACAGCTTGGCGTCGCGGAGGTAAACAGCGCCCGGGGCAAAGTGGAAATTTGCGTCCCCCGTAGCCCTTAAACTTGAGTGGATTTGAATGGAAAAATCCCATAAGGGATATCGATTTATCGATTTTCTTTGAATATCGGAAGTGTTATGGAAAATTATAGCCAATGACCTCAGTTGGACCAAAAGCCATAATCGCACCGAATTTGAATCGAATCGGTTGGAGTTTGTGAAAATGCATCAAAACGAATTTTGAGGGGCCTCTTAAGGAAGACAAAAATATCATTAGTATATGTGCCAAATCTTGTTTCATTTCATGCAGTAACAAAAATCTGATGGTGGAACAAAGAAAGGGGCATGCCGAAATATTTTTATGTATATATATATATATATATATATATATATATATATATATATATATATATATATATATATATATATATATATATATATATATATATATATATATATATATATATATATATATATATATATAAGCATGGTACTGTATCTCAAGAGATTTTGGATCGAGTTGGATGAAACTTCATGGACAATTTGGGTGTGTAACAAGGACAAATTGATTTGATTTTGGGGAAGATCTGGATCCGGATAAGATAATTTTTTTAATTTCTCAAGTGTTTCTTCATAATTGAAGCCTGGTGTTGGCTTAGTGGTTAGGGTGGTGGCTTGGGATCCAAGGGTCCTGAGTTCAAGCCCCATTGGCTGCTGAATTAACACCCGGGGGTTGACTCAGCCTGTCATCCTTCCGAGGTCGGCGAAATGAGTGCCAGTGTACTGGTCCCGGTGTATGCCCCGGTTAGAATAGGTGTACCATATCCCTGTGTGTCGTAAGAGGCGACCAGGGTTGGCGTCAGGAAGGGCATCCAGCCATAAAACATTGCCTCAAGAAAAAGCCAAACCCCTGCACAGCAGGGAAAAATGGCTGTAAAAACGTTTCTTCATAATTGAGAGATGTGGCTAAAAACGATATGTAGCACGATATTTCAAATAGTTGTGGATGGGTTGTGACAAAAGTTGGTAAAGGAATTGGAGATCAACATTTGTTATGTGACAACAACAAGCAGATTAGATTTTGGTTCAGGTCCAGATGCAGATCCGGCCTCTCAGTGGGATACAAAATGTGAACTGTTCAGCCTGCGGAGGTATGCGCTCTAAGTGTCGTAGTTAAGAAATGTATTGTATATTCTGACAAAATGTCCTTCCACATACATTCCTAGTGGTGCCAAGTAAACACTACAGATTGAGATCAAAAGGGAAGAATTACAAAAACAATGAATAAATGAACGAGAGAAAGTAGCAACTGATTGATGGGTAATAAGTTTTTGATCATAACATGGTGACCAGTGCACTCTGCTGGTTTCAGTTGGAAGTGTTTTGTTTATTAAGAAGTCTGAGAATAGATTTTAATTAAACTCTTAATACCCTTTAAAATCACAGAATGTTAATATTTGCCATATTTTCCCTCTCAGCTTGAACCCTTTAATCCATTTGTTTTTCTTGTGTAAAATTTGTTTATTGTGTTTATTTTTAGATTTTCAGCCTGGATCCTAATAGTTTACTCTTTGTTTGCTGGAGCTAACGCAATGCTTATCCTTTACCCATCGGTGCAAACAGGGGCCACCAGGACCGTTGGGCAAGAAAGGGGACACTGGCATTACAGGAGCAAAGGTAAATAATCTCACGCACGACTGGTGGGTTACTTCCGGTTGGGTACGTATAAGGGGCTTACTATGAGAAGTCCAAAGTTTAGCAATGGCCCAATTTTTGGATAAACTGGCATGTCAGGCCTGATGACTGAAATGCCAAGGAAACTTCCAAAACCAGCACCTTCAAGGTCCCATGACACTCAAAAGTACTGAAATTGCATATATATATATATATATATATATATGTATATATATATATATATATATATATATATGTATATATATATATATATATGTATATATATATATATATATATATATATATGTATATATATATATATATATATATTTGTCCTATAGGAGTTTTTCATCGTGATTTCTGATCTGACAATGTTTTTTCACAATACTCGTTCTGTAAAATGTACAATTTAAAAAACAAACCTCTTAGGGAACGCCCCTAAAAATTCTGCCGAAATCTACTGAACGATGCGTAACCCACATGACGTCATCTCCAGAACAACAAAGGCTGCACGCAAATTACTCGGGTTGGTGGTCGACGTGATTGTATTGGCTTCCTGTGTGTTTCCACATTTGATTGGTCGACTCAAACGTTTCATTCATTTCTGCTTAAAAAAAATCAAACATTTGGTTTTGAATAATGGATGACATGGATTTTGATTTGTCTGGTAGTGATAGTGAGTGTGAGAGAAATGAAGGATTTTTGGTCTGAATCAGATGGAGAATTGTCGGATAACGTAGTCGCGGGAGGTGAAGTTCAGGCAGCTAGAAATGGAAGACGGCCTTACCAGTTCGGGCCCGAAGCAGGACAAGCAGAGGAAACTGGTGATGAAATTCCCGGCGTTCATGATGATCGGGAGGACATCGAAGGAAGACTTCGCAATAACAACTGGTTAGACTAAATCCTATTCGTAATTCAATAATGTAAATTCTACTTGCATGCTGCTCGATATCAGAAATATTTTAGTGAGGTGACGTGACCAGCGCAGCGGCCATGTTGCTCTGTGGCGATTGAATCGCAAGCAAAGCCAGCGCAGCGGACATGTTGCTCTGTGGCGATTGAATCGCAAGCAAAGCCAGCGCATGTCATCGGCCGTATCTCTCCGCGCATAAAACGAAGCAATCTTGCTGTCCGGATACAATGAAAACTTGTGGGCAGAACACACCTTGCGACACATTTGTCTAGAGTAGTCTGATAAATCTGACGTTCTGTTGCATTTGTATTTATTTTTTTCCTACTGTCGTCATGTAGCATCAGTAGAAAACGATGAAGAAAAGAGAATAATAAAAGAAAGCTACAGCATGTCAGATTTATCGGACTAGTCGGACGGACGACGGATTTATCGGACTAGTCTAGACTCTAGAGTTGACAAGTAACTTGTATTAGCATGCACACAATGTACAAGTCAATGCGTAAGAGTCTCGAGGCTATGTGCCGTGTAATATAACAGATAAATTTGTCTTTCATAGTTGTGCCAACATATTTTTCCCTGTTCATTTATTACAGCATTTTGACTAAATTTTAATGAGTAGCAAACCAATGGAAGCAGTACCTTCACTTTAGAATACACCCATGTATGTCGAGTGCACCCATACCTGGCTTGCATGTATGTGGAATCGTATCTATCCCAGCAGGCTGGTTTCAATGAACAATTCAATAAGCTGCAAAATGTGGGTGCAGGTTTTTCACATTGTTTGATTTTAAAATTATCTCCTTGTGCCTTGAAATGATGCAATATTAATCTTTAGTATTTTACCTGTATGTCCCTGTAAGTTTCTTTTTTAATGGAAACGTTCAACAGTCACATTTAATATTTTGTGGACATGGTATAGCCCTTTATTGTGCATACATGTATTGGATTTGTACATGACTACGACAAGGTAGTAAAGGGATAAATAATTGCCTCGTGATTGTTGTGCATACACGGCTCAGAAGCAGAATTTATTTTCTGCGAAACAATCACAGGAATTAAGACGATCAGTGAGATAGCAAACAAATGTACACAATGCATTTATACGGCGCGCGACGTCTCATCAATCGACTCTGAGCGAGTCGCGTTCTGGAGATGACGTCAACGGTCACGTGACCTGCGGTTCGCTGAACTCAACTTTTTTGAGGGGCGGGGCATAGCAAGTTGTGAAAAGCACGACAAATGTTCGAAATATTGGTCTAATTATCCCATTGTTGATTTAAAAAAAGAAACATGGGTGATTTCTTCACTTGGAAGGTCAAGTTAATATATAAATAACCAGAAACTTTTGAGTGTCATGGGACCTTTAAGCTGCCATAGAAATAAAACCGACTCCAATGAGGAAACGCAACAAGGATATACCCACCAAACCACCAAGCCGCTCGATCCAGTTACTTTTTAATAACATGTTTAATGAATAAATCACATTGCTAAGACATTGGTATGAAACCCAGATCACTCAGAGACTGAGACCACACTCAACCCTCATGTGTTTCATGTTTAATTCAGCTATATTGATTACAGTGGGGATTTGGTGTTGAATTATTTCTTTAAACGTGTGTGTCATTACAGGGTGTCCAGGGAGCACCTGGACCTGCAGGCCCCATTGGACAAAAGGTACACCCTGTAGTATCATGGGGTAATGGTTTGGGATTTTAAGTACTTTGGTTGAATTAAAAAAATTTAAAAAGCCATTACATTGGGACAACAATTGAACTGGATTAATTCAGTCTTTCAACATTACTCTTTTGTTGGCTGATACCATTTTGACACACATCAGGTAATCTAAATAATTAATCATTTAATGACATGTTGGGGCCACCTTCATACTCTACATGCAGAATGGCCGAATCTGTGAATATTTCCCTCCACCCCCACCTCTTTCCATTTTTTATTCATCTTAAATGTCCCCAATACCTCCGATACTCCCCTTTCACTGTACATGTATTTTAAACTCCTGATGTGTGATGAAATTGAAGAGCTAATGTGGCATAATTGTTTTCCTTCAAGCGTTTTATCGCTTTTTATTTTGGCGAATGTAATGTTTCTAAAGCAATAATGGTCTGCCCTTTTGCTAATGAGAAACAGCCTGTTATAAAGGAGGATGTACACCAAAATACAACACTCTTCTTGCAAAGTAAACTGAAATAGATGAGTACTCACATGCCACGGAGGAATATGTAATGTGAAGTGCTGTTGAAACGTGTAATGAGATACAGAGGATTCATCTGCAGTTCCTCATCTTAGTTTCAGAATTCCATTGACTCTGTCACCTGCAGGGAGAGGATGGGAGTCGGGGAAGTAAAGGGACACATGGACAAAAGGGTAAAAAGGTAAGTGGTTGTGCACAGCTCGTACGAGTTATTCCATGATGACAAAACAAATGCATACCGGTGTAACCTTGCTAATTTACACATCTCCTTCATTTACTTGCACCAGGGTCTTCCAGGGTTGAAAGGAAAACGAGGTCCCATTGGCTTATGTGCAAAATCTGGATCACCTGGGTTTCCAGGTGTGAAGGGAAAATCAGGGGCAACAGGACCACCAGTAGGTCATAGTTTGTATGCACTTTCTCTCAACCTTAACACATGTTAACAAGAAAAATGGCCTGCGCTTGTGTTTTTACACTCATCTTTCATTATTGCTCCCTTCTAGTTTTCCTTTCCCTCCTCCTCCTCTCTTCATTTACTTCCTTCATGCTGACCTTTAATTTCTTCAGCACATGCCTCTGTCGCCTTCTCAAGCATCGATCTCTCACTACGAATTATCCTCCAAAACAGCTTGTTCATCCTATCTACCCTAAAATGTTGTGTCTTCTTTCTCATGTTGTCTTCTCCATCAGGGTATTGAGGGACCGATTGGGATACCAGGTGAGAGAGGACATCAAGGACCAAAGGTGTGAAATCTCAAAATATGCTGTTTTGATTTTATAGCAATGCATTTGTTTTTTTATTTATTCAGAGATACTACTGGAAAAATTGAAAACAATAAGGCCAAACGTACAAATCAAGAAAATACATGAAAACAGGCATTCATTTTTCTGCAAAAAGGCATCTCTCTCTCTCTCTCTCTCTCTCTCTCTCTCTCTCTCTCTCTCTCTCTCTCTCTCTCTCTCTCTCTCTCTCTCTCTCTCTCTCTCTCTCTCTCTCTCTCTCTCTCTCTCTCTCTCTCTCTCTCTCTCTCTCTCTCTCTCTCTCTCTCTCTCTCTCTCTCTCTCTCTCTCTCTCTCTCTCTCTCTGTCTCTCTCTCTCTCTCTCTTCCTCTCTTCCTCTCTTCCTCTCTTCCTCTCTTCCTCTCTTCCTCTCTTCCTCTCTTCCTCTCTTCCTCTCTTCCTCTCTTCCTCTCTTCCTCTCTTCCTCTCTTCCTCTCTTCCTCTCTTCCTCTCTTCCTCTCTTCCTCTCTTCCTCTCTTCCTCTCTTCCTCTCTTCCTCTCTTCCTCTCTTCCTCTCTTCCTCTCTCTTCCTCTCTTCCTCTCTTCCTCTCTTCCTCTCTTCCTCTCTTCCTCTCTACCTCTCTTCCTCTCTTCCTCTCTTCCTCTCTACCTCTCTACCTCTCTTCCTCTCTACCTCTCTTCCTCTCTTCCTCTCTTCCTCTCTTCCTCTCTTCCTCTCTTCCTCTCTTCCTCTCTTCCTCTCTTCCTCTCTTCCTCTCTTCCTCTCTTCCTCTCTTCCTCTCTTCCTCTCTTCCTCTCTTCCTCTCTTCCTCTCTTCCTCTCTTCCTCTCTTCCTCTCTTCCTCTCTTCCTCTCTTCCTCTCTTCCTCTCTTCCTCTCTTCCTCTCTTCCTCTCTTCCTCTCTTCCTCTCTTCCTCTCTTCCTCTCTTCCTCTCTTCCTCTCTTCCTCTCTTCCTCTCTTCCTCTCTTCCTCTCTTCCTCTCTTCCTCTCTTCCTCTCTTCCTCTCTTCCTCTCTTCCTCTCTTCCTCTCTTCCTCTCTTCCTCTCTTCCTCTCTTCCTGTCTTCCTCTGTTCCTCTCTTCCTCTCTTGCTCTCTTCCTCTCTTCCTCTCTTCCTCTCTTCCTCTCTCTTCCTCTCTTCCTCTCTTCCTCTCTTCCTCTCTTCCTCTCTTCCTCTCTTCCTCTCTTCCTCTCTTCCTCTCTTCCTCTCTTCCTCTCTTCCTCTCTTCCTCTCTTCCTCTCTTCCTCTCTTCCTCTCTTCCTCTCTTCCTCTCTTCCTCTCTTCCTCTCTTCCTCTCTTCCTCTCTTCCTCTCTTCCTCTCTCTTTTCTCCTCTCTCCCTCTCTTTTTCTCTTTCTCTTTTTCTCCTCTCTCTCTCTCTTTTTCTCCTCTCTCTCTCTCTTTTTCTCCTCTCTCTCTCTCTCTTTTTCTCCTCTCTCTCTCTCTCTTTTTCTCCTCTCTCTCTCTCTTTTTCTCCTCTCTCTCTTTTTCTCCTCTCTCCCCTCTCTCTTTTTCTCCTCTCTCCCCTCTCTTTTTCTCCTCTCTCCCCTCTCTTTTCTCCTCTCTCCCTCTCTTTTTCTCTCTCTCCCCTCTCTTTTTCTCTCTCTCCCTCTCTTTTTCTCTCTCTCCCTCTCTTTTTCTCTCTCTCCCCTCTCTTTTCTCTCTCCCCTCTCTTTTTCTCTCTCTCCCCTCTCTTTTTCTCTCTCTCCCCTCTCTTTTTCTCTCTCTCCCCTCTCTTTTTCTCTCTCTCCCCTCTCTTTTTTCTCTCTCTCCCCTCTCTTTTTCTCTCTCTCCCCTCTCTTTTTCTCTCTCTCCCTCTCTTTTCTCTCTCTCCCCTCTCTTTTCTCTCTCTCCCTCTCTTTTTCTCTCTCTCCCTCTCTTTTCTCTCTCTCCCTCTCTTTTTCTCTCTCTCCCCTCTCTTTTTCTCTCTCTCCCCTCTCTTTTTCTCTCTCTCCCCTCTCTTTTCTCTCTCTCCCCTCTCTTTTTCTCTCTCTCCCCTCTCTTTTCTCTCTCTCCCCTCTCTTTTTCTCTCTCTCCCTCTCTTTTCTCTCTCTCCCCTCTCTTTTTCTCTCTCTCCCCTCTCTTTTCTCTCTCTCCCCTCTCTTTTTCTCTCTCTCCCCTCTCTTTTTCTCTCTCTCCCCTCTCTTTTTCTCTCTCTCCCCTCTCTTTTCTCTCTCTCCCTCTCTTTTTCTCTCTCTCCCCTCTCTTTTCTCTCTCTCCCTCTCTTTTTCTCTCTCTCCCCTCTCTTTTTCTCTCTCTCCCTCTCTTTTTCTCTCTCTCCCCTCTCTTTTTCTCTCTCTCCCTCTCTTTTTCTCTCTCTCCCTCTCTTTTTCTCTCTCCCCTCTCTTTTTCTCTCTCTCCCCTCTCTTTTTCTCTCTCTCCCCTCTCTTTTCTCTCTCTCCCCTCTCTTTTTCTCTCTCTCCCTCTCTCTTTTCTCTCTCTCCCCTCTCTTTTTCTCTCTCTCCCTCTCTTTTTCTCTCTCTCCCCTCTCTTTTTCTCTCTCTCCCTCTCTTTTTCTCTCTCTCCCTCTCTCTTTTTCTCTCTCTCCCTCTCTTTTTCTCTCTCTCTCTCTCTCTCTCTTTTTCTCTCTCTCCCTCTCTTTTTCTCTCTCTCTCTCTTTTCTCTCTCTCTCTTTCTCTCTCTCCCCACCCTCTCTTTTTCTCTCTCTCTCTTTCTCTCTCTCCCCACCCTCTCTTTTTCTCTTTCTCTTTCTCTCTCTCCCCACCCTCTCTTTTTCTCTTTCTCTTTCTCTCTCTCCCCACCCTCTCTTTTTCTCTTTCTCTTTCTCTCTCTCCCCACCCTCTCTTTTTCTCTTTCTCTTTCTCTCTCTCCCCACCCTCTCTTTTTCTTTTTCTCCTTCTCTCTCTCCCCACCCTCTCTTTTTCTCTTTCTCTTTCTCTCTCTCCCCACCGTCTCTCTTTCTGTTTCTCTGTCTCTCTCTCTCCCCACCCTCTCTCTTTCTCTTTCTCTCTCTCTCTCTCCCCACCCTCTCTCTCTCTCCCCTCTCTCTCTCAGTCTCAGTCTCAGTCTCTCTCGCTCTCTTGCTCTCTCTCTGTCCCTCTCCCTCTCCGTCCTCTCTCTCTTCCCCCTCTACCTCTCCCTCTCCCCTCTCCTCCTCTCAGTATCAGTCTTGGTCTCCCTCTCGCTCTCTCGCTCTCTCGCTCTCTCGCTCTCTTCCTCTTGCTTTGAAGAAGGGCTCATGCCTGAACAAACAAATTACATTCCTTCTAATTGTGGCTCACATACCTCTCTCGATATTCAGTTAAGTACCTTATGAAACAATAAACAAGCATAGATGACAAAAAGAGAATAAAAGCAGAAGAGAAAGTATAATTCCATAGTGAAGCTCAATGTGCATGGTGAAAGTACCTCCAAGCTCAGGTAAGATGACTGGAGTATTCGTTGAAGATTGTAAAAGATGAAGCCACAGCTGTAAAATGGCCACAGCATCTTCAGCTGAGGACACAACTTGGGCATAAAAAGCCGGAGTTTGTTGTTCGCAATTGAATTGCATATTGGCCTGGGATTCAATTCAGAATCCAGTTCACTAGTTGCAATACTATGGAGGCGTGACTGTGCTGCTGATGCGGTGCTCCTGCGTATTTGAGCAAGAAATTGTAATTTGTTTCAGGGTACAGATGATAAGTTGCCTGCAATTTGTGAAAGACACTGTAGGACCATAAACATCCTCCACCTAATGCCAGCAGATGGGACACCTGGTGTAACAATCCTCTGATGGATGGTACACTCATTGATGTGTCACCCTGCATGCAAAACATTAGGATGAGTTTATGGCTGTGATAGGATTTGAACCCAGGCTAAAACAGCTCAGAGGCAAGTGCACATGCAGCATACCTTTTGGCTAGCCTTACAGCTCTTAGTGGAAATTGAAGATATTTCAAGGAATAAAGGGTGCAGATCATGGATAGTTGTGTCTGCCACTGTTTCTGAAGGGAAGTGACTGAAACCCCTTCATCAGACAGAGGCAAGAGAGCAATGCAAAATCCTATGGCGATGTTGATTGGAGAATAATCATCACTTGTTCTCCGTCTGACAGTCTGGAATGCTTGAGCAGTGGGATGGCTGGAGGGGGTCGGAGAAGGGGGGCATGGTGGGTAATTGTCCCCCCTGCCTTTTCCCAGAAGGGGCGGGATGAGAGGAAGAAAGTGGCCTATTGCGTGAACACCCAAAATAGTCTGACGACATTGCTCAGCTAACAAAAAGTGCAAGAGGCTTCTAAAATGCATCATATCCTTTGACTGCCAATAATTTTGTAATCAGAAGTCTTGAGGAGGAGCCTTGAGGAGAAAGACCTCAACATTTCCTCAGAAAGTTTCACTGAATACAATTTGTCCTGCATTTAGTCAATTTTGCTGGGATAATACACCGCATGTTGTATCTTGGCAGTGAATGATGCTACCTGACTGATGATAGCTGCCATGGAGCTACTTACAATGTGCTCGGACAGCGACAGTGCTGTGCCGTACACTACCACTAATTGTTATGATTGATAGTTCTCAGTATCACAATTATTTAATACTAGTGCGGGCCCGTCGGGGTGGGCCCGTAGGTGCGTACCAGTATGTGCAGCTTCGTGCCTGCAGTATCAGGTCCCCATCATCTCTCTCGCCCCCCCCACTCTCCCCCCCACTCTCCCCCCTCCTCTCTCCCACCTCCTCTGTCTCCCCTCCTTTCTCGCCCCTCCTCTCTCACCCCCTCTCTCACCCCTCTCTCCCTCCCCTCTCTTGCCGCCCTCTCTCGCCCTTCTCTCTCCCTCCCTCTCTCGCCCTTCTCTCCCCCCCCCTCTCCCTTCTCCTCTCTCCCCCCTCCTCTCTCACCCCTCTCTCTGTAAATGTATTCACAAATGTCTACCAAGCACAACAATAATAATAAATAATAAGGCACATACTCAGGTCCCCAGTGTGGATTGTGACGTCATACCAAACGAAGAAGAAAAAGAATTGTGATGTCAATCGTGCCAAAAATAAAAAATAAAAATAATTAAACAAACATTAATTGTGACGTCATAGCACCGTGTCCTGTCATTGGTTGACATGTAAATGGCCGTAACTTGGGAAGCGCTTGTCCGATTGATATCAAACCTCGAAAAGGCACATCCGGGGGTCCCCGGCAATATTCCTAGCAAGTTTCAATGAGATAGGATCGGCGGTCGTCGAGAAACGGCAGTCGCAGACAAACAGACACATAGAGATTGCTGGAATTATAGATCGATAATCTTACTGCAGGTGGGTGCTATCACTTTTTAGGACCTTATTCTGTGCATTCTTTTGGTTAGTAATTGACCACAGTGAACTGCCTTCCCAGCTGCTCTTGGGTAAATTATTCCCATAAAATGCACTGTATATGAATCGATTGATAATTTCTCGAGGAAAGATAAGGCCTGTGAATGTTTTCCAAAAAGTACTAAGACTTTGCTAGAATGTGTGAAATTTGTAAATTATGTTTGTCCGAGCATGCTGTTGAAAGAGAACGATTCTAATTTTCCCAAGTTGCATGCTTGGTCCGATGCTCAGTTTGTGTTTCATCAAAGTCGACTTTAACTCTTTCTCTATGATTTAAAAAACAAACATTTGCCCTCAAAGAAATGACAGGGCCTGGTGGCCTCTCGGGCAGTGAAATGACTGTGACAATTATCGCTCGGCCCACATGATCATCGTCCAACCAACAAAACGGTGTAATAACCGTGCCAAGCTATAGATGTTACAAACACATAGGGCATGTATCAAGGCCTACGAGAGCCCACCTCTGTGAACATAAGAGCCAAAGCAATGTGCGAACCATACTATGGATCAAAACAAAATAAGCTATCATCATGGTATCAGGAAAAAAAAAACATTTTGTCAATAAAGATGTAAGAGTTCTTTCATTTATGTGACTGCTTCATGCAAGAATCATAGTTTGCACTTTTGTTGGCGATAAAGATTATTTTAATGGTTAAATTAATTGCACAATATATACTGGGTGATGTACAAAATGATAACATGTTTAGAAAGAATATTTAAAAATATCTTGTTCAAGGCCATTTTTCCTGAAGACTTTGGGGGGAAGGATGAGATTGAATAGAATGTGGAAGTTGGTTCCACAGGTGGGAATAAAAGGAACAAATGAGTGGAGGTGAGCAGTGATCCTGGATTTTTTTGTGTACATAGTCGAGGCTTGTGTATGAGTAACAGGATGTAACAGGATTCAAAAGAAACATTAGAGACGCACACAAAAGGAAAAGTCGAGACACGCACAAAAGGAACGGTCGAGACACACACACAAAAGGAACAGTCGAGACACACACACAAAAGGAACAGTCGAGACACACACACAAAAGGAACAGTCGAGACACACACACAAAAGGAACAGTCGAGACACACACACAAAAGGAACAGTCGAGACACACACAAAAGGAACAGTCGAGACACACACACAAAAGGAACAGTCGAGACACACACACAAAAGGAACAGTCGAGACACACACACACAAAAGGAACAGTCGAGACACACACACACAAAAGGAACAGTCGAGACACACACACAAAAGGAACAGTCGAGACACACACACAAAAGGAACAGTCGAGACACACACACAAAAGGAACAGTCGAGACACACACAAAACGAACAGTCGAGACACACACAAAAGGAACAGTCGAGACACACACAAAAGGAACAGTCGAGACACACACAAAAGGAACAGTCGAGACACACACAAAAGGAACAGTCGAGACACACACAGAAGGAATAGTAGAGAACGGGGGAAAACACCAACGGCAGAGTAACTTGGACAAACAAAGGGAGTGGGAGTAAGAGGGGGGGCAGGAGAGGATGCATGGGGTGGACGAGATGATGCATGGGGTAGGGACTCAGCATGGGGATGATGTATGGGACTCAGCCTGCCATCCTTCTGAGGTTGGCAAAATGAGTACCAGTGTACTGGTAGAGGGGCACAACATCAGCAGCACGGTCATGCTTCCGAGAAATGATAGTTACCCGGCAGCCAAGCTGTCATACGCAAGAACAGAAGATTTATACTCGATGAAGATTCAGTTTGTAGACACTGAGAAAAGGGAGAAAAAAAGAATGGAGTACAGAAAGTATCGGCAGAAGGAAATTCCAATAGAATAAGATTATTATGAGTGAAAAATAGTTTTATATATATTTTTGAAGCAAGGGGGGGGGGGGGAGAGAATAACGTTGAGGAGGTAGAAAGAACAATATTTTGGAAGAAAGAAACAAAGCAAGGAACACGGTGACAAAAGTGACCTATCTGTGGAGTAGGCCTTGAACAAGATGAAAATAAATTTATCAAATACAGCACAAGATACGATTTAACATAAATAATTGGATGGAAACGCAAAGAGCAACACAGGGGCAAAGATATAACAGAAAAACACAACAAAACCAGTTCAAAAAACTGAGCTTGAATGAGATGGAACTGACAGCTTCAGATTAAAACAACACGTGGAGAAATGTCCAAACCAGATATCCAATCCCCGAACCAGAAGGTTCATGCCCTGAATGATCATCTTCTCCTTTCTTTCCATCTTTCTATTTAAACTGGCAGAGTACCCACCCTCTGGGCAATCTTGTTTCAAGCATGCAACGCATTATTCTGACACATACCTTTATTTGGGTGGTGTGTAGGCAACTGGCAGCTCTGTATCGGCAAAAAAAATAAAAAATCCTTGGTTACTTGCATGAAGCAATATCAAGATAAAGACCAATTATTACACCATAGTCCCAAGAAGGAAGCCAGACACATAACAATACATATATATATATATATATATATATATATATATATATATATATATATATATATATATATATATATATATTCTTCTTCTTCTTTCGGCTGCTCCCGTTAGGGGTCACCACAGTGGATCATCCGTATAATCCGCATAGTGATTTGGCACATGTTTTACGCCGGATGCCCTTCCTGACGCAACCCTGGTCGCCTCTTACGACACAGGGATATGGTACACCTATTCTCACCAGGGTATACACCGGCCCAGTATACTGGTACTCATTTCGCCGACCTCGGAAGGATGGTAGGCTGAGTCAACCCCCTGGTGTTAATTCAGCAGCCAATGGGGCTTGAACTCAGGACCCTTGGATCCCAAGCCACCACCCTAACCACTAAGCCAACACCAGGCATATATATATATATATATATATATATATATATATATATATATATATATATATATATATATATATATATACATATATATATATATATATATATATATATATATATATATATATATATATATATATATATATATACATACATACATACATACATACATACATACATACATACACACATACACACATACACACATACACACATACACACATACACACATACACACATACACACATACACACATACACACATACACACATACACACATACACACATACACACATACACACACACACACACACACACACACACACACATACATACACACATACATACACATACACATACACATACACATACACATACACATACACATACACATACACATACACATACACATACACATACACACACACATACACATACACACACACATACACTCACACATACACACACACACACATACACACACACATACACACACATACATACACACACACATACACACACACATACACACACACATACACACACACATACACACACACACACACACACACACACAACATAACAGCTGCTTATAATTCAAAACACCTCATGGCACTGAAAACGTGGGGACAAGAATACTGCACTGTAAATGGTGGAGACTTGTAATACCCTCACCCCACCTGGAGGCGGCATTACACGACACACATTTACATAGAAAATTTGTGTCCCCTCACCCTCCCAAGATCACCACCAAAGTTATAAACACCCCTATAAATTAATGGGGGTCATGCTGATCCATGTAGCATGTGTTGATGTAATTGGCCCAGAACTGTAGGAGGAGCCATGTGACAAACAAAGACACAAAATAAACACTGGTCCATTAATTGTAGTAAGGATTGTTACACCAGTCAGCCAATACAGATCAACATGAGCCTTCACGAGAAGTAGTACGTACTGTAGTTCCTCATTCTACGTACAGTGACATTTGACCTACTCTTGTACCTTTAAGAAACAACCTTTTGTTGCGGTCTCTAAACATGTACTGAGCAGACTTTCCACAATATTCTCTCGATCATAAATTCTGATATTTGGTGATTTAAAAAATGCCTGGTTCGCAAACTTGTTTGAAAAGGAAAATTGGCATCATTTAATGGGCCACCCTGGGGCAGTTGCTCAGGTTTGATCTCAATGCCTTATGTGCTGTGTTTCAGGGAAATAAAGGAGTTCTGGGTATACAGGAAAAGCCAGGACCACCAGGACGCAAGGTTGGTGCTGAAATAAACACATTAATTAATTTATTCATGTTTTCAATGTGATTTCATTACTTATGGGCTATGTTCAACTGGAACCATTTGGTGGGTTCTCACCAGTATATTGGTTGTTATTTTGGAGTTCAAAATAAATTTGTATTACTTCGTATTCTGTTGAAGTTGCATAAAGAACATGCTAAGGCAGCCATCTTCCTTTCATTGATGAAAAATAATAAAATAAAACACAAGTTCCTACCTTGACAATTGCATCATTTAAACCTTTTTAATTTTATCTGATAATGAATAGGAATATTCAGAGCAAAAATTGATGGTTTTGTGTGTTTGTTGTTTTCAGGGTAGAACTGGTCAAATAGGGTTTGTTGGAGTCCCTGGTGAGCCTGTGAGTACATGCTGCTCTGCTTGCTATGTATGCTTGCAGGTTGATTGGTTGGAATGTGGGGATATCAATGCCCAGGTCCTGTATTTTTCTATGCACTCCCACAAACCACAATTTTAGGGTTTGATACATTGGAGTGTTCCTTAAGGTATTTAATAATATAGACCTGAGATCACAGCATCACTCCAAATAGGTGAAACCTGCCCACCTTGAAACAGGCCATCAACCTGATGAACCCTGACAACATTTGGTTATGGATTTCTTTGTAAATGTTTATATTTATTTATTTTGTTCATGCAACACCAAGGTATGCCTGGTGTTGGCTTAATGGTTACGTGGTGGGCTTGGGATCTTTTCATCCTGAGGTCAAATCCCATTTGACTGTTGAATTAACACCAGGAGGGGTTGACTCTGCCTGTCATCCTTCTGAGGTTGGCAAAATGAGTGCCAGCTTGCTGGTATCCTGTGTCGGAGTGGCGACCCGTCCAGGATTATGTCCAATAGCCAAGGAGACCGTTTAGGCAGCACCAACGCTCTGCACAGAGTATGGTCCCAATGGATGGATGGAACACCAAGGCTGGCAAGATGGCCAAGAGGTATGCACAATCGCCTCTGACCTGTCTCGTCTGGGGTCAAATCCTGTATAACCTACAAACTGTCATCCTTGTGTTTCACATGCAGGGTGCTTTATCAATGTGTGCGCCATCCATCAGATGGACGTTAAACTAGTCGGTGGGCGGTAAAGATCCAATGGTGTCCTTCACGAAGAAAAGTTGAGCTATCGCCAGCACCCATGCAGGACAATGATATCAAGAGATATCAGTGTACACTTGTATTACTTAAGAGGGCATTAGTGGAGAAATTGATTACATGGGCATGGTATATGAGATGTGTATCGGGTATCCCAGCACTATTTACCTTGGATAGCAGCATCATTTACCTGAGATCCTAGAATCATGTACCTGGAATCCCAGCATTATAAACTGAGAAGCATCATGAAGAAGCATCATGAACTGAGAAGCATCATCATTGAAGAGAGATAGTGCAGTGTGCATCCATATTATGCACAGTGAATGATTATCAAAGAAGAATTTGCCATAAATCACTCTGGAAATATTTTACTCACACCTCATGTGTCCACGCCTTTGGCAGGCAGTAACAGTCTGATCAACAAAATACTAAACTTGGCATCAGTGGAGCTTTAAATGACAATTACAATGTGCAAGTCATGCATTTCATTGACAATTAGAATGTTCAAGTCATGTTCAAGTCATGCATCCTTGGTGCTCAGAAGCATTTTGTACAAGGTAAACAATCAAAACCCAATGATTACTCTTGCTTAATGTTTCAGCCACTCAGTTTTTCATTTTTGTCACGAATGACATCATCGCCCACCAACCAATGTCGTTTCTTGTCAACCAGGAGGCTGGGATCGAGTTTAGAAGAATTTTTTACATATAAAAAATGGATGAAAAGGCATATGAAGCATCTAGCCAATAGCTTGACCACGTGACTTAGGGTCCTCCATCTGACACCATTTACCTAAGAACACGTGATCTCCTTATTGGGGAATCGCGCCCTCAGCAATTATGCTATTAGCTTTATTGGATCATGATTAATGCGGCCGAGCTTTCCGCTTGCACAATGCTGGACTGATATGAGAGCCCATTATAGAGCTTCTTTTCTTCTCTGGACATTTCTAGAACACCAAGCTGTCAGGTACAGCACTCATGAATGTTCAGAAGAAATATTACGCAAGCAATAAAATGCAAAGAACAAAAAGGGAAAGTAAAGAATGAGAAATCTCATACTAAATATTAATGACTAATTTACTTGCATGTTGTTGAAACTGTTCTTACCAGCCAAAGGTTTAGTGGCTTGATGTGAATTTACAATGAAAAATGGCCTCAAATTTGTGTAAGATACTAAACTAGACCATCAAGCCGAGCAATCTTATAGGTTTCCCATTGGAGTTTGATGTAGTGTGTGATTTGTATTGTTTTGCCCTCTCCATCCCTACCAACTTTTCTCCAGGGAAATAAAGGAATGGCGGGCCAGAAGGGCAGGAAAGGAAAAGCTGGTATCAAGGTTCTACTAATAAAAACTTAATTTATCTTGTCTCTCTCTCTCTATCCTGTCAATCTACACCTGTCCCTTTTAATACCTATCAACCTGACCTTTGAACACCTTCATTTTAAAGCTGTCACTGAAAAAAAATTTTTGTTAACTTTCTCATATTTTATAAATTTGTCTATCGCAAGAAATACGCACTCTCTAAGGGAAAGGCAATGGAGTGGGTGGGACTGTATGTTACATTGTACTGTATTACTAGCTTGGGTATACTGCTGTGGGAAACCCACAGGCGTTGACATGTGTTAAATATGGGCATTTTCAGTTCGTTTTTCCAAAATGGGTACTGGCAATTCTGCAGATCGAGAAATGATGTAATGTACACAATATATTTACTTCACATAATATGTGAATACATGTCCATGCACATGTGAAATACAGCTTGTTTATAAATCCAAGATATCTGAAATAGCTATGTTTGTAAGTGGTGACGCGTAAGCCAAACTCCGTTGGAAATGGCAGTTCCAAATGCGATACATATGTTACCCAGGGTAAGTGGCGATCACGGATCGGGTATTGCAGCTTTTATTGTTATTACGTCTCAATAATTAAACTTTTTATTGACAACTGTCGAAAGAATAATGCTCAAATAGGAAAGTCCCTGGGAAAAAGTCTTGTTGGTGGTGTATGGACATTACACCCTTCTGCTTGGTGAAAACCGAATTACTTTTTTCGCCGGTGTATAGCATACAAAAGGCCGACTAAAGTACAGTTTTTTTTTTTTAAATTACACACTTCAAATATTAATCATGGCGATTTTTGTTGGAATCAAAACATACCTTGTTCAGTTTACTCATAATGTAAGTGAACTCAGAAGTGCCATTGAGGATACGGAAATTACAAATTGAAAAGTACCTAAAAAGTCTTGTGGGCAGTGTAGTACATACTATTCAGCCACCATCCCTACCATAACTCCTCAAACTATTCGTTCTCACTCCCCCACTTCCTTTTCCTTCTGGTCACTCATCACATCACATTCTCCAGCAATATCAAAATTTCATATAACTTTAAAAAACACAGCAAAATAAATCGAAAAGGAGAACTACAAAATAACAACTCTCAAGAATTCCCCAACCTCCCGATTAATTAATTATGCATGCAGGCATTTCACGACCAACCCACTTTTCATCACATCTAACTTGCCACGTATTAGTCGGGAGGCCGGTGAGTATACTTGATGTATGTTTATTGACTTCGCCTAACATGTGAATCACATGTCCATGCACATGTGAAGTGCAGTTTGTTTATAAATCCAGCGGTGTGTTCCATTACCAATCAGCTTGCTATTATTTGCCAAGCCAGCCATTCTTTATCAATGGTTTTGTTGGAGTGCTTGCTTGTGTGCTTCAGTCACCTGGCGAGCACATGACAATCTGAATGGTAATGGAACACACCCCTGAACTTGAATACTATTTAACCTTGAAAACTCAAGTGAAAATCAAAAGGACAGGTGGGAGTTTTTTATACGTCAAAAAGACTTCAAACATTTATCATGTCTTTTCTTTGCTCGGCATTTCTTTCTTTCATGATAGATGACTCGTTGTTTAGTTTTTTTTAATGCACTTAAACTCAGCCATACTCTTAATTGTATAAACATTTTATTTGGGTGGTGTATCTCGGAGATTGCTGCCTCAATAGTTCCATAACAAAACATGCATTACATCATTCCCTCTGCAATAATCAAAATGTACCTTTATTTCCTTAAAACATACCTTTGACAGACCTATTTGGAATGAACAAAATGGTGGCGATTTGATTTCAAAACTCTGCCCTGAATGGACGGACAGAGGTGCAGACAAACAGAAAGACAGACCAATTGGCAGATTTTATATACACTCGTGTATGCCCGTAGGTGCATGCCCATACATGCGTGGCCGTATGTGCAAACAAAACAAACAAAAAAAACTTTCAAACCGCGTGCCAGAAACAACAACTCACAGGCCGTTCCTTCGCTCTCATGTGCCCATACGTGTGTGGCCGTACATGAAAAAAAAACTTTCAAACTGCGTGCCAGAAACAACAACCACACAGGCCGTTCCTTCGCTCTCGTGTGCCCGTACGTGTGTGGCCGTACATGCAAAAAAAAAAAATTCAAACCGCGTGCCAGAAACAACAACCACACAGGCCGTTCCTTCGCTCTCATGTGCCCATACCTGCGTGGCCGTACATGAAAAAAAACTTTCAAACCGCGTGCCAGAAACAACAACCACACAGGCCGTTCCTTCGCTCTCGTGTGCCCGTACGTGTGTGGCCGTACATGCAAAAAAAAAAAAAAATTCAAACCGCGTGCCAGAAACAACAACCACACAGGCCGTTCCTTCGCTCTCGTGTGCCCGTACGTGCGTGGTCGTATGTGCAAAAAAAAAATAAACAAACTTTCAAACAACCACACAGGCCATTCCTTCACTGTCGAAAATGACGACTGGATTGGGGCATTGTATTTAAGAAAATCGAGAAAGAAATCGAGAAAGTACAGAAATCGAGAAAGAAAGAATACAGTAAGTCGATAAATCGAGAAAAAATCAAGAAAGAATACTGTACTCGTCACTATCCGGAAGTCCGGAAGTTAAGCCCTCACTGTCCGGACGTTCGCATATCGCAGTTACGATTATTCGCAATTTAGTTTTAATGGCCAATTACTCAATTAGCGCCAACGTATTTTGCCTTTTCGCAATGTCGTCACAAGGAAAAACACAAAGAGAAGAGGGGGAAAAAAAACCATACGTCCAAAAAAATTTTTTACTTCCTTCTTCGGAGCATACCAGCTAACTGATGTTACCGAAATTTATGCACCGTCTAATATGAAAATGATCCTAACTTGGGGCATTGTGTTTATCTATAAATGCACACAAGTAATCGAGAAATTATTAGAATACACAAAGTCATCATTATCCGGAAGTCCGTACGTTGTAACCTGTAATGGGGAACGTGGTTGAGGTTCTCTTCCCCCATCGGCCACGCCAACGCAACAACGTGTCCTGTCATTGGTTGGTGAATAAATGGCCATAACTTGGGAAGCACTTGTCCGATTAATATCAAACCTTGAAAAGGCACATCCTCAGGTCCCCAGCAATATACCTGGCAAGTTTCAATTACATCGGACCAGTGGTTGTTGAGAAACAGCAGTCACAGACAGACACACACACACACACACAAACACACATTGCTGGAATTATAGATAGATACTAGACGACCCAGCGGTTGATAAAAAAAATCATTTCAAAAAAAAAAATAAAGATAGCTCCAGCAAACTATACCACTGAGGTTGTTTGCATTGATCAAATAATCCCGAAGAGTACTTGACTGAATCGGGAATTGATTTTTTAATAATTTTTTTCATTGCCCAATTTGAACGAAACTTGATATTGCATGTCAATGTGAAAAAAAAAAAAATGGAGAAAAGAAAGTCGAAGAAATTATTGTGCGTAATCTTCTAAACACAATTTTATTTATTAATGAACATGAAAGTATTACATCAAAATGGCGATGTTTATACTATGCTTAAAAATAAATCATTCTTTGTCTATACTAAATGTTTGAGATTTTTTAAATAAATCATTTCAAAAAAAAAAAAAAGATAGCTCCTGTGAACTATACTGCTGAAGTTGTTTGCATTGATCAAATACTCCTGAAGAGTACTTCACTGAATCGGGAATTGATTTTTTTTATAAAAATTTTTGTTGCTGGCGCTGGTAAAAAGAGAGGTGCCTGATTTGAACGAAACATGATACTGCACACCTCAGGCGAATGGTGAGTGAGGTGGCCCTAAAATTTTTGCTCTATCGTGTACCGTTTTGGCTGTATTTTGGGAGCATACATACAAGATGAGAGTTTTCGTAATATACAGAAGATATATATATATATATATATATATATATATATATATATATATATATATATATATATATATATATATATATATATATACATATATATATATATATATATATATATATATATATATACATATATATATATATATATACATATATATATATATACATATATACATATATATATATATACATATATATATATACATATATATATATATACATATATATATATATACATATATATATATATATATACATATATATATATATATATATATATATATATATATATATATATATATATATATATATATATATATATATATATATATATATACTTACATACATTGGCATTTTGTTGATGTGGATGGGATTGTCAATTTTGACATAAGAAGGCACATCCAAGCAACAAAAGCAAATAAAACATTATCAACTCTGAAGCAAATAGGGAATGTAGTCAGCCTCAGACAATGTATAACTCGTACCTCAAGATTCGAGTACGAGTAGAAATTACTTTATTCATTTATTGGTAACGTAAAGCAAAAAACACAATATATTCGTTAGAAATCAAATAAAAGAGGAAAAGTTTTTTGTTTGTTTAAAAGTTAACAGGAATGGATCATTAAGAGAATTCAAGCCAATTAAAAATTATATTCTCTGTGAAATGTGGTCAGCCACTTCGATTATTGCAATTTTCACAACACATTAATCGCAGAATTTGGATTTGTCATGACATACTGTAGATGAACACAAAAATTGACATGACAGAACACGATACGTAAGAATGAGACATGGAAATGGGATAAAAAATACAATTAACCAATTTTTGAAGTAAAATTTTATGTAAAATTGCCAACTTTTCATCGGGGTCTCCCTCCAGTCCCGTTTTTACTTTAAAGGGATGTTCATTATTGTCACGTCAGATGCCCAGCAAATGCAATCATTCTGAACCATTGGTCTAAGACCTCTGCGAATGGCCAAAATTATGTTGAATTCACTATGCTGCGTTGAGACTTACAATTAAGCCTGGTGTTGGCTTAGTGGTTAGGGTGGCTGACTTGGGATCTTAGGGTCCTGAGTTCGAGCCCTGTTGGCCACTGAATTAACACCAGGTGGGGTTGACGTAGCTTGTTATCCTTCTGAGGTTGATGAAATGATTATCAGTGTACTTGTATGGGGCACAGCATCAGTGGCATAGTCACCCCCCAACAAAATGCTAAGCTACCCGGCAGTCAAGCTGCCATATACAAGAAGAAGAAGAAGAAGAAGAAGAAGAAGAAGAAAACTTACTGCCACCATTTACGTTCCCTCACGGATCACACAAATGCAAAATGCAATTTTAAACTGGCAGTGCATTGCAGAAAGGCAAAAAGGCGGGAAAACGTTCCTTAAAGTTAATATGGTTTATTACAAAATAATACCACCGCAGATGGACAAGACAACAAAACCCAGACAGATTTGGTGCATGAAGACAGAGAAATAGGGAAGGTAAGACACGAAAACCCGATGTTATGTACAAATGGAAGAAATAACCTGTATGATGCCAAAGTACCGAACTCAAACCACAAAGGAGAACACAGGCATGGATTTAAGGCAGGCATGAGCTGGTTGAGGTTGCAGGATGATGTGGGACAAGCTGGCAGGCCACAGGGCAAAGTGCGAGGAGTGATTGTGATGAGGAGGCCAGGAGAGGAGGAAGGTGGCCAAGCAGAGAGAGGTATCTGTTCTCTTCTGTCCTGAAATATTCAACTCTAACTGCCACTGCTGTGCGCATGTGTGGACACAGCCTTTTACTCCACATGGAATGCCTTTTCAGCACATGGCTGGTCCCTTCATTGGCCACTGGTGTTTCTGAATTGGCACCATGTTCAGGCAACCCTTCTGGGCTGCCCCCGTGCAAAAATGTTTTGCCCCTCTCCAGAGCTCCATAACTCGCTGCAAGCAGTTCTCCAGTAAGAAAAAAAAAAGCCCGTTTGGATGTCCCTTTAAAAACCATAACACATTCCCATGTGACTTTGTGCCCAGGTCCTTCACCCAGCCTCTCCTGTCCAAAATGTTTTCCACAACACAACCTTACCCTATTCTGCTCGAATGTTTACAATCACTGCCTCCTCGGTGCACAATTTAAAATATTACTTACCTCTAACGGATATCTAATGCAAGGGTAAATCTAACCTACTTGAACACAGTCAATTTTACTCTTCTTGCCACATTCTAGCTATGGGTCCACTCCTCCTCCCCTTTCCATGTAACATTATGTTTATGTCCTCGAGTTAAGGAAATAATTTTAATAAGATACTGTGAAGTGCAGACATAATTTGTTTGTTAATAAGGTGCAGTATAATTAAATTTGTAATATATTTTCAAACTTTTCTATAACCCTGATCAGTACGACTTAAATAGCCCAACATGAAAATCATAGCCTCTGAAATGTTCAATACGCCTGGCCTATGCAAGCCTACCCAGAGTTGTGGTCAGGCCACATCGATGACTGTAGTTTTTATTACACCATAACACAGAGAATTGACATATTTTAGAATGAGCAGCGACTTGTAATACACCAGGTCCGGTGCTACACATTCACCTCGAGAATTTATGTCACGTCCCCCCTCCTGAACTCCCTTGACATTATTTATGCCTTAAACGTTGCCAGGCACACACTCAGAATACACACATCAAATTTCAACTCCTGTTCACCGGTGAAGAGGTGCATATAAGTCAAACACAGCAACAAGGTATGGTTTGTTGCATTTTATCTGAACAGATAAGTGATGCTTCTCTTCACATCCTTCGAAAGATAGCTTTCCATTGTGGCTTGAAATATTACACGCAAGTATGGTGCATACATCTGAGCTTCGCTTTATTTCTGTATTTCATTCCAGGGAGAAAGAGGTCCACCTGGAGCTCAGGGTCAGAGAGGGTTCAGGGTGAGTTACATGGCTATCCATAACTGTTTATTTCCTGCAATGTTGTAATTCAAAACTCAATTGATTGTTAAAATGTGTTTATTATACCCCATATTAACGAAGCAATCAAATAAATACATTTAAAACATTTCGGTGGATGCTCGGGGATGTTATAGATCATGCGAGAAATCGTTTAAAAGTTTACGTGTTTGAATAACTGCTCGATTTAATTGGAAGCAAAGCTGACTGCTGTCTTGCAAAATTGCAAAACAACAATAACAATAACAACAACCAATTTAACAACTATCTGAGGGACTTCCTTCCTTTGTGATGAAACTTCCTGCCTGCACAGTACCATTTTGATAGTTTATATTCAGTTTAGAAACCAAATCCAGAATATACACTTCAGAGGCAAGTGTACTCCCTCTGCACCATCCTGTCAATTGATTGCTGTGTTTATTTTGTCAATTTCACCTGCAAGGAACTGAGAGCAATTTTGAGATTATCAAAGTTTGTCTTAACAGTACTACTCGACTTTACACTGATATAACAGTAATTATTTTGTCTTTTTTGTGTACTTCAGGGTTTTCATGGTACGCCAGGACCCAAGGGCCTGGATGGACCACCAGGTGGTCCTGTAAGTATCTCTTCCTCTTTTATCATTGTGTTTGTCTTCCACCAGCCTCCTCAACATGTACAAGATGGTATGGTAATCACACAGCTTCACTGTCTTCATGTACATAAAAATAGTGATTACAATGAATACTAATACCGATCATCATGATCATCATAATCATCATCATAATCATCATCATCATTATCATCACAATAGCAGTTAGGTTTCAATTTTTCTTTCTGTAATTACATTCGTTTGACCACTACTATCATCATTAAGCTTGCAAATCTCTGTGATTATCTTATTCCAGGGGCTCACTGGTCAGGGTGGGGTCAAGGGCCACTCCGGCAAAATCGGGGAAAAGGTGAGGACATTTAAAAAAAAAAAATTGAGGCTCATGGTCGAGCTGAATTACTGAGGATGATGTTGACATACTGCTATGTAACAAAGGGAGTTGTCATACAAGGGAGGATGTAGAAATGGGGAAGGAATGACCACTTGGGCTGAGTTTACAAGTAACATGTAAGCAGACAGGAAAAGCTGATAAACTGGTTGAATGTGGAAAAGTACAGATGGATAGGAGAGGAATAGTATGAGGGTGTAACACTTGATGGTGATGGCTCACCACTTCAAAGGAGTGGATAGAAGAATATGGTTGGACAAACTCAGGGAGGTGATTCTACTGTGGAGAGAAGATTGAGGGGTGGACAAAATAGTGGAGGTGAGCAGTTTGCCTCAATTTTAGAGGACAGCAAGGTTTAGGTTACCACCAGGGTGAGTACAATATGGTCAGACTCATGAGGGACAAATAGCTGAGAGAGAGCATGTGGTGTGAGACGAAAAATGAGGTGATAGAAAACCTTGAGACCACCAACCTATATGCAGTGGGAGAGGAGCAGGCCATGAAATTCAACCTTCTGCAGAGTAACACCGGTTCACTTCAGGGTCTTAGTTTCTACCTCTTACAGGGGTGCAGAATGAGATCTGGCATCACCAGCCGACAGAGGACATCCACCCCTCGATGTCACGGCAGATGGAGGCTTTGCACACTAATCTGAGCTGAAAGCAAGCAAGGAATAACTTATCTCTGGAAAGTATCTCAAGATGCTTCCCTCTCCTGAAGATATGTGATCGGCCCAACAAAGCTGGTCATGCCGATTGTTGGTCAAAGGAGCTCCAAAGACACTACTATAATGTGCATGTGTTCATTTCATTTCAACAGCAATTAATTAACATCTTTCGGTGTATGTGTATTTTATTTGTAAAATATCAAAACAACCTTTCGAGGTTTTCTGGTTTGTCATTGCACGTCATCCACTTTATCCACGTTTTGACTTGTTCTGCAGGGATTTCCAGGCAAACCAGGGCTACCGGGGATACAAGGTCCAGTTGGAGTCTCTGTGAGTACAAATTACATTTCAAGTGTTTTTATTTATAGTCAACATCATTTATTTATAGTCAACGTCATTATCATCATCATAACCACCAATTATGATGATTAACATCATGATCTTTCTAATCATCATCATCATGTTAAGTATCATCATCATCATCAAAATTATCTTCATCACTGTTATCATTATCATCTTCTTCACAACCATCCCCATGATCATTAAAATCATCCTCACCCCGATCATAACTCGGCTGCACGGGTTCACACGTTCAGGGCTTTTGTTGAGGTTCCTTACATCGGTGCTTATCCACATTGTGGACTGAATCATTTTCACTCCCGCATCTCCTTGCATGTCATCACTATGCAGGCATATCTGCATTCATTTTGTGCATTCATTTTGTGCATTCATTCGTCCCCTTACTCTCCCGATTGTGAAATTGGCTCATCCAACTCACTTCATTCTTTCAAATGCTCTGCCCATCACTATCTCATGAACTCACCATGTACATCTATGATCCATTGTACACACACTGATTCTTTCCCATTCTGTTCCTTTCTCTCTGGGCCATGATTACTCGCTTTTGTTGTTCCTCCTTTGTTCCTTGTAAGTGTCCATCCCACCATACTGTTTGGTCGCTGTAAACATGCTGCCCTTTGTTGTTTCACTCCTCCATGAGACGACGCACTTGTATATCAAATAACTAATCCAAAATACTTTCACAGAAGTCCATTCTGTTATACTTTTGCCACTGGCTTGATGTCATTGGCCAAGAAAATGTAATCACTCATCCTACAGAATGTCTGTGTCTTGGTTATACAGGGATAACCCCATGGTTTGTACACATTCTCTTGGGAATAAACATGAATTCCTTCTCTTCAGGGCCTTCCTGGTGCTATTGGTGAGCGAAGCATCCCGGGTGAGATGGGTCTCAAGGTAAGCCTAACGTCATGTGATATTCCTTAATGTAGTACCGATATCATGGAAATTGAACACCACAAAATATATCGTTCCATCCCACACTTAGATCAGGTTGATGAGTATTATTTTTACGCAAAATTGGTAAAGAGTGAGCTGTTAGATCCTTCATTGTTGCACAATACCATCGTGACACTGCTTACATCTCGAGCCTTTTGATGACAATTAACAGAGTAAGAGTAAGGAGGATCCAGAGTGAAGGTTTGTGCAGATAATATTGTAACAGTCATGGGATTCTAACCATGACCAACCACCAGATTGGTAGGGGATGAGAGGTCAACATGTCCACCCTTAATTTGCGAGCATGTGGATGGTTTAATAACCACGTGACAGCTGGCGAACCTGCCAATAGTGATAAGCTGAGCGAAGCTTTGTAAGCGGCTTCCTTTTAAATGGTGTCTTGAACACGCTGTTCTAAAATGTTCCCGTGTACTGGTTTATGTGCTGAATTAACTAAATCACTTGGAGTTACACTTAACCCCAATGGCCACAAAACAGGTTCTCATTACAGGGTTTATTAACAATCAAATGGGGTGGTGAGAAGGAAAGAGAACACGACCCGCACACACGGTCAATCAAACAGTGTCAAATTGATACTAAAGTAGACACTCCTATATGCACACAGTGCTCGATGGCTGAATTAATGATGGCCTTATCTTATTCACTTGGAGCAGATGATGATACAGAGAAGGAGAATGTGGGACAGAGAGAGAATGAAACTGGACCCATGTGGCAAAGTTGACAATGCAGTGTGGCTCTGTGCAGAGTTCCTCACACTCTGTCACCCTTGTTTCTCACACTCTGCACGCATCAGCCAGGGAGGGGAAGAACCAACAGGGAGCTGCTTGGGACCACTAGAGCTGTGCCAGCAGAGAGTCTTGTATCACAGGAGACTTAAGATCTCAATGTCTGAGAAGCAGCACCTGATGAAACCCCAGAAGAAGGCCCAGAGACAACTCTGCAGCCT
>NC_140974.1:20985529-20990529 GCF_056783735.1 Eptatretus burgeri | reverse complement strand
TCGGTGCGCGCCCTGCACGAGTCCAGTATCGGTGCCCACAAGTGGCGCAAGAATGGTGGTGATGCGATGGTGGCGAGTTGTGACGGTAAAGGTCGTGGCTGTTGTTGTGAAGCGGCGTTGTGGTTGGTGGTTGTTGTGAAGCGGCGTTGTGGTTGGTGGTTGTTGTGAAGTGGCATTGTGGTTGGTGGTTGTTGTGAAGCGGCGTTGTGGTTGGTGGTTGTTGTGAAGTGGCGTTGTGGTTGGTGGTTGTTGTGAAGCGGCGTTGTGGTTGGTGGTTGTTGTGTGACGGCTGTTGAGACGTGGTTGGTGGTGGTAGTAATGGCGGCTGGTCCAAAATAAAGATGGTAAAAGAAAAACGGCTATCCTGAAGAGTCGCAGCCCGACTGAATGACATTTATTCCCTCGAAACAACGGGTTTGGGCCTAACTACACATATACTTACAGAGATATCTCACCTAAGGGACTTGAATGGAGGTTTGTGAATTTCGTCAACCACAACACTACCCCCTCCCCTTTTTACAGACTCGTCCCGAGTCGTCAAATTTTCGTGTGCCATCATGTGTAGTTTTCCCCTAGTACATTTTACCTACGGATCCCTGAGTGCGACATTCATGGTATTCGTGTCCCCAAAATAAATAACCTGAGGGCTGAGTAACTACCTAAACAAGCTCACTCACACGGACGACTTAAATAAAATTGCCGGCGCTAGGACAGACATGCCAGGGGCGCACTCATATTTACAGTATATCTTAACCTTAACTTACAAATTTTACACTAAACCATGGCCCAGGATCAATGAACTCTGCAAAAAGAAAGCAGTTAGCAGGGAGCCAGGCTGCTCGCATGCAGTCTCTGGCTCAAACAATGCAGGTGACAGGGAACGTGGCCGGCTGCTCACACGCAGTCCAAGGCCTTCCCTTTTGAAATGAACGCAGTGAACCACAACGGTGCATAGGCTGCACAAATGCAGTCTCCGTGCCAGCTCAAGTGGCACACGCAATGAACACAACGAATGGATGGGTGAATGGTTTGAACTGAACGCCGTGAACCACAACGGTGCATGGGCTGCACAAATGCAGTCTCCGTGCCAGCTCAAGTGGCACACGCAATGAACACAACGAATGGATGGATGAATGGTTTGAACTGAACGCAGTGAACCACAACGGTGCATGGGCTGCACAAATGCAGTCTCCGTGCCAGCTCAAGTGGCACACGCAATGAACACAACGAATGGATGGATGAATGGATGGACGCAAACACGGTGCACGGGCCGCCACTGCAGGCCCGTGTTGTAGCCGCCAACAGGGCAGTTCTTGCAGCTTGCAAATTGTTGCCTTGATCCTGGCGCACATGGCAATGAACAGGGGGGGGGCAAAGCAAAAATTGAACGGGGCTGGTGAACGTGGGCAGTGGGCATGGCATGGCAAAGGCAGCAGGCAAACACAGCCCGCAGAAGAAGGCCGCTGCAGGCAAACACAGCCGGCAGATGAACTGGCCGGCACAGGCCTTGCAGAAAACAGCTGCAGACGATCCGGCCGGCACAGGCCTTGCAGCACAGCAGCTGCAGATGAAGCTGGCCAGCCTTTGCCGTTCAGTGGAGGTTGGTGGAGGGAGTGCGGTGGTGCTGGCCACTCGGAAGGCGGGCTCGGACCTACCCTACGGTCTCCCTCCCAACCTATCGCCTTTGCCTGTCACTGTACATACCCACTCCCTTAATTTGTCAAACCCCAATTTAGCCCCAACTAAATTTTTTTTTAACTCCCCCACTATAAATCGTCCCCTAACCCCCTTTACTGTCCTTGTTCGGCTAACCTATGCTGTCACCTAGCCTACTCCCAACCCCTACGTTCCCTTCCCGGAGGGGAACAAGGGAGAGCTAGCGTCCTGTGTCGAGGCCCAACGAAGCCTCAGAATGGCCTCCCCAGAGTTCAGCGATCTAAACCAAAGTGGGTCCAGTGGCCCACAACGAGAGCGAGGGGATGGATGGTGCGGAGGGGTACATCTCCTAATCTACCCTAACCATTTAACTGTTAACCTACCCCGGGGCTTTCAACAAGCGCCTCTCGCTTAAACTATTGGTTCTAACAACCCAGATTCCCGTCGCCTGTGTTGGTGTCCTCACAATTTCGGGCCTCGCCCCCCCCCAATTTTCTCTCCGTGCCCTCACACGGTCTCATGGCTGGGACACGTGGCTCCCTTTGGCAGGCATGACCCTCTGCCGAATCTCCCGCTATGGCACCCCCGGGCACTACACTGCCTCCGAGCCTACCAGCTCCCTAACACCGGGGAGTGCCCCCCATGGCACCTCCCCTGAAACGCACACGTGGCAGGCTGACTTCCCAGGCCCCTTTCCGAGGGTCACCCGTGCCCACAACACTGCCCACGCGGCTAATGGCGCTCCGGGCCCCCGCACCAAGCAGGCGCACCCGTGCCCACTACGCTATCCCGGCCCCCCATGGGCCCTTGGCCTACCACGTCTGACTAGCCTGGTGCCCGGGGTACCCACTCAGCGATACTCACTTTTCGCAGCCACGCTCCCAGCCCGTCAACAGGGCTCCTGCACCCCTCCAAATGGGTTTCGAGCCTACATTCACACCAACAACAAAACGACCTCCATTTTTCAAATTTGACTAACCCCCGAACTCACTCTACACTGACCCTGGGGTCCCTTGGGCGGGAGTCACTCCTCCCCCCCAATCACTCATCGCACCATGCATTCCCCATTCGCTCCATACACACAGACCCGCTGGCCTCACTCACTCACCAACAACTCTTCAACACACACACCACTGAACTCTGCCATCCTTCTAACTACCTCCCCTAACTAAGTCGTGCTCCCACGTCGTCCCTTAAACTAGTAGCATGTTCCTTTTAACACTACGTAGCTAAACTACGTCAACTCTACACATTCACAAGTCTGTCACTGTCTCCAAATCTCTAAAATAACTTTTATTTCCCCACCTAAAGCTCATCTAAATCCCTCTAACTAATCCATTCCACGGACTCCATGAGGACTTACCCCTGCCCCATGAAGTCGGTCTAACTAAGCTAACCCTTCCCCCTAACTAGTTTCCATCCTGTGCCCAGGTAAGGGGGTCTTTCACCCCTTGCCCAGGAATCCTGTGCACCCGAAAGTGAGGCTTGTTTTTTTTTTTTTTACATGCGCATCACCAGCGCGGCAACTCACAGCTCGCGCACTTTGCACCTGCCCGTGACGTCATGCAGCTGCACGTGTACCTCGTCCCTCCTTGGACGGTACCATCCGGCAGGGATACCCCTCCTGCCAGATTCCAACCCCACGTGCAGCCATGACGTCACCGTGCGCATAAAAAAAAACACAAGCCCCATGTCTCGAGGGGTTCCCCACGCGAACACATGTGCTTTGCCCGTTGGAGCTTAACACACACGATCGCGTGGAGAACCCGTCCGGTCCAAATCCGAAATCCTGCCTAAACTTTGTCCGTCCGCGGGATCGGCAAATCCACCGCGTGCATTTCCGGACCGGGACTTCACTCTCGCAAGCGAGCACGTGGGGGCCTCGTGCGTTGCACAGCACGGACCTCGTGCTCACTGCTGGGTGAACCCGGCACGGTCCCCGAAACAACTACAGCCGCTACTCGGCTTTCTTTCCTCTGTCGCAGTCTCCGTCTCCATTCCACACACGCACTCCCGCGTGTTACGACGCTAACACTCCACACCATTAAACTCACACCGGGAGACGCGGCTGCATGTTCACACATGCCGACCGACATCTACCTTACATACCGCTCTCTCACACACACGGTCTCCCTTGCACTCGGCCGTTCACTCACGCATGCGGCCTCTTCCACACACGGTGCCTCATCCACACACGGCGTGCTGGGAAGCACGTACTCCGGCACCATCGCCACCACACCACTCACACACGGGGTCGCTTCCACACACGGGGACGCACTCACACCTTGCACCACACACACAGGGACAACCACACTGGGGATTCGAGTCCCCACAAGGGTCTCCGGGGCCTCTATACCCCCCAAGCTCTCCGTGCACCCGTTCGCAGCACTCCTCCCCTCAAACTCGCAAAGCACGACCGAACTCACCTGGTCGTGACTCGCCTCAAGGGGGCATACTCCCTCCCCTCGTTCCTGGAGGAGGCTATCCCGCTGCTCGCACTGGGTCTCCACCCAGTCCACCAGCTCACCCCCATTATCCTCCACTACCTCCGTGTGTGTGTGTGTGCGTCACTTACCCCGTCTTCATCGTGTAGTCTTCCCTCTATCGTTCCCATCTCGGCTACCGTCACGACCCTCGCCCAACACGCCCCCCAAATTATTTTTTCACCCGCCTCCACCGCGGGCCCGACAGCCGTTGCACCCCCTTCCAGCTCGTTCGCTCCCACACGTGGAGTCGCCATTTTTATCTCCCTGGTCACGGCCTTCATGCCCGCCTGCAGGCATCGGCCCATGTTCTGCGTCTCACCCCGCAGCTTTTTCGTTTCTTCCTTCATTTGCTTGTTCATTCCGTTCATTTGCTTGTTCATTTGCTGTGTATTCGCATCCATCTTTTCGTTCATGTTTTTCATTTCATTTGTGTTTGTATCCATCTTTTCGTTCATGCTTTTCATTTCGTTTTTCATTTCGTTCATGCCTTTCATTTCGTTTTTCATATCTGCATTTATCTTCGCTGTCATTTCCGCATTCATTTGTGCCAGCATGGTGAATAGCTGGGCCATGTCGGGTGCGCTTGGGTGAGCCGTTTCGGCAGGGGTTGGGGAAGGGTTTTGGTGGAGAGGGGGAGGGGAGGTGTCATACACCGCGGCCGCTGCCGCACCCATTTCGGGCTCTGGGTTCAGTTGGGCGAGTTCGTTTTCCTGTACAACCAACATTTCCTGCACGGGGATTTCATCCTGAGCCATGGATTCTACACATTCTACATCCATTTCTAATACCCCCGGCTCCCGCTCGCCTTGAGACGCCATCTTGCTTCTCTTAAAGGGTTAATTTAGCTCGCTCGTAATT
>NC_140974.1:20898029-20980529 GCF_056783735.1 Eptatretus burgeri | reverse complement strand
TTACGGAGGAAAGTGACTGCCTTTATCTTTTCTGTGTGCTTATACCAGGGACGGCACGGAGATGTCGGAGACAAGGGATTTCCTGGACTTCGTGTGAGTACACCACTGCTTGCTGCAGGAAAACTATCTGTGCATGAGGACTAATAGCAATATAGTATAATCATTATTATTACCTAAACAAGTTGCTGTATTACACTCGAAAACTTGTATCACGACATATTTGCTCTTTATTCATCGTCTTCCATATGCATGCGTCAGCTTGCTGCCATGTCGGAGCATATCGTTCCCGTGCGTGAGACCTTGTCAGTGTTTTAACCTTTATTGTGAACCTCAACGTATGAATTTCACATTGAGGCATGCACTTTCTTTCAAGATGGTTTTGATAATGAATATTGATGTGAAATTGCAGAGAAAATAAAGAAACATGAACAGGTTGGTCATTCAGGCAAACAACGACAATGCCATTTGACATCGCAGCACAATTACTGCAATCTTAGAAACACTTTGTCCTTGTAGAGCTTAGTTTTTCAAACCCGGGGGCGCGACCCCAAGTGGGGTCGCCGAGCAAATTTTGTGGAGTCGCGGGCATCCGCTTTCAGCGAAAAAAAAGTGTCTATTTTTGATCGGTGTTCACTTTTACCGGATGTAATATAAACGGTTCGTTCAAAGTATGGGAACCGGCGCAACTTGACGCTTGGAATGGGATCCAGCCAATGCGCGGGCTCGCTGAAGGGCGGTTCATTTTGGCGGGAAATTAGTGGTTTGATCCACGGCCTCTCAGACTCTGACTCTATCATTAACGTCCATTCACGTCTCCACGTACGACTCGAGACCTTATTTTTGATGGCAGCAACGGCCACCAGCAAATCTCGAGAACGTTCTTACCAGGATAAATTTCTGGACCTTGGATTTTACTTTGTGCTGGATAAAAGTGGGGCACAGAGGCCTCAGTGTGTGATTTGTTTCGAAGTGCTTTCTACGGAGTCTATGAAACAAAATAAGTTGCAGAGGCATTTGACTACAAAACATGCGCCTTATCAGGATAAGGAGAGAGCATTCTTTGAGAGGAAACTTCTTGCACTCAAGAATAGGTGTCTTGACAGAGAGGGTACATGCCATCAGACCAATTCTCGGGCATTAGAGGCCTCATATTGAGTGTTGCTCCATGTTGCCAAGACTAAAAAGCCTCACTCCATTGCGGAAGAACTCGTGCTGCCATGTGCAAAGGACATGGTATCTCTGATGGTTGGGGAGGAAACGGCGAAGAAACTGGCAGTTATACCCCTCTCTGACAGCACCATCCAACGCAGAATTGAAGATACGAGTCTGGACGTAACGGCTCAGGTCCTACAGGAGATCAAGGAATCGCCGTGGCACGCCATACAGTTGGGCGAGTCCACTGATATCGCATCGTACGCGCAGCTCCTCATCTGGGTCTGCGTCATCAAGGCTGATAACTTTGTCGATGAGCCTCTGCTCATCAAACCATTGGAGGCCACCACCAAAGGCGAGGACATTTTTGGGAAAGTAGAGCAGTTTTATCGTGACCATGATCTGGACTTCGGAAAGTTGCTTGGTTCTACAACAGACGGCATGCCAGCAATGTTAGGAGTGCGTTCTGGATTCAAGGCTGAATTGCTTGAGGTGGCTCCTCAGACCTCCATGGTACACTGCATGATTCACCGAGAAGCGCTCACCTCGTACTTTGCCAGAAGCCTTGCAGAGCGTGCTCTCAGAAGTCGTAAAAATGGTGAATCACATCAAATTCAGCGCCCTCAACACTAGGTTATTCAGGCTATTCTGCCAGGAGATGGACGCCGACCATAAGAATTTACTATTCTACACTCAAGTCAGATGGTTATCTCGAGGAAACCTTCTTCTGCGCATTTACTAGCTCAAAGATGAACTGAAGGAGTTCCTACGCACACAAGGGAAAATGGCATGGGTAGCGTTGCTTGAGTCAGACTCTTGGCTGTCAGAACTGTGCAATCTCGTTGACATCTTTGAACGTCTCAATGTCCTCAACCGCTCCCTCCAAGGCAAAGACGCCAACATCATGATTTTTCACGACAAAATGAGCGGATTTCTGGCGACTCTAAAATTACTGGCAGACAAAGCAGCTGTTAAGCGCTTCAGCCTTTTCCCCCGTATGGTGGAGCATCTAACGACCTGCCAGTATGATGATACTGAGCTCGACAGTCTTTCTGGGGAGATAGCACGTCACCTTTGGTCGCTCATTGAACAGTTCGAGCACTATTTCCCTGAGCTGGATGTGCAGTCCTTTTCTGTAGTTCGGGACCCTTTCACGGCTCCACTGGACTCGATTGCTGATGAAGATGATACAGCACAAGAAGAGCTTGTACAGCTCCAGCAGGATTCAGGAGCGCAGGCTCTTGCGCGGACGAATTCGTTGTCGACATTCTGGTGCAAAATGCTGCCGTCTTACCCGACCCTGTCACAGCGCACCATTAAGGTTCTCTTGCCATGTCCTTCATCATACTTTTGTGACCAGTCGTTCTCCACCATGGTGATGATTAAAACAACGTACAGAAATCGCCTAGAAATGGAGCATGATATGATCCTGGCATTGTCATCTACTTGTCCACGAATAGAGAAGTTGGTTTCTGAAAAACAGGCTCATCCTTCTCACTGACATATCTAAATGTCATTCGGACTAAACGTCTGAAACATTCAACTGTACTATTTGGATACTGTCGGCTATTCTCCGGTTACTCGTCTATGAAAACATGACGATGGTGAATAAAGTAAACAGTAAATGTTCTTGTGTCATATGAAATCTTATCTTATATATTATGAATTGGGTTTTGAATCTTTTGGGTCGTGCGATGTGGAGAGGTTCTGAAATTGGGTCGCCACTAAAAAAAGTTTGAAAACCACTGTTGTAGAGGATATTTATTTTGATCTTGACAGTTGTATTATATACTATCGATATGACCCTCTATGTACTTACGTTGTAGATATTGAAGATCCCAAGGTATTTCTCCAAAGGAGTTAGCCATTGTGCGCTGGTGTCCTGCCTGTTTGTGGTGAGGATATTGAGGTCGTGGAGAGATTCACTTACCGTGGCAGTGATATTCATGTCTCTGCTGGCTGTGAGTCAGAGGTCAATAGATGTCTGGGTCGGGCCTGGGGAGTCATGGATTCACTGGATCATGGGGTGTGGCGCTGTCAGTACCTGCACGGGAGGACGGAAGTTCGAGTCTTCAGGTCCTTGGTGCTTCCAGTCTTGCTCTATGGATGCGAGACTTGGACTCTGACCAAGGATCTGAGATGGAGACTTAATGTCTTTGGTACCAGGTCTCTTCAGAGAATCATTGGCTATCGCTGGTTGGACTTTGTGTCCAATGAGCGGTTGCTGAAGATACTCAAATGAGATTTGTTACCTGCATAGTCCGTGAATGTCAGCTACAGCTGTATGGACATGTGGCTCGTTTTCCTGATGCTGATTCTGCTCACCAAATTCTCTCAGCGAGGGAGTCTCGTGAGTGGAGGAGGCCAAAGGGCCGACCACGTGCCTCATGGTTGCAGCAGGTTGATCGGCATCTCAAGGAGATGGGGATGGGCCAGGCATCTGCCTGGGGGATAGCCAGACGGAGGCCCCTGGAGTACCGGCGGAAAGTGGATGCAGCGACGCGCTGCTCTGGCGTATGCTCCCATACCTGACTTGACCTGACCTGACTGGGTTTCTTGTCTCCCTTGTAGGGGTATCCTGGTCAACCGGGCTGTAAAGGGAAGGTGGGAAAGCTTGGAGCAAGTGGTATTCATGGTCTTCCTGGAGTAAAAGGACTACCAGGCCCTGCTGGACTCCAAGTAATTATAATCATTTCTAACCCTCGTTTTACACTAACTTTGACATTTTCCCACCACTATCCCATCACCACCACACTTCATTCTTCACCGAAGCATTTGAAAAACTACTTCTTTGAACTCAAACTTCTTGTTTTACAACAATTATGTATTGCCTTAAGGATGTAGATTCTAAGTATCTGCAAGCTGAGCTACTCTGTCTATGATTACCATATCCTTGTTGAACTTTCAATGAGAACCCAAAGTGGCTCACTAATGACCTTCAGGAATAGGGTAGTACACCTGCTCAGCCCAGTCTGACCTACAGGTGGAACCAGTTCACTCTTTGTGGTTGACTGTTAATGCCTTCATGGTAGCCTCCTTATTCATGCGCAGCACAAGGCTGCAGGTAGCATCATTGGCTGAGGGCGCAGCTGTGCCGCTAATGCAATGCCCCTATTACCAGTACACTGGTTCTCATTTTTCAGACCTCAGCAGGCTGACAGGCTGAGTCAACCGCACCTGGTGTTAATTCAACAGCTGGCAGGGGCTGAAACTCAGGACCCTACGATCCCAAGCCAGCCACCCTAATCGTGAAGCCAACACCAGGCTCTCAGGGTAGCTTAGAATGGGCACGTTTAAAGCAGTTTCACCCACAGCCTCCATTGAGGAACTAAAACACAAAAAAAACAACTGCATATTACAGGTACCTACTGACTTACACTAAATGTAAAATCTTCACAATTTCTTAGCAGCAGCATGATTTTCTCTTCTTTTATCTGTTGCCACGTGTGAACTACACCTTTCAGTGATACTTTTTGCTACCTCTGCAAAAGCTTGCAATGAACAACTTTACAGGCACTTAAAAGTCCGTCTTGGTCAAGTGACTGCATGTCCTGTGTGCACTCACATAATATGATGCAATCCTGTTTGTAATATTATTATCATGTTTCTTTTTTTATAGGGCAAACCTGGAGTAATTGGCCCAGCAGGGCAGAAGGGAGATATCTCGATTCCTGTATGTAGTCACTCAATTCATTTGATTTTTTTTACCCTTTTATTCCTTCATAAAATCCTCATCGTTTCATTACCTGCATCCACCTGTTATGTTTTCACCCCTGTCTGTCTGTCTGCTTGTTTGTCTGTCTTTGAGCAGGATATCTCAAAAAGTTGTGGATGGATTTGGACAAAACTTGATGAACACATTGTGTGTGTGTGACAGGGATGAATTGATTCGATTTTGGTGAAGATCTGCATCCGGATCAGAGAATTTTTTTTTAACTTCGAAGTGATTCTTCACCATTGAGAGAGGGGGCCAAAAACGATACTTGAAATGATATTTTAAAAGGTTTTGGATGAGTTACGACAAAACTAAGTGGATGAGTTGGTTTGGTGACAAGGTCAAACCGATGCGATTTTGATTCAGGTGCAGATGCAGATCTGGCCTATCAATTGGATACAAATGTACTATTCAGTCTGGCCCAGTTTATCTTTTTCCAGTTTGTCTTTTGGTCCCAGCACTCGTTTTTTTCCAGTTCCAGCACTCATTCCAGTTTATCTTTTCTTTTTCTTTTTTACCTAAAACCATAAATTCATTTCATGCAGTCTAAATTTGTTGGACAAAATAGTGTATTTTTTGGGTGGAGGTGGTGGGGGGGGGGGCAATAAAGGATAAAATCTAAACATGACAATTAAGTTGATCTTGATGTTTTCAAGTTCTTCACACTACACTCTGGACGTTATAACAAAGTTCCATACAGACGTGCATGTTGTTTGAAGGTAGCATAATCATTTTTCCACGATGACACCATCCTTTTCTTTACAGCATAAAATAAACATGACTGACATTGCAGGAATATATTCATCAAGATCACGTAACCAATTGTGAGCTTTATGACATCCTCATCTTTTGGACGTTCATGTAGAGCAATCTTTATTAAGCAACTATGATGGAAGTGTGAAGATGCCCAATCTGTGCTGCAAAAAAATCAAAAAACTTTCCTTTGCTATTCATTCGTTGCAATGACCTCTGATGCCATTAGACTTGAGTGAGAACTGGCATTTATGGAGTAAATGTGTGAGACCGAGGTGGGGGTAAAATGATTGGTTAGAAACCAGATTAAAAAAAAATGTCGACACTACTGCCATTGGTTGGACAAGTAAATGGAACAAAGTTCATGATGTAAAAGGATGAACAAATTGACACCGCTGAAAAGTACATGACAAGTCCAAGTGTTATTGCCATTTCCTACAATATAGTGGAGCAGCAGGGGCCACCAAAAGAGGGAGATACCCACACCAGCAGTACCACATTTTCGAATGTGGTTATTATTGACCACCTACTATCCCTGTACATGAAAACCAATGATGCCAGTCTTGGAAATGGTGGCATTCTGAGAAATAGGTCAATTAAGGTCGTTGACCCCTGAATTTGGCAATATTTACTAAAACGGCTATAGTTTTTATAATTTTCATGTTACAATACCTTGATATACATCAAACTGATCCTAAGACAATAGGCTGTAACTTGCAATAACATGAAAGAACATGTGGCTGAAAATAGTAAGTACAGAACCAATTTTATTACAAATTTTGCCCCAAAAATCCAAATTTTCATATTTTTCATATACTTTTAGCATCACTCATCACATGCATAATATAAAAGTATCAAATATTAAGCATTAAAAAGTTTCTCAAGAGTCTGCTGCAATTATTCATATATAATACATTGTATTATCTTAAGTGTAAATCACATTTTCATCACATTTTGTCCAAGATGCCTGAAAATACCTGAAAATGGTATTATTCAGTACTCATGGCATATGATCATTAACTTGATTAATTTCATATTTATTAAGAGAAAAATTTGTTTCAAATATTATATTGTCACAAGGAATTATATTTGTTGATGAGTAGATCAACAACACACAAAGATGGATCCAGGATTTGTGTTAATTGGGGTGGGGGGGGGGGGGTACAAATTCTTATATACTATAAATATTTTTAAATGGTAATTTTTCAATGTACTTTGTTGAAAATTTATTTCAAAGAAATATTGAGGACAATAATGGCTGTTTGTACAAACTCTCTGCTTTTGGCATCAAATGCAATCTTTCTAAAGCCTTTATCTCACTGGGCTGCGACAGCTCACGACAAAATGCGAACGGGATTCTCCAAAATGTCTGGAAACGTTCGCAGTGGTTCTCAATTTCCTCGCGTGAGTCGCAGGACGTCACTCTGGTGTCGCTGGAATTTTGAACATGTTCAAAAAATTTTTGCGACAAATTTTATCTCAAAATAGTCACGGAGTCGTCACGGTTGTCTCGAACCGGTCTCGAACCCTTCTCAATTTAGTTTCCGTGAGTCAGAAGGTGCGCCAAATGTGACATGCAATGTAATGTATATAGATTCACAATAGTTCAATCCAGATATGACTAAAAAAAAAATCAAAAAAAACCTCATGGTCCATATTGTAAAACCAGCATTGTCTGTCCTCTTTCTCTCCTGTTCTGAGTAATGGCCTTCAATGCAAACTTTTCACTTTCCCATCATTCCTTTCACCTTCCCATCATTCATAAATCACGTCACACATTTTTACGTAAATTAGGTCACACACAAAATATGGTCACACCCACAAGCCCCTACTAAGGCAGATGAACAATTGGGTCACACAATGTTTGTGGGTGCAACGTTGACAAGTAACAGAACACTGAACAATCAGGCTTGTTCAGCATTCTCCTGTAATCCCACCATCCTGTTCTGCCAGGGCACAGCTCCCACACCATTGTAGTACTCAGTCAGGTACTCTCTTACTCGTTTCCCAACTGACAATATGATTGCTGGAAGGGAGAGGCCATATATATATATATATATATATATATATATATATATATATATATATATATATATATATATATATATATATATATATATATATATATATATATATATATATATATATATATATATATATATATATATATATATATATATATATGGTCCCGATTCTCAATTGTCACGCACAGTTGTCGTGCGACTGTTGCACGACATTTGCGCGATGGTCGCACGACCGTCGTATCTCAGTTTTGTCACCTGAACGTCGCGCGAATGTCGTGTGATATATATGCGAACTCCAGGCGAAGTTCATCACAAATTTTGCCGGGAGTTCGTGGGTCATACGCATATTTGTTTTAGTATAAATTCAGTGTGATTCCAAGTGAAAATTATCTCTGTTTTATCGCAATTTGGTGTCTCCAACTAGTCGCGAGCTGTTGCAGCCCAGTGAGATACAGGCTTAACAAGATTATCATACTAAGATAAATGCCAGGAAACTGTCAACATTATTGTTACATATTATGTTGATATCTCGTCTGCATCTGAGTCTGAATTATCACTGTAAAATGCAGGGTAAAGGAATTTGAACATGATTTGTCCCCTCCATCCACCAAGGCTCCACAGGTGCATGCTGCTGTGCATGGTTGGCCACTCTCCAAGCAAGAACACTCCACTGCACAGGTATTGGGTTGACAGTCACACACAAGGTCATTTAACAACTCTGGAGCAGCTGGCGATTGACTCATCATTTGAGGCTGGAGACCAGTGCCACCTGGGCTGTGTTCGAAGTCATATGCTGTTGCATCCGGTAAGGTTGGAGAAGGGTAAGCAGCTTGTCTCCATATTAACAGCTGATAAGCAGAGCGAAGTAGATGCAGACTGAAAGCGTCTTCTGTTGGTGGTAGTTTCTTTCCCTGGATGTTCCTCTGTCCAGTCTTCTGACACCTCAGGGCATTCAATGACATGCAGTTTGTCTTGCCATACATGTAGCCAACAAACTTTGTGGCTGCCATTTCTATCTCTTTTGAAATGTTTTGCTCATCAGATCCTAGCAGACCAAGAGGCTGGAACAATGCTTTCATTGACTATTGATGATGTCAATTCTGTCTTCAAACTTGTCTCTTCATCCTCAGCTACTTCCCTCAAAACTTTTGACATCTCATATGCCTTTTGCAAAACATCTCCTACTGTTGTCTTTGAAGAACAAACAAGATCTGACTTGCCTGGTTGTGGCATGAATGCAACATCTGGCCACTCTTTTATAAGTTGTCTTTTGAGATTATAGGATGTGTATGAACCTGGATGGTCCACTCCCTCTTCAGCAAGGATCTCCAAGAACCGCTTTCTCAAGGTGCTCAGGAATAATATTTGTCTGTGTTCAATGATGGGTGATGTAAACTCACTGAGCAGTCTCCTCACTGATGTACTGTGTGCAGCAAATTGTTGCTTTCTGTTCTGACTTGCAGTGATAGAGCGACCACTGACATAGTTGATGTAGCATGACTTTTGTCTGTGGTAACGAGCCTCAATGGCAACCAGATCACCATTGGGTACACCCTGAAGTCTGGTTATCATGTCATCATCTTGCTTAGCCTTTGCAGCTTGAAGAACTCGGGTGTACATGTTGGGATGCTCAAGGTCATCTTTCACAGATGACTCTACCATGGACCAAGATAATTGGTGCTTTGGGCTGCAAGGATCAATACAGATGAAACAGCGAGATTTCCAGTCAAACTTCACAACTGGTGCTTTGGATCTTGTAAAGCGGTTGGCACACCCACCACTTGCACCATCACCATTACCACCACTAGAATTACCACCATCATCTTAAACTACATCACAGTTATCAAATGTTTTAATAGCTCTTCTGATGTGATGTTGGCTTACATATGTTGATCTGCATTGTCTGTGATACCTGAACACCACTGTTCCAGAAATTATATCAGATTCATGGGCCAAAAGTTTCTGACTAACTGAGTCATTCCGTTGTCTGCATGCTGAGAATAAGGACCATAGTTTGTTAAGAACTGGAGTGACTGGCTGTTCCTTTGATGAAAAGGATTTTGTGCACAAAAGACACTTATCAATGTCAATGGTATCTTCTCCCTTAGCTTTCTTGGCAATGGGAGCAGTGTCAAATTCTACATCCATATTGTAATAATAGTTTGTTCAGTGCTGGTGAAGTAATCTTGAGTACACTAAGACAAAATGTGGATCTGCCTGCAAGTGTAAAAAATGTTGGTCATCAATAGTTTGGCAGAATAAGTCTATTTAATCCACTAAATTGAAAATAATTCAATGTAAATTCATAAGTATTTTAGACCTAGGGATAAACCCTATTCGTAGGACTTTATTCTTTTAGGGGGGTTATTTTTCACAACACCATGTACCTTACATGAAATTTATGCAGTAATGACTTCCATTTTTTGACACATTCTCATGACAATACTATTTAACCCCAGCTCAACAGCCTGTAGACAAAACATTCAGTATACCACATGTTTTTCCATCAGAAAATTTGCTACATGGTAATATATCTTCATCACAAGACTATTCATAATTAAAAAAAATAGAAACAAATCTTTTCATACTTACATTTTAACAGAGAAGAGGGTGTCACATAAAACATGCTGCAGTATGTGTAGTCCATCACATCTGTTCAAGTGTGACTGACCTAATTTCATATACATTGTAAACTCATGGCTGATGAGAGTGCTATTTATAGCAGTGCCACATGTGGGGACCATCTCAGGAATGTGGGGGTCATCTCAGGATTATTGTGGCATATGGGATCATCTTATATAATCCAATATTCTTTGTCAGGGGCATTATTTTAGGGTTGGTTCATGGTTTAGGGGTGGCACTTTTTTTAGTGCATATGTATTTAGTGATATTGAGGAAGGGAGAGGGGGTGTTAGTGCATAGGTATTTGTAACCCCCTCCCCCACCCCTTCCAAAAATTCTGAATCTATCCCTGTGTGTTATTGATATACTCATCAACAATTATAATTCCTTACAACAATGTATTATTTCAAAGACATTTCATATGAAATTGATTGTCATTTGCCATGAGTATTGAATAATACCATTTTCAGGTATTTTCAGACATCTTGGACAAAATGTGATGAAAATATGATTTACCTTTAAGATAATAGAACCCGTGCTCTGCGCGACATGTTGGGGTGAGTGTGTTTGAGAAAGGAACTGATGCAGAGTATCAGTAGAAATTTTACTTTAATGTAGTAAGTGGAATACGACTTCACTGTTTCAGAACCATTTTATTTACTTTTTTGTACCATGCACCTCAGATGGTCTTTGAGATAATGTAAGCTGAATATCACGTTACTCGAGCGCAGAACAAAGTCGAAGATAGCGCGACACGAAACCACAAACTCGGAAATAATATACAAGATATTATACATGAATAATTGCAGCAGACCCTAGAGAAACTTTTTAATGCTTAATATTTGATACTTTTATATTATGCATGTGCTGAGTGATGCTAAAAGTACTTAAAAAATGTGAAAATTTGGATTTTGGGGGCAAAATTTGTAATAAAATTGGTTCTGCACTTACAATTATCAGCCACATGTTTTCTTTTGTTATTGCATGTTATAGCCTATTGTCTTAGAATCAGTTTGATGTATATCAAGGTATTGTAACTTGAAATTATATAAACTATAGCCGTTTTAGTAAATATTGCCAAATTCAGGGGTCAACGACCTTAATTGACCTATTTCTCAGAATGCCACCATTTCCCAGACTGGCATCATTGGTTTTCATCTACAGGGATAGTAGGTGGTCAATAATAACCACATTAGAAAATGTGGTACTGCTGGTGTGGGTATCTCACTAAATAAGCCTTTTTTCTGGCCCCTGCTGCTCCACTAAATAAAGCCAAAGCACAAAGCCTGTTGTTCTTACATATCAGAGAAGTCAGTGGACTCACTGCCACCATTTTCTTTACCACCTCTGCTTCAGTCTCACTCAATTAATCTGTCAGCCTTCCAAACCTCCCCAACAACTCCAGGATACACATGTTCTTCCAGTAACCTCCTCTTGGTTAAACCCCTTAAGTCCGGGCTGACTGCACACCTCAACTCTTGTCCCTTCCTGAAGCTGTTCAATCCCACCCTTTCCTCCAGAAATTCCAGCAGATGGTGCACTACCAACTCCATTCCTAACCGTAGTCTTTTCTTCCCTTATTAATGCATTCTCACCTCAACCCTCTTAATTGAAGGTTACTGTGTTTCCTCCTCTCTTCTCTTTTCCTGTTCGTTCATTCCCTTGCTTGTTGTAGCAAATGTACAAGCCCCTACACTGTCCCAGCTTCAGTTAATTGCTTTTTTACCCTCCATCACCACACCCTTCCATGAGACTAAATCTCAGATATAAAATATTCAAGTTCTTTCATGAGCCTTAGACACTGTCGGAAAACAAAACGGGTTTACGTTTCATTCTGTCTTTGTCCAAAGCATCTAAATTAGACATTCATATAAAGTAAATATCAAGTAAAATCCACAAAATTTTTGATTAAGTTACTTTGCAAGATATTGGTCATATTAAGGCAACCAGCATTTTAAACTTGTCGCACATTTTTTTTTCCTGTGAAAGATATTGATTGGTACTTGGGTTTACAGCCACGAAGTCTTATTCACAAATCTTTGATTTCCCCCCCCCCTTATCCCCTCCATAGGGGTCACGTGGTTTTCCGGGTTTTCCTGGAATTCCTGGGCTGGATGGAGAGCAGGTAGGAAGATTTCCTCACTGTAATTCTTCCTTCTTCTCCTGATTAAACCGCTTGACACAGTCTCATGAAAGTTGCTTATATAAGACAAATTTAGGAGATGAAGAGCAGAATCATCTTGTCAAAGAATAATGATGTAAAGGCCCTGTCATACCTTAACGATTTAGCCAGCGTATGCCGACGTATGAAAAATTTGTCTAAAACGCTGGCACATGTCGAATACATATGGGTAAGTTTTGTATACATTAAGAACATGCTGGCATACGTCGTAGTACGCCGAGCTGTTAGACAAATTTTCCATGCTTGAAATTTTTCGACGTATGCCAGCGTATGACTCACATGTTCCGCATAACGCTGGCCATAAGTTGAAGGCATGTTACGCAATCGTTGACACACGTCGACACACGTTACTTGTAAGTTACTCATAAGTCGAAACACGTCGAGGTAATGTTTGGCATACCAGAAACTTATTTCTAAACTATGAGTAACGTGTTGTAGGCTCGTTACGCGATCGTTGACACACGTTGACACACGTTAATTGTAAGTTACTCATAAGTCAAAACACGTCGAGGTAATGGTTAGTGTCAGTGTTCCAGACTCCCTGGTTTTTTTTTTTTCTTCGGTATGACGGTGATGTTGACACTTCGATTTCTAATGCAGTTATAATATAATATAATTAATAGGCTGCCGCTCAACGATTTAAATCATAACTGCACTAGAAATTGAAGTGTCAACATCACCGTCATACCGAAGAAAAAAAAAAACGGAGTCTGGAACACTGACGCTAACCACCTCGACGTGTTTCAACTTATGAGTAACTTACAAGTAACGTGTGTCGACGTGTGTCAACGATCGCGTAACGTGCCTACAACTTATGGCCAGCGTATGCGGAACATGTGTCATACGCCGAGTACGTCGAGAAATTTTCAACTTGCTGAAAATTTGTCGACGTACTCGGCGTACTACCACATATGCCAGCATACTACGACGTATGCCAGCGTGCTCTTAACGTATACAAAACTTACCCATTACGTATTCAATGTGTGCCAGCGTTTTAGACAAATTATTTATACGTCGGCATACGCTGGCTAAATCGTCAAGGTGTGACAGCGGCTTGACACTTCGATGTCTAGTGCGGTTATGATTTGAATCGTCGAGCCGCAGCCTTTTAATAGTCTACGCCACATGATCGTCGGCGATACGCTGCCGCGAGCTATGCACAAGTTAGACTATCGTTGGGCATAGGTTGTGAACGCCGACAACACGCTCAGCATTCTTTGGTATGTTATCTATATGTGATTGAAACGTTCTGTGTACGTTACTAATACGTTATGCATGCGTCCAACTCGTTATGAATACGTCACAAACTGGAAAAAAACATCAATAGTTCAGCGTACGCCAGCATTTTACATACATTTTGATACCTTGCCATACGCTGGCTAAAACGTCAAGGTGTGACAGCGGCTTAAGGGAAGTAAAGCAAAACTTGATTCTGTCTATTTTGGACACAGCAGTTTGACAAGGTGTTGTCCAGGTGTTGTCAGTGGGGAAGACATGCTCTAACACTGTTGAATAGCTCAGTTAACTTTTCATTTATTGAATGTGTCCCTCCAATGGAAGCTCCATTAATGTCAATCACAATGCAAAATGGTGAGACAAAGTTCAACTATTTGCAGGGAAAGCCTGGAGCAGCTGGGAAGGTGGGAGAACCTGGAAAAAAAGGGAGCATGGTGAGTAAAACTATCATCATTGCCTTTTTATTTGCGGTCACCCCCTGACATGTTGTGGATCTTAAATCAGCTGTCTCACAGGCTTGTACTATTTTCCTGTTGGCATTAAAGATATTGTGACACCTTTCGAAAAGAAAATGTTGTTGCGTGTCAGTACCTAAATGCCTCCTCTAATCAATGTTGTCATCAGAAAACGGTGTGGCTGGAATGAAACAACCATTAAACTCAGTGTCACTGAAGCTTCATCCAATATTCTCTTTGGGTCCCCTTGTAGTTGAGTGTATGCTACGTGGGACTCACCTGTGAATCACTTATTATGCCTTTTATCATCTCTTAATCAGCACTGATCAATTCATCACTTGTGATGTATGCCTCAAACCAAAATAAGGTGCAGTCACATTTATGTTTATCATAGAATCCACAAGGGACTTTGGCATACATTATGCCCACGTGAGTCAGAAGGTAGTCGTCCACTTCTCAAAGATAACAAAAAAAAACCACAAAGCATATTTAAAGCCTTGTGTTGGCTTCACAATTAAGGTGGTTGGCTTAAGATCTTAGGGTCTTGAGTTCAAGCCCTTGTTTTCATGTTGGAGTTGAACAGCAAGTGGGTTGACTCAGCCTGTCATCCTTCTGTGGTTGGCATAATGAGTAGCAGCTTGCTGGTAACAGGGCATTGCATCAGCAGCACAGTTGTGCCCCCAGAAAATGATGCAGCCAAGCAGCTGCAGGCTGCATACAAATAAATAAAATTAAGTATACACGTCTAATTTTTTTCAATTCATTTTATATGCCTTTCTCTTCGTCATACCACCACTCCCTTTTCCCCATCATACCTCAATTTCATTGTACTATGCTCACCCACATCTCATCATGCTTTCCCGTAACCACCCATTCTAATCATTCCTGCACCAACGCTTTGTTTTCCAACACTTTCTCTCTGGTGTAAAAACATCAGAGGCCAACCATGCGGATCTCTCCCTGAAAGTGGCCACTTCATCCTCAGACATTATCTGCCTAACACAGACTTTTCAAAGCCCACTGATGGGAACATTCTGTCTTGCTGTGCAACTTACACTCAGTCCTCAGGATTGAAGTCTGATCTTTCGCATCTCTCACCATATGCAAAAAACCTTGATGCAGTAGGTCAAGTTAAGTCTGTCACAAGTGCGTCATCAGTCCCTGGAAATTTTGAAGTACAGAGTCACGATGCAGACTGCTCACTATTGCGTTCCCAAACACACACCTGGCACAGAAAACCCCCAACAGCATGTGAGCTTCCCTTCCATCAAGATAAGTGACACTCCAAGCCAATCAACTTCTTTTTACTACTGTAACCAACAGCATCACTCTTTTAATCTTCAAATATTGTTCATCTCCTGTGTGCTCCTATCTTCTGTCTGCCTTTATTTTTCCAGGTCTTTCTCTAAGGGGCGTCGACCTGCATCATCGAAAGTTGCAAGCATGACCCCAATTCATAAGAATGGTGCCAATCATAATGCACCTTCTTAACTACAGACCAATAGTCCTTCTCCTTCATCAATGTAAGGAAATGTATTTGAATTGATCGTCGCAGCAGACCTCTCATCTCCAACTCTGATGTGTTATCGTCAATTTGGTTTTTGGTTAAATTTCGTTAAATTACAACTTGGACATTCTGCTTCTGAAGATGGATGCCCTGAATCTCAAATAGGAGATTGAGGCCTTTTCACAAGGCATCTGCCAAGCATTTGACATTGTCTGGCATCATGACAGCTGTAGGCCAAGTCTTAGTGTCTTTCTTGCTCACCAGATTGGTGGCCTTGCAGTCCTTTAGCATCTCTTCAGGTTTTACTCATCTTAACATCCTCTCTTTCTGCTCATCCTCTGTATTTCCATCCAGGTTGAATGTATTGTTACGGCTGTGGAAATTCGCAGAGCACCATATAGGTCCTTAGTTCAGTTTTGCCGATAAGTCTGTGTTCAGATAGATTTCCCCACCATTGTCTAATGGGAATGGAAATTCGCAGAGCACCATATAGGTCCTTAGTTCAGTTATGCCGATAAGTGTGTGTTCAGATAGATTTCCCCACCATTGTCTAATGGGATATATTCGTGTGATCAGGGCTGTGATCTTTGAGTTAGCCGTTTTTCTTTTACTATCGTTATTTTGGACCAACCACTTCACAACAACCACCTCCACCAACAACATCGCTCTGACCAACCGCATTTCAGCCAAAACCACCACCTTCTCCACAACGCCAACCACAACCACCTTCTCCACACAGCCAACCGCATTTCAACCACAACCACCACCTCCTCCACAACCGCCCTCACACAACCACCTTCTCCACAACGTCAACCACAGCCACCATCTCCCAAACCGCATCTCCCCCAATACCCAAAAACAGAACAACATCGCTTCACCTTCAACTCCGCTGGCACCGCCATCTTTGCGCCGGCAATGGTGAGATCACTGCAAACAAACGTGATGGCTTCCTTGTTCCTCGCGACGGTGATTTCTACCACGTCCACTCTCCCTTCAGCGTCGATGATTCCTACCACGTCAGCTCGCTCCAAGCTTCACCTCGGAATTCGGATCAGGAGAGCAAGAGGGGCGGAGCCAGTGGCGGTCAGAGGTGAGAGTGCGGAGATTAGATCTCGCCTCATGAACCCTATAAAACGGCGTGCAGAGCACCAGTTCAGTCAGTCTGGAGGGGTCAAGGAGCTGCACAGAAGTCTGGAGCTTGCAGTCAGTCGGGGTCTGGAGCGGTGTGAGTAGCGGAGTTCGAGCCCAGTGGAGGGCAGTGGAAGTCCGGGTTCGCCGAGGAGACGGAGCAGGGAGCACAGCAGGCCAGCCGTGCCACGCATAACGGCGCGTCCGTGTGAGACGTAGAGAGGTCACCAGCCAGCATCAAACAGTCCGCGGTGATCGGGCTTCGGGACAGTCCGAGCAACGCTGAGGGATGGATGGGCTCTTAAAGAGAGCATCAACTCTGAAAGAGCATAAGGCCCGTTCGTTCCTCTGAGGCGTTGCCGGCTGGGCCCAAATCACCAGGCCGTCAGACGAGGCCTGGGCCAGACCGCGGTCACGACAGTGGCCGTAGGGATGGGACGTTGCAGGTCACCCCAGCGAGGTGAAGGTAACCAGCGCGGCCTCGCGAAGCCTCTGCGGTCAACACGGCTCCGTGCAATAAAGACCCAAAGAGGTCCAGTCAACCCCTCTTCTTTCCTGGGGTTTTTCCTTGCTTTTGAATGAAAGTTGTGGTGCCATGTCTGCAAGTAGAAATGTATAAGTGACTGTACATAATAGATAGACGGTAGTAGCTCTTTTGCATTGCTTTTGCTTGATTGATACATGACTGCATGCGTGTTTTGCATACCTGCATGACTGCATCATTGTTTATACGTGCTTATGTGTTGTTCGTAAATAAATGTGCTTGTTTAAATGTACCCCGTTCGTTATGTCTTTTCCTTAATTGAGCTGCCATCTTGCACTCGGAATATGGTTGGTTTTTAAATAGCCGGTAAAGTGATCGAGTCCAACGGGACTACGCGATAATACCCCGCTTGGTTATCCCAAAAGGAAGCGAGCCGCTTAAGCGGCTCGTTTCCAAGCGGTCCCGTTGAGGTACAATCTCTCGGTAATCTACCCGCGCGATTAATTAGGTATATCGACAATTCGGCGATTGACTGTTGCGCGGGTAAGAGTAGGGACAAGGTTGTGGTGTGGTCAAAAACACACCCGTGGCTGGTTTTCGGCGTTGATCCGGAAAGCCGCGACTGGATTGTCTGTTTGGTGGGCGAAGCGGCTGCTATTGGTTAAATGTGGTCGATCGCACGCCGGCGGGCGAGAATCCGTAACTGTATTATACCAGAATCCCTTACCTTGTCGCCCTCCATTCTTACTTCCCCCTCTTCTCTGGCCTGTGGAACTATCTTCTGGAGTTTGTTGTCTGCTTCTCTGGCCTGTGGAACTATCTTCTGGAGTTTGTTGTCTGCTTCTCTTCCCTCCGGACCTTCAAGCCCACAACACACCACTCCGTTATTGTCTCAACCATTTCTATCTTTGAGCTTTACATCACCTACTGAGACCCTGTCTCCCTTTCACCTGCAACCTCTCTTCTTGTCCTTGATATTGTTACTGGCTGGGGGGTCGGCTGCCAACCGACCGCTCTGAACGGAGCCGCAAGTCGAGTCAGCCCGACCGATCGCCCGGAATATAGATCGCCGCCCGGATAACTCCGAGCGACGGGTCCTTGTACAAGAACCGAAATACGCCAATCGGCAGATCACGTGGGGTAGGGTCGATTGCCAATCTTCAATGTATCTTAATACCCACGTGATCCAACTACCGGGGTATTCCACCCTCGACGGAACTCATACGGAACAAACCACCGAGGCGAGCCTGTCCGTGCGCGATTCCGAGTGGCGTAATCGCCGAGAACCGTCGGTCCAAATGTCCCCCTATTACGGCAAACCAACGGCTTTCTAACTCCCAACACACGAAATGTTCAGTCAATGAGGGAATGGACGCAATGAACAGGTTTACATTCACACAAGGACATTTATTATAATAAAACGCGTATGCAATTAAATAAGGCAAAACACGTATGCAATTATACAAGCAACAAAAGCATGACAAAAGAACTACAACCGTCTACTTATTATGTACAGTCATCTACACTTAACAGCAGTTCCTACTTATTAGACGGGCCCACGGACACACGTACACGCACACACACACACACACACACACACACACACACACACACACACACACACACACACACACACACACGAAATGGTGGCTGAGGCCTTTAATCACAAGCTCCAGCTCGGAGGACAGGTGAGCTGAAACTCAGAGCCGAACTCGAACGTCTCCACCTCGTGTGGTCTTCAACTTGTCTGGTCCCGGGCTCCAGCGAGAGTGAGCTGGATCCAAATCGCCGTGAGCTGCGTTCCTTCCCGAGCTCCCGTGAATCCTCCCGCGCTTCTCAACACGTGCCGGTGAGACGAGGCGCCGATCCTTCCTGTCGATGCGTCGCTTCCCCGACGAACCGACGCCAAGAAGAGGCCGATGCGTCGCACCAAGCCGGGAAACAAAATGGAGAACAAAAAGCTCCACGAACCAAGAAGAAGAGGAAGAAGAGGATGAAGCCTCCACTCGCAGCTCGAGCCAAACATCCGGCTCAAGTTCCTTCCAAAACAAAGCAACAGCCGAAGCTCACTGAACCAGCCGAAGCAAAAAGCTTACTCCTCCCACGGGACTCAGCACACGAACTCTGCACACGGGACTCAGAACGGAACTCTTCACGAACTCTGCCACGGGACTCCCACACGAACAAAGAAAGGATCATCTCTTTATCCTTTGCACCCCCTCCCCCGCACCCGGCATGACTCATACCCTCGTGATCCATCCCCCGCTCAACCACGGGTGGGAGGGAGTTGTTGACGTCACGGGATGGCAGGGTTCTTCTTCCTCTTTGCAGAAGAGGGGGGGCGTCTTCATTGTTTCGTTCCCCAACTGTTGAATCGATCCGCAGCGCATCTAATCAATCTCTGAACATTTAAACAATGAAAGGTGAGCTATCTTGGGAACATGCACTTATCGACATAGCTGACTAAGGGAACCTGTATGTTGTATGCAATTGAATTCCAAATTCGTAACAATATACTTGTGCATTTTTTCCATTGTTTCCCCTTTGCCCCTCTTTCTTTTGGCCCTTCGCCTTCTGTTGTTCTACTCTTCCATGAACTTTAACACCTGTATTTTAAAAAAATTCCACCAGAATTTATAAACAGTCAGTGTTTCAAGTTCACCTGGAAAATCCCTGGGATTGCAATTGTAATTTGAATGTGCGTCACTCTTGCTGAATCGCCTGAGATTCTCATGGATAACACATCTCAGTGTGTGACTGGCATAAGACTTCCCGTTGTTCTCACGATATGATCGGATCATTCACCTCCTTCAACATTGCAAAAGAGCCCTCCTTAAAAGGCTGTGTGCCATGATGCAGTACTTGCTGCACTAAACACACTATTTGTGGCCATATACATATTATATCTGCAAGTAAAGGAAGGGAAATTATAATGAAATTAAAAATAAGACCGTGCATCCTGAAGATCACCTGGATCAGGAGCAACAGTCACTCAAACCACCCGCAGACACCCCTCGACCTAATTTTTTTTAATGCTGTTTACAAACTTTGGTATATCACGGGTGATGAACGTTGTGGTCAAGTTTCATTGAAATTGTGTGTGTACTTTCAGAAAAGCGAGCAAATAACTATTCTGAGGGGCTGAAATCACCCCCCCCCCCACCACCACCAGATCCCTGAGATCCTCATATTTATTTTTATGCTGTGAACAAATTTTGGTACATTATGAGTGATGAAGTTTGTGGTGAAGTTTCATCGAGATTGTGCGTGAAGTTTCGAAGTAGAGAGCAAATACCTATTTTGGGGGGGGGGGGTCAATCACACCCCCCCTCCTTTGAAGACCCCTTTAATAAGCGTAGATTTTGATGCAGTCAACACATCTTCGTTAGGTATCAGATATGAAGCTTGTGTCAAAGTTTCATCAAAATCTTGTGTTTGGTTCAAGCGATAATGACTGGTGCTTATGGACTGATTGACTCACTCACTCACTCACTCTCACTCACTCACCTACAGACACTGCTCGTTCACATAAGCTCACCTGACTAAAATCCAGGTGAGCTAAAAATTGGACGAATGTGCCAAAAAATGAAGAGCGGTTTTGTAATAAAGTAGAATGTACATATGAAGAGTACAGACAGATGGGGTTCCAAAAATATCACCATTTTGTGTGTGTAGTCGGCAGATGATGTCGAAGAGTAGTTTTACTCAAATTTTCAACACAAAGGAAAGCTGCTCAGATATCCTTCCGGCTTTCTTTCTTCCTGCATTCTCCATTGTTTATCCTTTTCCTTTTCCCAAACAGGGAAACACAGGACTGTCAGGTCCTGTGGGCATCAATGGGGTTGAAGGTGAAGAAGGAAAATCGGGACCAATTGGCCCATCTGGCTTTGACGGACCTCCAGGAAAGGAGGTTAGCCTTTTTGAATCTATCAAAGTGGTAATTTTTTTAACGATTGACAACGACATTGCTGAACACTTCTTCCTGTTCATAAAATGCACATGTGGTTTTGAAGATCATGTTGAAATGATGAAATATAATCGAAATGATTAAAATAACAACAGTGCACATTTGGTGTATAATGCAGATGAAAAGGATGTTAAAGATTATGTTGTCACTACGAGATCAATTATCCACCCATCTTAATTCTCATTATCTGTGCACTGACGCAGGGACAGCATGGACTTACTGGACCACAGGGAGAACGAGGTTTACCTGGACCAAAGGTCAGATCATATATCATTAAAGTCATCATTTTATTACTTCCACCACCGACCATGGATGGAGGTTATGTATTCACCCCTGTTTGTGTGTTTGTTTGTTTGTCTATCAGAAGGATATCTCTAAAAGTTGTGGACGGATTTGGACTAAACTTGCTGGACAGATTGGGTTGGTGACGAGGATGAATTAATTCGATTTTGGTGAAGATCCGAATCCAGATCCAGATAATATAATTTTTAAAGTGATTTTTCACCGTTGAGAAATATGGCCAAAAATTATACATAGCATGAAGAGTTGTGGATGGATTCGGATGAAGCTTGGTGGATAAGTTGAGGAGGTGACAATAATAAATGATTCGATTTTGGTTCAAGTCCGGAGTCAGATCTGGCCTATCAGTGGGATACAAAACGTAAACTGTTCAGCCTGGCGGAGGTATGCGCTCTACCAAGTGCCGTTCTTGTTTTTTCCTTATTGGTTTTTACAAGTGTTATTTCATTTCTTTCAAGGGGAAAGAATGGTTAATTGTTATGTGTACAATTAGATGTTGCAAGTACGTTCCCAGCCGAGGCTGGAGGAGGTTACACCAGCAAGGAGATGTGCAAGGCTCAGGGCGATGGTGAGATACCACAGGCCTTTGTTAAGGTTGTTGATTTGGTGTCCTGGAAGAAGGCTGGTTTGAAATAAAATCCTGATTTGGTGTAGAGCTGATGAAGCTGATCTTAATTTGTACCGGCCATGCACGATCCTCACAACAAAAGTTGTGAAACTGTTGGGCCTGTTAACACATGCTGAACGAACAGATGAGGCTATGTGGAAGTAGAAGTGTGACATCGGTCACTTCATCCTGACACGGTTCGAGCTTATATGACTAGATAGTCAATGCCACAATTGTTGGAGTTCGAAAAACTCAGACAACTTAAACAGCAATCCCAAGTGATACACATCACGCTTGTGTAACATGAGAATTGCATGAAGAGGTTAAGCAATACAGGTGCGTTACTGTACTGGTATGTTTCTTCCCTTCTTCCTGTTGGAGTAATTGTTTTTACCCCTCAGCCTGAATTGGGCTGAAAAAGGGGTATTGTCGTCACAGGCGTTGTCTGGGCGTCCGTCCGTCTGTCAACTTTTGGTTTCCGTCAATTTCGAGGAGAACGTCTTATCCGATTAAATCCATTTTTGCAGGGTATGTTGGGGTTGAGTAGAGGAAGGTTCCTTTCGAAAATGGGCGCGCTGCGATTTTCAATATGGCCTCCATGGCAGCCATCTTGAAATTGGTTTCCATCGATTTTGAGAACGCGTCGTCCGATTAAATCCATTTTTGCACGGTGTGTTGGGGTTGAGTAGAGGAAGGTTCCTTTCGAAAATGGGTGTGCTGCGATTTTCAGTGTGGCTGCCACGGCAGTCTTCTTGAAATTGGTTTTCGTCAATTTCGAGAATGGCTTGGCTTGTCCGATTAAATGCATTTTTGCAGTGTGTGTTGGAGTTGAGTAGAGGAAGGTTCTTTTCGAAAATGGGCGCGCTGTGATTTTCACGAGCCGCCACGGTAGCCATCTTGAAGTCTGATTGATTTTCGATATGACGTCCAACGTGCTCTAACTGAATGCATCATCGTGATATCGCTGCTTCCTTTTACAATGCATGGGCTGAGGGGTTACGCCCGCTTTGCGGAGCTATTTTTTATAATTGTGTTATACAGTTGCAAATATACTTGTACTCTTATACTATTTGCAGTGACTATGTGGATGACACACTGGTGTCAGGTCAGGTCAGGTCAGGTATGGGAGCATGCACCAGAGCAGTGCGTCGCTGCGTCCACTTTCCGCTGGTACTCCAGGGGCCTCCGTCTGGCCATCCCCCAGGCAGATGCCTGGCCCACCCCAATCTCCTTGAGATGCCGATCAACCTGCTGCAACCACGAGGCACGTGATCAGCCCATTGGCCTCCTCTATTCACCAGGCTCCCTCGCTGAGAGAATCTGGTGAGCAGGATCAGCATCAGGAAAATAAGCCACATGTCCGTACAGCCGCAGCTGACGCTCACAGACTATGTAGGTTACAAATCTCATTTGAGTCTCTCTCAGCAAGCACTCATTGGACACAAAGTCCGACCAGCGATAGCCAAGGATTCTCCGAAAAGACCTGGTACCAAAGGAATTGTCTCCATCTCAGATTCTTGGTCAGAGTCCAAGACTCACATCCATAGAGCAAGAGTGGAAGCAACAAGGACCTGAAGACTCGGACATTTATCCTCCAGCACAGGTACCGGCATCGCCACACCCGATTATCCAGTGAATCCATGACTCCCCAGGCTCGACCCAGACATCTGTTGACCTCTGACTCACAGCCAGCAGAGACATGAATATCACTGCCAAGGTAAGTGAATCTCTCCACAACCTCAACATCCTCACGACAAACAGGCACAGACAGGATAGCAGCATCCAAGATGTCATTGAAAGCCTGGATCTTAGTTTTTGATCCAGGAAATCTGTAATCCCAGCGGCTCTGATTCCTCCTTCAGCACCTCGAAGGCCCCCAAAAGGATATCGAGTCTCTGCAAAGATGACTGCATCATCTGCAAAATCAAGGTCAGAGATCTTGACATTCCCAAACGATGCACTGCAGCTTGATCTCTCCGACATTCTCCCAAGAATCCAGTCCATACAAGTGCTGAAAAGTGTGGGGGCCAGCACACACCCCTGACGAACTCCAGTAACAACTGGAAATAAGTTAGAGATGGTGCCACCACATCTCACATCACTCTCAGTACCAGAGTAGAGTTCAGACATCAGATCGATCAGTTTTGGTGGCACCCCACGAAGACCAAGAATCCTCCAGAGGGCATCCCAATTCACTGAATCGAACGCGTTACAGAGATCAACATAGGCTGCAAGCAGCCCCTGCCGAAACTCTCGACTGCGTTTGGTGAGGACCCGAAGGGCAAAGATACGGTCAATCGTTGACCTCTTTGGTGTAAAGCCTGACTGCTCTGGACGCTGGTGCTCAAGCAGATGGTAGCGAACCCTATCAAGAATTATCCGAGCAAAGACCTTGCCCGCCACTGAGAGCAGCGTCACCCCTCGGTAGTTGTTGCAGTCTTGGCAATCACCCTTCCCTTTCCACAGAGGGACAACAAGGCCCCTCTTCCAGTCAGTTGGGGTGATGCCTGTGTTCCAGGCAGAGCACAAAACTGCATGCAACGACAAGAGTGCAGTATTTCCACGAGCCTGGAGAAGTTCAGCATGGATGCCACAGATCCCTGGAGCTTTACCCCATTTCAATCGCTTCACTGCAGCCCATGTTTCCACAAGCGAAGATGGACCACACTTGATTGGAGGGTCAGCAACAGGGATTGTAACACGCCTGACGTCCAACTTGACAGCTGGTGTCTCAGCCTGGTACAGCCACTCAAAGTAACCGGCCCAGTGGGCCTTCACTTCGGACTCCTCTGTCAAGAGCCGACCACCTTCTGCTCTCACTGCAGTACACTGAGGGATGGGCTTGGATGAGCACAATGTGCAAATTCCCCTGTAAGCGGTACGAGAATCACTTGACCACAGGTGATGCTCTACCCCCTCACAGATTCCTCGCACATAGGCCTCCTTGTCCACCCTTTGTGCATACAGTTTTATGCTTCAGCTCCCTGAACAGCTCAGCTCTGCCATTCAGCCTGGCCCTGTGACTCTGGTCAATGGTATCCAGTGTCCCTTGAGAGACAAAATTCTTCTTTGCCCTTCGGTGAGTTCCAAGACGTCCACCGGCAACATCAAAGACGGTGGTCTAGAAGGCACTCCACAATTTTTCAGGACCTCCCAAAGCACCCAGACCCCCAAATCTCCACTCAGCTTGTTCGCAAACTCCTCTGGTGTGAGCACACTGGTGTGAGCCCCTTTAAATCAAGTCTTAGCTGTGTAATCGCATTTAACACCCATCAAGGTTCTTTAATTTTTCATCTTCAGGGAGTGCAAGGAGCTCCGGGTGTCCATGGTATGTTGGGGAACCAAGGACTTCCTGGAAGCATGGGCCAGCCTGGAGAGAAAGGGGACAAGGGCGATAAAGGTCCAGAGGTGAGCACACCATCTCTAGAACTTGTCCAGTCTCTCAAGTTGCACCATGTAGTACTTGTTACACACTGAGATTTAACACTTTGCTAACACAAATCCTGTTACACTTTGATAATGTGGCACAGATTAACTGACATTCACGAATTAACAAAATTCTGTTTTTTTTTTTTGCTTCAAATTTAGTCGCTAATCATTGAATGGAAAAGTTTGTTTCCTTTTCCTCCATCCCCCCCCCCCCAAGCACCCTTCACCTCCCATTTGTTCAACGCCAACACTAACCCGGCTGGGCCGTTTGTTTTCGTTTCTGCATTGTTGATGAGCTGGTACATATGAGCTCACATGGACAAATACATTTCAGAGATATTGTACATTTACATAAATCAAAAGGACAAAGTCGATTATGGACAAATTAACATGAAATGGGATTTGAACCTGGAATCTTGTCACAAATTTTATGCTGAGATGAGTTCACCAAACAACACAACTTGGATGGTCATTTTAGTAAATTTTGACTTATTTATTTAAACACATTTTGATTTTTTTTCTTTTTCATTATTTATAACCTCCATCACCGAAGATGAAGGAGGTTATTTTTTCACCCCTTTCTGTCTTTGTTTGTTAATTGCCGGAATCCTTCGGATTTCAGCAATTATGTTGTTCGGTTGTGTGTGTGTGTCTGTCTGTCTGTTTGTTTGTGTGTTTGTTTACCCTGTAGCAGCCAAACCATTTCAGCGATCATGACCAAACTGGGTACAGACATCGGCCATGGTCCAACTTAGACACTTGTCATTTTTGGTGAATCTATGTCAAAGGTCAAGGTCACCGAAAAACCGAAATTCTTATTTTCGCAATAACGTCCGCTAAAATGGTCAAATGGTCGTATCGACTTCAAACCAAATCCAAAATGTGCATCTTCCAATTCTGCATCCAACCATACGTCCCATTGGGGGTGTCACACCAACACCCTTCTTAGCGATTGGGGGTCGAATGTCAGGGGGGTCGGGTCAAAACTTTCAAATTGCGATAAAAACGCCATTTCAAGTCCAATTGACTTCCAAGTTATGATCATGACCAAACTAAGTGCTATAACTCATTAAACAGAAGACACTATCGACTTTTAAGAACCAATTTGGTTTCCAATGTTTTGTTTTTTCAGAGATCATGGAGATATAACAAAGTTATTCTGGCAATTCCTTGCTTAACGAGCAATTTCATTTGTTTGTTTGTCTGTCTGTTTGTTTGTGTGCAGGATATCTCAAAAAGTTGTGGACGGATCCGGTTTGTGGACAGGTTCAGTGTGTGACAAGGACTAAATGATTAGATTTTGGTGAATATCTGGATCCAGATCCGGATCCGGATCCAGATCCAACTACGAGATGCAATTCAACTACGAGACGAGATCCAGATCCAATTCTTCACCATTGAGAGATAGGGCCACAAACTATATTTCACACGATATCTCAAAAAGTTGTGGACGGATTCAGATGAAACTTGGTGCTCAGGTTGGGTGTGTGACAAGTACGAACTGATTCGATTTTGCTGAAGATCTGAATCCGGATCCAACTGCTCTAATTTTTTTTAAGTGATTATTCAGCATTGATAGATAGTGCCAAAACGATACGTAGCACGATATCTCAAAAATGTATTGGGCCAGATATGTTCTCATGGATCAGGCATTATGGGGCGGAGGTATGCACTCTACCGAGTGCCTTTCAAGTTTACGTTTGTTTTCATTTAGTTCTTTATTGATTGACTAGCAAATATGACCCATCGCTTCGCTGATGGCAATACAACAAGAGGGGGGGAGGGAGTGGGAGAGAGAGGGGGAGAGGAAGGGGGAAGGAGAGAGGGGAGGGGAGAGAGATGTGAGGTGGAGGGAGAAAAAGGAGTTAGGGTGATTGGAGGGTGGAGGAGGGAGGGCAGAGTGAGGAGGGGGAAAGAGCGAGGAGAAGTAGGGGATTGAGGAGGAGTGTGAGGAGAGAAAGGCAAGGCAGTGTGAGGGGAAGGCAGCATGAGGGGAGGGGAGGGGAAGGCAGCATGAGGGGAGGGAGGGGAAGGCATAAATGACACAAAGCTTGGAGGTAAGGTGGATAGCAAAGGGGGTGGTGAACAGATACAAGAGAGTATTAATACTTGTATCGATTGGGTAAAAGACTGGCAGATGAAATTTAACCTCAGCAAGTGTAAGGTGTTGGGGATGGGAAGGAACAATGAAAATAGATATTACAGGATACAAGGGGTAATTTAGGAGCATGTCACACATGAGAAGGATCTGGGGGTGGTAATAGATATGGGAGGTAAGTAGGCAGCACAGTGCCAGACAGCTATAGGTAAAGCAAATAGGGTTTTAGGCTGTATAAGGAGGGGGATCAATTATAAATCAAAAGAGGAGGTGTTAACATTGAACAGGAATTCAGTGATGCCACATCTAAAACATTGTGTGCAGTTTTGGTCACCACAGTTCCGGAAGGACATAGATGCCAGAGAGGTTCAGCGTAGGGCTACAAGATTAATTCCGGAATGAGCTCAACTCAGCTATGAGGAGCGGTTGAAAGAGACAGGGCTTTATTCACTAGAAAGGAGGCGGTTATGAGGAGATATGATAGGGATGTTTAAGATAATGAAAGGTATCGATAAAATAAGTGCAGATGAATTATTCAACAGAGTAGACAGTGACAGAACCAGGGACCATAGCCTGAGAGTAAAGAAGAGGAGAGTTAAGATGGTGGTAGTAAGACAGGGGTCATTCTCTCACAGAGTAGTTAATGCATGGAATGGTCTCCCTGGAAAGGTTGTGGCAGCAGAAAAAGTAGATAAGTTTAAATCAGAATTAGATAGGTATGGGGATGTTGATAAGACTTTTAGGTAGAGTATTAATGGGTGATTGTGTATGGAGTGCTGTTGGTGGGGGTCTTGTTAAGGGGGGTTGTGTGGTTGATGTGTGTTTTTAACCAAGCCCATGCCCCCTCTCCGAGGGGAAGAAATTAAAAATATATATAAAATATAAAATTACAACAACAACAAAAAAATACAAATATAAAATACAAACATTTTTTTTCTTTCGTTCATTAAAAACTTTTTTTTTTGCAATTTCTTCTTGGATCTTGGGTTGGTGTGGTGTTTGCGCAGGCATGATGGGCTGAATGGCCTCTACCTGTGTTGGATTTCCTTGTTGTTTTCTTGTTGAGGGAAGGGAAGGCAACATGTGGGGAGGGGAAGGGAAGGCAGTGTGAAGGGAATGCAACATGAGGGGAGGGGAGGGAAAGGCACTGTGAGGGGATGGGATGGGAAGGGAAGGCAGTGTGAGGGGAAGGGAAGGCAGTATGAGGGGAAGGGAAGGGAAGGCAGTGTGAGGGAATGGAAGGGAAGGCAGCATGAGGGGAAGGGAAGGCAGTGTGAGGGGAGGGAAGGGAAGGCAGTGTGGGGGAGGGGAAGGGAAGGCAGTGTGAAGGGAGGTGAAGGGAAGGCAGCATGAGGGGAGGGGAAGGGAAGGCAGTGTGAAGGGAAGGGAAGGCAGTGTGGGGGGAGGGGAAGGGAAGGCAGTGTGGGGAGGGAGGGAAGGCAGCATGAGGGGAGAGGAAGGGAAGGCAGTGTGGGTGGAAGGAAGACAGCATGAGGGGAAGGGAAGGCAATGTGGGGGAGGGAAGGCAGTGTGAGGGGAGGATAATGGAAGGCAGTAAGAGGGGAGGGGAAGGGAAAGCAGTGTGGGGGTGAGAGAAGGCAGCATGAGGGGAGGGGAAGGGAAGTCAGTGTGAGGGGAAGGGAAGGCAGTGTGGGAGGAGGGGAAGGGAAGGCAGTGTGGGGGGGAATCAGTGTGAGGGCACCAGAAGGCAATGCAGTGTGAGGGGAGGGGAAGGGAAGGCAGCATGAGGGGAGGGGAAGGGAAGGCAGCATGAGGGGAGGGGAAGGGAAGTCATTGTGAGGGGAGGAGAAGGGAAGTCAGTGTGAGGGGAGGAGAAGGGAAGGCAGTGTGAGGGGAGGGGAAGGAAAGGCAGTGTGAATGGAGGGGGAGGCAGCGTCCTGGAGTAAAAGTGCTTTCAATTGTCGATTGCAAAAGTGAACTTGTTGCTTTTGCAGACTTTGGTTTCTTTGATTCTGTATTCTCAACTATCACTAATGGGTACTCTCTCTGGTATTTGGTTTTCAAATGTTTGAACATATTGGATATATAAGATTAACTAACTGATTGATTGTACTTTTTATTTATTTATATTTACACACACTCCAGTGATCAATTCACTAATAAGTGGATTTGACTCTCATACTTTCTGCCAAATACTCGATCTTCGGTGAGGAAATCATGCATCAAATGATATCATGAGAAAGATCTCGGGATAACCTGAACTTACGTCATGATAGAAATGTTGCCCAGTTGAAATGTGTTTTTGATGTTTTCAAATGCAAGATCAAGGCTCCTGAAAGAGGGAGGTGACAGAGAGTAAAAAGGCAATAAACTGACAATGGGTCACAGTTAGACACAACAAGCAAGGGAATGAATGCTCAGGAAAAGAGAGAGAGAGAAAGAGAAAGGGAAAGGGAAAGAGAGGAAGGAAACACTGCAACCTGCAACTGAGATGGTTATGTCAGGTAGAGTTAATCGCTGTACAAAATATCACAGGGAGGGATGGGGGCCCTCTAAGCCACAATCCAGATTTATTTCCAGCCAATGCACTATTCACCCACCTACCAACTGGCCAGAGATGGCCAACTGGTCACTCTCAGACCAACTGAAATGAAACTTTATCTCACCTTATCGAGCATATGAGCATGATATTGTGGAAGGAAGTAAAGACTGACCAGCACAAGTTTGTCTGAAAACAGCTCCTGTCTGTGTTGACGTCAAATCAATGATATACTCACCGAGTATAGTAATAGCAGTAGTAGTAGAATAATGCGTTGAGTTACATTTTTGATGCCTTTTTCTCATCTATACTGCATATGCTGACCTCAAACATAATTGGTGGTTGTGTTCAGTAAGCTGAGATCCAAATCCTCCTCAAATGTCGTCAATCGGATGAAAATTGACAATTTTAGAAATTTAGGCCTGTTGACCTTTGGCCTATGACCTTTTGACCTCAAAAACAAATAGGATTCTGTCGGACCACCAACTATACCTTTTGGTGACATCTCGTGAAGGTCGGTTTAAAATTGTGACCTGTAGGCGATTAATGGTGAGCGGACAGCCAAACAAACGGAAGCGGTCAACATAGTTGTCAAAAAATAATTTTTTGCCAAGTAACAAACGGAGTGAAAACTGAGTACGTCCTTTTGGTACACGTCATCACCAAGTGCCGAGCAATGACGTCATGCAGCGAGGGAAATATGGAATTGGGAGGGGCGGTGTACAATTAAATATACGTTGTTTTGCAAAAGTACGTTTATGTGAATTGCATTTTGTTTGTATTGAACAAGAGGACGGTAAGGTGTTCTACTGTCTGCAGGGAGAACATGGTGTAATGGGAGAGTTGGGAATTCCTGGAAAGCCTGGAATGCAGGTCAGTCGGTTAAAGAATGTGTCATATTGGCTGAAACAATGAACCAAACAACAATGATAGCAATAAACGTTAACAGCTCATCACATGTTTCTCAGGGACCAATGGGAAAACCTGGCTCAGTGGGTACAGATGGCATGGTTGGACAAAAGGTACGGACAATAACCATTGTGTCACCTTTGCTGTGCTGACCCATCATGTTGTCATCGAAATGACGTCACCTCCTGTTTGATAAACTTGTTTATCCATCTTAAAGTTTAATGAAAAGTATTAAGCGTTGTAATTTATACTCCAGGTTTCCAGTTTTCTGCCATCTGCAGACTCCGTCTTTTGAAAAGAGTATGCCATTGTGTCCGGCCACTACGACTACATTAACAGCCCCAATTATTCCTACCCTCTCGTGTGGTTACCTGAGAAACGTTTTTGGTGCAAGTCTTTCACGAACCAGATGGCCAGGCCTGACGTTTGTCTGAAGGTGACAGGAATTTGGAATTTGGTTAGGGTGCCCGCCGGCAATAACTCACTATTTAAAAAGGACACTGTGAGATCTTCAATGTCCACAAACGAATACTAACGGATGGGACACCAACGTAACATCCATCTGAGAGATAATGAACCCATTGATGCCTCACCCAGTCTGCAAAACACCAGGGTGATAGCATACAGCTGGCTCAAGATCCAAACCCAGGCTAGACAGCCAAGAGGTGAGTACGCATACCTCTAGGCTATCCTGCCAGCTCCCTTGGACAAATTCCTTGCTTTGAGTTTGCTGGATAATTAACAATGCCTGTGGGACATTGAAGTGCCCTAATGTTGATATGCACTGATACAATGGGCCTAATGTGCTGTGCCATGATTGTCTAGCTTGTGACCTTGTCATAGCAAAGAAACTTTCATCCAGAATGAATTAATATCCCTTTTGTCTAGGGACAATCAGGAAACACAGGTATCCCTGGCCTCAAGGGGAATCAAGGACCAGAGGTAAGATGCAACCACACCACTTTTCTGTTTCATCACCCATACCCTGGTCAATCTCACCCTGTCTCCCCCCATGGTTTCCTTGCACCCACCTCTGTCCTTACTTTACACTTCTTGAGAAAGTGATGTTCCACCTTTATCATGCAGGGCGCTGTGACAGGACAGGCTGGGGAGAAAGGGCAAACTGGACAACCCGGAAAACCTGTGAGTGGATGCGTCACCACTGAAAGAGTAAATCACGGCTGAATGTCCAACAAAGTTACTAATAGTGAAATTCTCCCACTCGGTAGAAAGCCTCATTAGTTTGATGGTTGGATAAATTTGTGCTGTTTGTGCGTTTAATCATGACTTGTATGTTTGTCTCTCCTAATGAAACGTACTTCAAGGGAAAAACTTCTTTCCTCCTATTTTCGGTTCAATTTAAATGTTAATTATAAGTGTGTGTGTGTGTGTGTGTGTGTGTGTGTGTGTGTGTGTGTGTGTGTGTGTGTGTGTGTGTGTGTGTGTGTGTGTGTGTGTGTGTGTGTGTGTGTGTGTGTGTGTGTGTGTGTGTGTGTGTGTGTGTGTGTGTGTGTGAGAGAGAGAGAGAGAGAGAGAGAGAGAGAGAGATAGGGAGATATATATATATATATATATATATATATATATATATATATATATATATATATATATATATATATATATATATATATATATTTTGTTATCTCCATAATTCAGATTTCACAAGGTGGAACGGAGTCCTCCCAGGGAAGTATACACCTTCGTTTCAGTGAAAGATCATGATTCATGGGCTAAGTTGTGAAGTTGGGTTGTTCTCAGAGTTCTGTTCTGAGGGCTCTTTTCAGGATTGTCATTGAGCCCCAGACAGCCTCCAACTGCAGCTCGTTTGTCATCATGTTCCAAGGGATGGTTTATAGGATATTCGTAAGGTTCTTCTTTTTCATTCCTGTTGTTCCAATTATCATTGCTACAATTTTTGGCATTCTTCAGCTTCCAAGATATTTTCACTTCATTCTTGAGGTCACGGAATTTGGTAATTTTCTTGATTTCTGCATTTTAGACCAAGATCACAGGGTATTGAAACATTAATTAATTAGCAATGCCTTCTTTTCCTTTTTATCTGAGTCTTATGTATAGTCGCAGTGCTCTGTTTTCTATTGCTCACACTGGGTGGGATCATCAGGTCGTACATGAGCGTTATATCCTTTTGTTTTCAATTAGTGTTATTGGTTCAAGGTTCCATGAGTTTTGTGAAAATGGGATATTGAAATTTCTGCAGATGCGCTTGTGGATTACTCAACATACCTTGTTATGCCGTTATGTGTACAGCTGTTCTGACATGAGATTTTAACATCCTGATTGGAGGTGGCTCGTGCTTTCTGTTTCTACCTTGCAAAATCTACACTTGTCCGATTCATTCAATCCTGCCACTTTCTTAAAACCATTTGTGTAGTGTCCTTGGTCTTGGCCATTTATAATGATTTGTTCTCCGTCCCAAGTGAGCTGAACTATTCTTCAACATTCCAGAGATCTTGAGCATCCTTTGTCTATCTCCAACCTGTCCAACTCTTTTTTTTATATTTCCCTGCTCTTTTGTCTTTCTCCCAGTTGTCACTACATATCTGTTGATATTTTGTCTTGTATGTTTCTTTTGTCTTTTTTGCAATCGTTGGGGCTGTATTTGTTGCTTCTTTGGTTTGGTGTGTGACATCTTCGATTCGCACTTGATTTTGGAAGTGTTTTGCAAGGTGAGTGAGGATACCTTTTCTGGTTTGTTGGGTTCATGCTTGGATACAAATTGGATTCGGTATTCTGTTGAACATTTCACATACTCTGCTAATCCTAAAGTCATTGCTACGTGCATTTGCTTGAGTTCAATCAAGCCGCTACCTCCTTCTTTCCTCGGCGGTTGCATTCTTGGGATGCATTGATTTTAGCTCACCTGGACTTTAGTCAGGTGAGCTTATGCGATCGAGCAGTGTCTGTAGGTGAGTCAGTCAATCAGTCAGTCAGTCAGTCCGAAAACACTTCAGTCATTATCGCTTGAACCAAACATACGATTTTGAGGAAACTTGGCCACAAGCTTCATATCTGATGCCTAACTGTGAGGGGGGGTTTTACGGGGTTTTTTTGACCCCCCCCCAATTTTTTTTAGGTATTTACTCTCTTCTCCAAAACTACACACACAATTTCAATTAAACTTGATCACAACCTTCATCACCCGTAATGTACCAAATTGTATCGACCACATCGAAATCTGCACTCATGAAGGAGTCTCCGGGTGGGTGGGGGAGGAGTTTTGAATCCCCAAAAATTGGTATTTGCTCTTTTCTCCAAAACTACACACACAATTTTGTTGAAACTTAACCACAACCTTCATCATCCGTCACATACCAAAGTGTAATGACTGTAACAAAATCGATGCTCGTGAAGGGAGTCTACGGAGGGGGGAAGGGGGGTTCTGATTCCCCCGGAATAGGTATTTGCTCTCTTTTCCAAACTACACACAGAATTTCAATGAAACTTGACCACAACCTTTATCACCCTTGATGTACCAAAGTTTGTTCATGGTATGGAAAAAATTTGGGTTGAAGGGGTCTGCAGGGGGTTTGAGTGACTGTTGCTGCTGATCCAGGTGAGCTTCAGGACAGGTGGTGTTATTTTTATATTCCATTTTATGTATCGTGAAGAGTTTTCTTGTTTTGATACGTCGTGTTTTTTTATTTCCGCTTGTGGCTAGTTTACTATTCCGCAGCTGTCTTGGAACACTGACACTACAAGTTGTTTTTATGGCTTTGATTTTGTCCTTTGACTGAAGGTATGTTTTCAGGATTAGCCTTATTCTACAGAGATATTCTTTGGTAATTGTTTTGCACATTTTTTGTGACATATTTAGCGGCCCTCCTCTACTCCAAGGTATTTATGTGATGCTTCATTCTATAGCTTCTGTATTGCTGTATCGAGGTAGATTTTTATGTTGTCTGTTTTTGTTGGTCTACCTTTACGAATGTGCATTTGGCACACTTACCTAGGCCAAATTCCGTGTGTGTGTGTGTGTGTGTGTGTGTGTGTTTTTCCTTTTTAAAATGCTGCCCCTTCACTTCATTATTTTTTTTCAGGTCCTATGCAAGAAGATTCTGTTGCTTAAATGTGCAATTTTTCTCTTTAACTGTACATAACGACATTTATTTTCTTCTTACATTTTCATTTCTTTCATTTTATTTCCAGGGCTTGATGGGACCAGCCGGAACAAAAGGGCAGAAAGGAGAAAAAGGATTTGATGGCCCAAGAGGTCTCAAAGGAGTTTCTGGAGAAACTGCCTCTTGTGGACCACCTGTAAGTCCTCAGCTATTGTAGTTATTATCCCATCATCACGTCATCACATTCTCAAATTTCTTACTGAATAAACATATATACATGTATACGCTGCTCAATGAGCCTTCAACATCGCAGCAAAGTAACAAACAACACGTTCAACATGGGTTTTCCATGCAATGTCGCATGAATATTCTTTAGAAACATTCTCTTATTCACTTGATTAAAACATTCCATTTGATTGTTGATGTTGCTGTTACTCTTGATATTATGACATGAAGAAAATGTATCCCCTATTCGGTCAAAGCTTGAAACATCCTGCCTTCCCTTCCAACAGCCTGTCCTTAAAGTGATGAAGGCGATAATAAAACATTTACATTCCAAATATTCAGAATACTGTTGTACATCAGCGTTTTATGTTTTCTAGGATTCATGTCCGACATTTCTGCTCTTGTTGGTCTCTCTGAAGCATGAGTCACATTTGCTCTACGGCTAGGATACGGCGGCCCCCTGAATTGACAGAAACGTGTGGCGGCCGCAGAGTTTCTGAGGTGGCCTCAGGGTGGCCCTACGCCGTATGGCTATCTTTTACAGGCCGTAGGGGTCTCCGTGGAATTAGAGTGCGGAGTTATAATTTTTTTTCATTTCTAGGTTGGCCATAGCAATTCGACAAGCCGTAGCCATGACGTAGATGTGTTCCACATCGACTGTACGTAAGGCGTACGGTGGGCTTGCGTTATTCGTGCGGCTGTCATTAGGCTCTTATCAATGAAAAATGAATTTTGCCAACCCCCAAAAAATTACGGCGGCCTCACTATTTCCATGGTCGCCGAAGGGTAGTCTTAAGGCGTCCCTGTGTTCAACGTATGGTGGCCTTGCGGTCTGTGTGACTACCTGCGGGCAATGCAGGTTCGACGCACGGTTGCCCTACGCTCACCGTGCGTCCTACGTACAGCCTCCGTGGCAGTCTGCGTTGACCGTGCGCTATCGCTAGAGATCGGAGATGCGCTATCGCTAGAGAGTATAGGTGTTTGCCACCAGTGTTGGGCACAAAAGCGATAATCCGATAACAGATAATTATCGGTTTACTTTTTTATCGGACTATTATCAGAAGTTAACTTCCATTTATCGTTATCGGACCAGTTAACTTCTGATAACTCGATTTTTTTTAGTCCCATAATGTCCGTTAATTTTTTGTCCAATAACATTTTTATCGTTTCCGGGTCACATTTCGCCGAACTAATTAATTATCAATGAGGAGAAAAATGTACATTGTTATAGATTACTTGTTTTACAAGATAATGCTGAATCAGGCCACTGCGTGAAAAAAATGGAAGAAGAAGAGGAGAAGGAAGAAGAAGAAGAAGAAGAAGAAGTCTTGCAATGGCGACTTCCTCAGCCATGCAGCTGCTAGGCTCTGCAGGTACTGGGTTCGGTCAAGGTTAGGAAACCCGAAAAATAAAAACATATGTGACTGCTACATTGTGTGACCGTGGAAATACTGCGGCCGCCCTATAATTGCTGGTGGCCGTAGATTTTTTAGACCCTACGGCCACCGAGCCAAATGTGACTGAAGCATTACCAGCACAGAGATCAGCAGCAGAATTGTAGGGCATTTAGCTGAGAAAAATAATTAAATATTATTATTGTCGATGACTGATTACTGAATCGAATGTTGTCATATCTGGTCCCTCATGCATGCCACTATAATGCTGCATACAGGGAGAAGATGGTCAACCAGGACCTAAAGGAGGACCAGGATATCCAGGAAGAGAGGTAATCCTCTACGCTCATAACGAACCGTCGTCGTCATGTTTATGTTTTGTTTGTATTTTTAGCTTTTTTGTTTGTGTTTAATTTCCTCGTTCGTGTGTATTTATTTCAGCATAAAATGGAACTTTATGAAACATGTTAATGTTTACTACTTCATATGTGACAATTGTCTCACATTACATAGATTTGCACAAGGAAATGTAGACAAGAGAAAAGGTAATTCCTCACATCCGGCTTGCATCATAAGGACTTGATGCTGCGATTGTGCGATTTTGAGGCACAGGAAAAATATCATATCAACTTTGCAATGGCAGTTCCATGCTTGTCCATTTGTCCATCCTCAATGGCAACATGTTATTAAACCCCATTGGATTTAGTCTGAAACGGAGGCTTATGGATATGGTTTCGATAGTTCTGATCGTGCGTGCGCGCGTGTGTGTTCACAACAATATCAGGCATGTATTGACCAATTTTATTCGTACTTGGCACAAAGACAACACATGGTAGCATACATATGCGTCATTTTTTTTTTTTGACGGCAGGTCCAAGATGGCCGACTGGCGACCATTTTAGTTGTAAAAAAAAAAAAAAACCAATGTCACCCGCAGGGTGACCCGTATCTTGCCAAAAGGTGACCACGTGTGACTTCTTTAAGGTCACACTGAGGTGAACAGAGCTGCTATCCACCAGAAGCGACTCCTTGAGGAATATCTGCCTACGAGAGATTCTGATGAGAATCGTTCTACAGAGTAACCATGAAAAATATGCTTTTGCCTCATAACGTCACCAAATGATGTCATAATGTCTCAAGCTTGACATATCTAGAAAGCACTCATCGAGGTGTTCAATTTGAGGTACTACACGATATGGTTCCTATAACTTGAAAATTTGACCTTGGGGTCAAATATGTTTGACATTAGGCGCTAACCATGAAGGTCAAGGCCAATCGCCACCAAAAATTAAGCAGCTGAGCGCCAGACCATGAACTATATTCCCATGAAGTTTGAAGACGATCCAATCAAAATTACTCAAAAAATAAGGGTTTTGTCGACTCCCCTGATTTGCGACAAAGTGACCTTGACCTTTGACCTTGACCTTCAAAATTTTATGCGCTGAAAGGGACCTCTATAGGCCTCTGATATGCGAAGTTACAAAAATTTCCAATGATAACTGTGCTCTACAGAGTGATTTATGCGTGATTACAGACCAAAAAAAAAAAACATATGAAGGTCAAGGCCAATCCCCACCAAAAATTAATCAGCTGAGCGCCAGACCATGAACTATATTCCCATGAAGTTTGAAGACGATCCAATCAAAATTACTCAAAAAAATAAGGGTTTCGTCGACTCCCCTGATTTGCGACAAAGTGACCTTGACCTTTGACCTCGACCTTCAAAATTTTGTGCACTGAAAGGGACCTCTATAGGCCTCTGATGTGTGAAGTTACAAAAATTTCCAATGATAACTGTGCTCTGCAGAATTTTTTATACGTGATTACAGACAAACAGACAAACAAACAACAACAAAAAAATATACAAGCTGACTAACATATCTTGCAAAAACTTCGTTTTGGCAAGATAAAAACCTCGGTGTCGAACACGGCCTTAACCATTTCTCGGGCATGCATTTACCAATCTTGTTTAAATTTGGCACACCGATAATAAATGATCGCTTACATATGCACGTCATTTTTTGTTTTTTGAGATCAGATTCAAGATGGCTGACTGGCGGCCATTTTAGTTGTAAAAAAAACGCCGATGTTGAACACGTCCTCAACCATTTCTCCAACATGCATTTCCCGATCTTGTTCAAACTTAGCACACAGATAATGAATGACGGCTTACATAAGCGTTCCACTTTTTTTTTCGAGATCAGATCCAAGATGGTCGACTGGTGGCTATTTTGTTACTTAAATGTGTCCACAACTATTTCTCACACATGCATGTTCCAATTTTGTTTGAACTTGGTGTAAGCACAGTACATGATGGCATACACGTGCCCCTCACTTTATTTTGTGACCTGATCAAAGATAGCCGATTGGTAGACTGGCGGCCATTTTAGTTGACATAAATATGGGCTCGCCCTTTCATGCCATACAGCAAAATTATTAAAAACAACAGGGGCTTTGACATTTTATGTCTTTTTTAATTGTTAAAATTGGAATGTGAGCAGCACATTGGAGTTTTTAAACCAATAAAATGTTGAGTTTAATCGGCCACTAATCGTGGGTCTTAAGCGGGAGTCTTGTTCGAGTGTTCTCGGATGAGCATTCATGAAATTTGTTCGTCTGGCATCCACACACAACATTATGATTCTTCCTGTCTTGGTCTTGCCAGCTTTCCCTTCAGGTACTTCTTGGCCTTACTGTATAGTCAAGCTTAGTCATTGGTATATTACAAAATGAAATGGATCGGGAGGTCACAAAAGCAATCAGGTTTGAATTTTTTGATGGAAATGACAACGATTGGACAACTTACACATGATAAAATATCACCTGTTTAGCCCAATACAGTAAAAGTCTGACCAATGTGGCAGTGATTCTCACTGTCCAAGCTGTCCTGACCCTAACATTAACCCTAACAGCTCGGTTTATTTCGGGGAGTGTGCAACACCCTATCTTTTTTACTGAAAAGCTTTCCTGACATTAGCTTTGAGTAGCGCATTGGCCATTTCTGGCCAAAATGTATCAGATAACTCAAAGCAACTCGCTTTCAGCATCCTGCTGCAAATGATGCCTATCATAAACATCAAATTGTCTGCACATCAGGTTTCCTATATGTCAAGAAGAAAATAGTTGATTTGTCCACGATGAAAGACGAAAAGGTGATTACAATTCGGGCCTTACCTTTGGTGAAGCAAAAGAGAGAGATGGGAAAATGGGAAGTGATATGTCAGGTTTCCTATTCTTCAGATTGCCAAGCTATCAAGTTTCCTATTTGCCGAGATGTCTTGTTGCCGAGATGTCTTGTTGCCGAGACGTCTGGTTGCCGAGACGTCTGGTTGCCGAGACGTCTGGTTGCCTCAATGTCAAGTTGGAAATGCTGCTCCCAGTCTGTCTGTGCACAGCATAATGCATGAGCACAACAAAAATGACATGACATGATAGTCATGAGTCAATCAATTGACCACAGGAATAAGTGAAACAATCAACTGTCAACGATGTACAGAATGACAAGCTTTAGGAATAGAACGTTTTGTTTATTTTCATCTTTTTGTTTTGATCTATTCCAAAGCCTACAGATAATTTATCATTAATTACAATTGCCATTCCTATATTCATTTTCCATCCCCTTTGAAGGGTGAAATTGGAGTGCCAGGAGGGAGAGGAGAGCCCGGCATACAAGGAGTGCAGGTATATGGGTACACTGATATAATATAGTTTTTATTTTTTTATTTTCAAAAGACAAAGGACATATTGTAATATGAGACAAAGCCCAAATAATTTAAACTGAAAAACAATTGCTCAATCCACCCACAATGGCTTGCAGAGTGGAAATGGTACCGCAATGGTTTTTTTATAGGGTTGTTATTATACAATTGTGTGGGGTTATCCCAAAAGTTTCCCCCTTTCATTTTACAAAGGTGTGAACCTAGACTTTTTGGACCATACAAGGAGTGAACTGGGGCTATGGCTTAACACAGGAGAAGAAAAAAAAAAAGGGTAACTTTTGAATGGAATGGTAAATGGTTAGAAAAGAGTCAGGATAGGTTGGGAGGATGACCCTGTTGAGAAAGGTGTTGCAAGATCCCCTGAACCCAACCCCTGTATATCCTCCTCGTTCTTGATTATATGTTTCCTATCCTAAACGTCCACAGCCTGTGGGTTCTCTGGGTGATGGTATAGCTGGCATTATTAAATACAAAATGTTCAGTGCACAGAACAAAAGGACCAAGAAAAATATTAACCAGACTCAGTGACGTTGTGGGTCGAGCGTCTGCTCTGAGTCTGGGAGGTCGGTGGTTCGAACCCGAGCCGAATCGCACCAAAGACTTTAAAATTGGTATGTGCTGCTTCCTTACTTGAGGTTCAGAATTTTAAAAAGGATTGAGTTTGGAAAAATGTGAAAAAATAACCATAACTCAGTAATAATAGTGCAAGCTGTAATGGGCCTCATGGCCTCCCCCACATTAAAGTTCCTTGTTTGGGAACTCATATTATTGCTCCAAACACGTGAAGCAAAACACAGGGTTAAGCAATTAGTTCACTTCTGTCTGTCTGTTTGTCGACAAACGTCAACTTATGATCAAGGAAAAACTTGATTTCAATTGAATGCTGTATTTTGAACACAGATTGGAAAACAAATTTGTAGTTTAGTAGGACTTTGGCTCTGAATTCACCCTGACCACAATGCCCAGCGAGTGAGATAATTGTTTTACTTTGTCTGCCTGTCTGGCAGTTAAACAAAATTGAAAATCATTCCAAACAGGAAACTTACTGTTTTTAAAGACGTCATAAAGGACACAAACAACAGGCACAAAGAACTCATGTAACGTGGTTTAAAAGGTGGTGCAAAAATCACTGTGTCAACATTGGTAAACTTCTGGAATTTCCTTTTTTTTCTATGACCTTTAAAATCATTATTTTATTTCATTTGACATATTTGAATGCTGTAGAACAGAAATCACCTTTTTGGCACTTTCAAAACCCTTCTGCTTCGCAGTGCTTGGGAAAGAAATATTACGTCATTTTACATCATCACGACCAATCAAATTTTCTGCTTGTAGACCCCACCCATGTACCTGTTTCTCAAAATAGCGCGGGATAATGTGGTTTATGAACTCTCTAGTTATTATTGGTCTACAGTCTAATCTTATGGTATTTATTGTGGACAGGCAGAGGACTACCAAATGTTAATCACCTCACACATGGTTGAGTGTTTAAATACACATCCCTGATCTTCACCATTAACTCCATCAATTTGATTCACTGGTGAAAGCACCATGATTATCGTCACTCATCACTTTTCATTATTAATTGGACCTTGGTAATAGTTTTCAGGATGCACATAATTCATTCCTTCACCGTCACCCATAGGTGATGGATGATAAGATGTACACAATAAGCAGAATTTATGGTTATTATCATAGATTATGTACTGTAGGAATTTTCCATGCGATGGTTAATTTTGGACGTGCACATCCATGTCATCAAGCTTACAATGGTAGGAGGTGCAAGCGTCCAAACACCAAAGAGCAGTGAAGGAATGAATCATGCTCTGAACATTCTTCCCTCTGTTCTCCAAGGAAAGTTTACTCAGTCATTCTGCTTCAAATCTGACACACATCTCTCGCAGGGGCCCATGGGTGCTCCGGGAAAGGCTGGAAATGGTGGCAAGAGGGGAAGAAAGGTATGATTCCATCTGTTCCTCATTATCAGTCCGACCCACTCTGATGTTTATGAATCCAAACCCGTGGTATTGTTTTTGATGACAACAAAGATCATTTAGCTCGATGTGATCTCACGTAGTATTCCCGCATTCAAGTGGCCGAATACGAGGTCAGATCGTATTCAAGGAATACGAGGTTTCCAACTCTTTCATTAAAAAAATATATTTCTAGGTTGAGCCATCAGCCGGAAAGCTTTTGACAAGTGTTTTGGGACCATAGTAATTTAATTCGAATGCAATTTCTTGAATGGAAGAAACCATCAATGCACAGTAATGAATTGACACGTTACGTAATGAGGTTAAACTTCTTATTATTCTTTCGTACGCAGCACACTGCTGCAAGTAGCATTGTTTGACTGAAAGCACAGCTGTGCTGGTGATGCAGTGAACCCTGTAGGTTACAGCAGGAATTTTTAATTTGTTCAGGCTGCTGGCGATAGCTCGCCTACTCTTTGTGAAAAGCACCACGGGATCTTTAACATCCATGAACTAATGCTGGCAGACAGGACTCCCAGCTTAACGTCCATCCGAAGGACGACGCATACATTGATGAATCACCCTGCCTATGAAATGCCAGGAAGACAGCTTATGGCTGAGTTGGGATTCGAACCCAGGCTAGACAGCTCAGAGATGACTGTGCATACCACTTGGCTACCCTGTCAGCTCAAATGAGCAATATACACACTAAACAGACAACTGTGCTGTCTCAGACATGACTACTGCCCGATAATGTTCGGCCCAATCTGACCATAACTTCTCGAGCAGAGATGGATTGGGAAGTTGTAAATCATCTCCTATATAGTCCAGACTTGTTACCTTGTGATTTTCATCTCTTTTCACCACTCAAATAACATCTGGATGGCATTAAGTGTATGAATGATGAAGACTTCAAACCAGATGCTCTGGACATGGCTGCCAAACCGTACCAAAGATTTATATACAGATGGAATCAAGATGTGACCATATGACGGGACAGGTATGTGCATTTATCAGGGGAATGCCTTAAGAGAAAAGTGAAGTTTCATCAACCTTCCAATACTTGATATGCTGGAGTGAAAGGTCCACATCAACTTTGGGAATCCAATTCCTAACTAATACGAGTTCATGAAACCAAACTCCTAACTTTAGCCAAACATCATGGGACTATTTACAGACCATTTGTTTGTTCCACTTTAAAATATGGTGGATACTTTTTAACCCCTATCATTTGACTCCCCCCCCCCTTCCCCTCCTCAATCTGCTCAACTCATGCACCGTTCCTCCCCCCCACTACCCCCCTTTACTCCTATCTCCTTACCACCTTCTTCTCTTCTCTTCCCACACTCCCCTCCCCTCCTTTATCTCTCCAATTATCTTACCTTCTGTTCTTTTTCTTAATTTTCATTTTTCAATTGAACCTCTCCTCCCCCCCCCCAATTAATCCATAATACATTCAGGTCCTACACCTCAATATTTGGTAACACTTTTTGCAAAATGTGTTGAAATGATAACACCATGTTATAACGTTCGTTTTCCTTTTCACACAAAAACAAATGTGCTTTTGAGTTGATAAGATTGTTTCTGTATATTTTGGGGCCGTCCACATATTATAAATGCAAAATGGCCTGCAATGGTTGGAGGTGCCAGCTGAAAGTTTGCAATAGATAAAAAAAAAATTATACAAAATTGAGACTCTAGATTGAGGCGATGGAGTATAAAATGCCAAAGAACTAATACTGGGTCATAGGGCCACAGGTGGATGCAACAAGAAAGTGAATGAAAAATAAAACAAGAAAGGAGGGGAAGAAACCACAAGTAAAAGGTTGTAGGTTATGTATATGGTTTATGGGGGTAGAAAAAAGCATCACAGGTAGGGATTGGGGATGACATGAGATGGTAGTGCACCACGTGCTTGAAGCCCTGAAGGAAAATGTGGGATTGAACAGCCTCGCTCGGCAAGGTGGTTCCACAAATGGGAGAAGAGATGGATGAAAGAATGAATGTGTGTGGAAAGCCTGGATATTGGAACGAATATTAGGAAAGGGAGTTACTGGAAGAATGCTTGCATCCTGGAGAATCTGTGCAGGGTTGGAGGGTTGAGTGTAGAGGGAGCTAGGACCAGTCAAGAAACGGCAATAAACAGAGAAGCCACCATCCTATCTATGATGTGAGAGCAATAGACCTTGTGCTTTGGCCTCATCAGAGATTTCAATAATGTTAAGAGCATTGGATTGAACAGATTCCAGGAGAGACAATGTGATGTTGTGTGCTCTCCATGGGAAAGATCAGTACTTCATTGAACTACAGACAAGGGCATTGGAGGCTGTCAGAAATTATCATTTTTAAAGGATGACTTAGAATAATGGAATATTCCCAGTCGGTAGCTTGCTTTGGAGACTACCTTTGTTATATGGTCAGACTGGAGAGGTGATGGAAGATGGTGAGGCTTGCTATAAGTTCAAGAGACCAAACCTCTTCCAGTGGATGACCATGTAAATAGATATGTGGGCAAGTTTGAGTATCATTCCAGAATAACAGCATGAGACTATGAGATTCACTAGGATTGAAAGACATTTTCCATTAATCGCACCAGCATCAAATTAATTACACATCAGCAGAGGGTGATGCAGTTGCTGTTTGCCTGTCAAAGGTATGGGGTACACTATGACAATGTGAAGTCACCTGCATAAAGGAAGAGGAGGTTTTGCGGAGCTTCGGAGAGGTCGTTCAGGTTGATGAGTAACAATACCGGGCCTAAAATGCTGCCTTGAGGCACTCCAGCCTCCACTCTGAGAGGAGAAATGGTTCCAATGATAGCAACACATTGATTGTGAGAGTAAAGGAAGTCAGTAATCCAGATTTGAAGAAGGCCTCGTATGCCGCAGGCAGCAAGCTCGGCAAGCAGAACAGAATTTTGACAACTCTACCCTTCCCTTCCTCCCTTCCTCTCTCATCTTCTCTTTCTGTTCTTTGTTTTTCATTTTCATAATCTATCAGTTCCTACCTCCTTTATAGATGATCCATTATACGAGTATAGTGCAATCACGATGTTGTTGTAATTTGTTCACGATACCCATTAATCATAGTGAATTGTTCGAATTTTCCATCCACACATGTTCATCTCTCCAAGCATTGATGATTGTAAATTTATCGAAATACAATGAAATGCAGCAAAACCTGCTGAGTCAGTCACATGTGATGAGTTCCATTTCTTTTTGCTGTTTAAAATTCATACAGCTTATTGAATTCTAATTTGATTTAAGCTGATGACTAAATGAGTGCCTTGTCACATTGTTAGGGAGATACTGGAATCGATGGAGATCCAGGAATTAACGGAGCCACAGGAAAACCGGTACAGTGGTGGCTCACGACCGATTTAGAGAGCTGAAGCTGATCAAAGGGATTGCAACATGTTATCATTTACACAGTTAAACTTCTTATTATCTTTAGTGCAACTGCATTATGGAAGGGATTGCCTGTTTGAATTTTTTTAATTTCTAATGAAGAATTTTACAACACACAATAATCATTTATCCAAACAATTGAATCAGAGTAGGTGTCAACATCGTGAAATGATTCTTGATTGTTTAGGTTAGATTGATGGAGAGTCAAATGTCTGCATTTATGTGCCTGTGTCAATGCAGGGTCCCAAAGGGACACAAGGTACAAATGGTGACCATGGCAAGCCAGGCCCACCAGTAAGTTGCTTTCTAAACCTTTAGGGAGGTGGGGAGAGGGCAACAGGGTCCATCCAGAACCAGTCATGAACGTTTCCATAGCTGAGAAGTTACTCTGGACAGGTAGCAGGGTGCTGCTGAAGCAACTCTCAATGTGGACAGGAATTTATTAATTGGCAATGGTACTGGCACACAATGGCCAAATCATTTTGAAAAGCAATGTGGGATCCTTGATGTTGACAAGTGAATATTAGCAGATGGGACCTGCCAGCTCAATGCTACATCCGATGCATACGATGTCTACTGATGCAACACCCTGCCTGAGATGCACCAGGGTGACAATTTATAGTTGGGATTTGAATTGTATCAAACGAGACACCTCAAAAGCAAGTTTGCAACCTCTAAGCGTACCTCTCAGCCCTCTCATGTTACTGCCTCCTTTAGTTAACCTTGCCAATTTCCAAAGGGAGGGGAAAGGCTATTGTACCCAGTCTGCGTTAGTGTGCATCGCTACACAGATCATTCATTCTCAGATCTAAGATACATTACATATGTATATATATATATATATATATATATATATATATATATATATATATATATATATATATATATATATATATATATGTATTGTTACGGTTGCGGGTACAAAGTGTATTATGAGGGGGTTAATCCTCGTCTCTCCTCGGAAGAACCGGACCTGGGGCCACTGCTCACAATTAACTTTGTGGTGCAGTGGGTTGCTTAACAACCAGGAATGCCAATCAGATAACCACAAGTTCCAGTGTCCACCGTCTAATTTTCCGTTTAACTAGAGGTCACGTGGCCTCTTGACCGGGGAATGCGCCCTCGGTGTTGCACTAATCTTATCTTGATTAGATCTTAAGTAATGCATCCGAGCGTTTACCACTGGTGCATGCTGACTATGACAGGTTAATTAATTTGGGAATTATAATCTCCCAGTTTATCTCGGTTCGGACAATGCTGGATCAATGGAAGGAAATGACAATCTCGGACAGGTGGAAATATCAACACGGAATTTATTATTCAGAAAAATAAATAAACTGAAGGACTTTTTATTTCCTTGTCAATTAAATGGATGAATTCATATAAAATGTTCAATCAACAAAATAATCTCAAACAAATAAAGAATTCAACAATAATTTATAGAAAAATGGACAAAGAGCAGATGCTTATCACTATGCCTTACTTTACAATTAAACACAAGACACAGGTACCAATCAGACCATTCAGGGGGAAAAAGAAGTCTGGTCTCAGCTTACGAAGGCAGAAGTCGTCGTGCGTCTACTAAAATGACCCAAAATGTGTGAGCATGCCTTGGTCTACCTCTCCAAATGAGCTCTCCACAGCTTGGCTCGTTTCCGCTGCCAGTGCCCTGCCTCGCCATGCAGCCACCCGCAAACAGGCTCGAACACCAATCAATGTCACGTCGTCACCCCCAGGAATCAGTACGCCAATAACCAGGTACACCAAGAACCAGGTACGCCAAGAGTCAGGTACCCAAGAGCCAGGTAGGAACAGTCCAATTGTCACCAACCGCTGTTGCTGCTGTCCCCAACCATCAGGAGCTGTCACCAACTGTCAGCAGGATCTCTCCCCAACTGCTACAAGGCAGTCCTGCTGTCCTTTTTTGGCGACCAGTGTGGACGGAGCCTCAAGCACGACTTCAGCCAAATCCAGCTTGCCTATTGGCGCATCGCTGCACGCGACCTCCAACTGTCCATTCTCACAGTCATTCTTTCCTGACCATCGAACGAGATGCAACTCCCAATTAACACAGGCCTGGCTTAGCATGCCATGTTCGGGGTGCTGGATGAACGCCAGAACAAGCAGAAACACGAAGCGCCTACAGAATGTCAACGGCAATTATCACTTCTTTCTTTAACCTGATATGATGAAGAGCCAGCCAGCATCCATAGAGCTGCTGAACGGGGTGTCGATTGCCGATGGAAAAAGGTGGGTGTCAAACGTCAATGAAAGAAAATGGGTGTCGAACGTCAATGGAAGAAGGTGGGTGCTTGAGGAAAATGATTCAAGACCACAGCCGTGTTTGACCGTCAGAATGAACTGTTCAGGATAAGCTTGCTGTGTGTTTAATGACTCAAATGTCCTGAAAGTCCATTGTGTCTTGATGGAAAGGGAATAGACGAGCATCCGTTGGGCTAACGGCTATCTTATCACGTGCACGAACGATGAACTTCGCTCATGCAGAAATTAAAACTAACGTAAAATTATACGTCATGAATGTGTCGTAAAGAGGAAAAGGTTATCCCATAAGAAAGAAAGGGAACCTGTTCTCTACCCTTCTCCAATGCATCTAAGAGTTAGAATCCCACCAGACAAGGGGATGGGTCTATTCTGAACATGCATTTATGGAAATAACTGTCTGAAGACCTGGATGTTGTGTGCATTACTCAGAACCGATTCTGAAATCCACAACAATATATATGTGTGTGTGTGTGTGTGTATCGAACCATGTGGAGTGTGATGAGCACTCCCTCGATCCGTATTGAACGCAGTCCTACACCAAAGTGTCACCTTGTAGATTATGCAGTTTTACCGTGTGAGACATAATCCGTGGCGATGCTCACCATAACAGTCAGGAAGTGCGTCTGATATATGTATATACCTAACAACTAAAAAGACATTCACAAATAGTACATACAGGAGAATCCTAATGCTACACACCCCATCAGCTACCAGACTGGTTTCATTGCTTATTGGTGAATCATCAGTGATAGCACAGACGGCAATGCCCACCAATGAGGCTCCCAAGCACAGAACACGTGCAAACGTCAAAAGCAGTCAATATATAAATTAAGAAAGACCCACCCACATCTCTCACCTGTGAAAAAGCGTTTCCCTTGTCTCGGCCTTCTTTGGTTGCTTTATGCAGCTTCTTTAGTTAGATGATTGTGGGAGGTGTCAATTATTTATATAATACTAGTCACCTGGGTTGAGTTGATTAGGTGAGAGCTGATTGGCAATTCCCTCCATTCACAGGTGTGAGATGTTACTCACATGGTTTACTTTATACTCAGAGTTAGGGTTCACGCAGCATGGGAAGCGGTTGCTGCAATTGGGAGACAGCCGAACACACAGACGCAATGCTTTCCCTAACACGAAAGTTCAGCAATGGCATGTTCGAAACATTAAGAAATTCAAACCATTTGACTGAAAGAGTGAATTATTATGCAAAAAATTAATTTAGGGGTACTACAATAACAATAACGAAACTCACCGAAAGTTTAGGGTAGCTATGTACTGAAATCGCCTCCAAACAACCATGACAAAATCATGGTCACATTCATGGTTCAATCGGAAGGAATCGGGATGGGACGTAATGACGTAAGACATGACGTAATGTACGAGTTTAAACCAATGAGAGCTGCCCCATTCACATGTTGTTTGGGAAAAAAAAATGTTCACGGCTGGAGAATCACCCTGGATGGCTTGGAGGGACACACAAAATAATGCTGCCCCTGGTGTTTTATTGTAACAAACAATCTTTATATGAAAAAAAAATTGAAGGCATAATTGCAGGCCCCTATAAGGTCCAGGCCCTGGTGTCGTTACCCCACCCCCTCAACCCCCTCCCCTCGGTACCCCTGGCAGTGTCCCCTTCAGGTTGGACCAGGAATTTGGATTTGTTCAGGGGGGCGGCGATAGCTCTTTTACTCTTCACAAAGGACACAGTGGGATCTTTAACGTCCACCAATTAATGCTGACTGACAGGATGCGTAGTTTAATGTGCATCCAAGGGATGGCACACACATTCGTGCCTCACCCTGCTTGTGAAACACCAGGAAGGAAGTTTATAGCTGGCCTGAGATTCAAACGCAGACGAGACAGCTCAGATGTGAGTTTGTTTTATTGTAAACTAGCAAATGTATCCATCCCCAGTGACGGGAAAAGCAAGCAAAAGTACTTGTCTGCAGTGACAGAAAAAGTTTAAGCTGATCTATCAATTTTAATTTTTTATGGACTTTGAAAAGGTTAATTGTGTTGTACTCTTGGTTTCACACAGATCCAAAACTCTGAGCTACTGATACCGCCCACCATGAAATGATTGTGCAACATCGGACAACAGATGTTCCAACTGTCGAAAAAGAGGACAAAATATCCTGCTTGCAAAATCGAATTTGGCATCAATATTATTCATCCCTATTCTCCCATAATTTCAAAAGTGAATTTTGAGCTTTTCAAACGTAGCACAGGAAGGAGCCGCCGTAAACGGGAGGCAGCCGAACACACGGACAGACACCACGGTTCACATTATGTAATAGACTAGGTGAATACACCCGGCGCTGCCCGGGTTCTTTTTGAATGAATTTAATCTTCTAAACATATGTCTGACGCGAGCACAGTATCAGTTCCCTATTGGGCCATGGCAGTCATAGGCTCAGGGGGTTGGTGAGGGGGAAACACACCCCCTCCCCCCCCCCCGGCCGAGGGGCCTTGCCACACAGCCTCTAACCTTCCTGGGGCCCATCCCGACGTTTCAGTGGTTAGCTCCTATCTTTCACCTTTCAGGAGATTAGCGCGTGCAGACAAACAAACAAACAGACAAACAAAAACTTAAAATCATATGTTAGATATATTGTATATGGCGTTGGCCCCATGTCATTCGGCTCAACTTGAAAAATTAACGTTACGAAATCAGGTGATGACGTCATAATTCGGAAGTCGGAAGTACAATTCTTTTACATCGCGACACTCCCGGGAACATGTTCTGTCAGCATGTGAAGTTTGGTGAGGATCAGTCCAGTATTTTTCGCGTGCATAGGTCACAGAGAAATACACAGACACACTTTCAATTTTATATATATATATATAGATTACTCACTCCAAATCCTGTTTATTTTCATCTTGCAAAAATGGATAGGGAAAACACAAATGGTGATTTGGTCACAATCACCAACTAAATCAAATAAATGTATATGCATTTTAATTATCCTTTATCTCTTTGGTATGTTTTAGGGAGATTTCGGCCCACAAGGAATTCACGGTGAACCCGGTCCAATTGGGCCACAGGTCAGTGCCTTTTGATATATTTATATTCCCTGATTGCAAATAGTCAGATACATTGCAATTGGCTACATCTTCTGACCGTTTTATCCTTAGATGTCTCAACCTGGAACTCACTATTTTCCTTTATACGTGCATGCTTAGTCCAACAAGTCAGTCCAGTCAAGTTTGTGAAAATGCCCAAAAATGACTGCATAAAGACAGACCGATCAAATGTTAAAAGATAAAACATCATTCTTTAATTGCATCATTTTCGCAATAACTTTATCGCTCTCACGTTTTATGATTAATGTAAGACTTTAAATTGGTCTCTTCCATTAATCTGTCACACAACACCATTATACCATTGTCTGCTGCCTATGTGCTTGTTGTGGCAGGAGAGTGATTCGTGTATTTTGTCTGTCTGTCAATGAAACAGGGCCTCCCTGGTTTGCTGGGACAAAAAGGAAAACAAGGAGCCAAAGGAGATAATGTAAGTAAGGTATATGTTTCCTGGAATAAAACTGCATATATATATATATATATATATATATATATATATATATATATATATATATATATATATATATATATATATATATATATATATATATATATATATATATATATATATATATATATACATATATATACATATATATATATATATAGCCTGGTGTGTTGGTGCAGTGGTTAGGGCAGCGGCTTGGGATCCAAAAGGTCCTGTGTTCAAGCCCCGTTGGGCCACTGAATTAATACACCAGGGGGTTGACTCAGCCTCTCATCCTTCCGAGGTCGGCGAAATGAGTACCAGTGTACTGGGCCGGTGTATAACCCTGTTAAAATAGGTGTACCATATCCCTGTGTCGTAAGAGGCGACCAGGGTTGCGTCAGGAAGGGTATCCGGCGTAAAACATGTGCCAAATCACGATGCGGATCATACGGATGATCCGCTGTGGCGACCCCTAATGGGAGCAGCCGAAAGAAGAAGAAAATATATATATAAATATATACAGTAGACTAGGCATAAGTCGGCAGCATGTAACTCGTCACTTCGCCTAAGTCGGCAGCGTCAAAAAGTCCCGAATTTATCTCATGTTAAGTCCCTATGAATAAAGGGTCATCCCTCTGTAAGTCGTCATCTCTAAGTCGTCACTTCGTCTAAGTCGTCAGATGTTGTCCGTTCCCACGTAATGGAAACTCAAGTAAATTACCACTCCTAACTCGTCACATGGAACTGCTGCCTCGTGAAAATCCCGATTTCATGGAATCGTGATGCTCGCTCATTGGTTTACACCGCCAGTGATAGGCTATTTATAACTGCATGCATGATCGCACTGCATGCAGGACAATGGCGACTAAGCGTAAGCTTACAACTAAAACCTACCAAGAAAAATAGGACATTATCCAGTTTTGCGAGGCAAACCCACTGATGAAGAAAACAGCCATAGCTGAGAAGTTGGACATCAAACGGCAGACATTGAACGATATCTTGAAGAATAAGGGCACGATGTTTGGACAAGTGGAGAAGATCGCGAGGCCGGTGGTAAGTGTGAAACGCGTGAGATGTGTGTCCTTTGAAGATGTCGATGACGCGCTCATCATCTGGTTTCGGCAAATGTCGGCTCAGCCAAATATTCGGTTGGACGGTGAAATGTTGCTGCTGAAGGCACGTAAATTCGCTGCGGACCTCGGGCATGATGATGCCGAGACCTTGCCGATGCACTGGATAGACAGATTCAAAGTGAGGTGGGGAATCGGCAAGGTCAAGAAGTGCGGCGAATCAGGCAGCGTGGATTCGGCAGTGGTGCACCACTGGAAGGATGGCAAATTGAAAGACATCTTGGAAAGGTATCAGCCTCGGGACATGTACAATGCCGATGAGACTGGGCTTTTCTGGCAGGTGCTGCCAGAAAAGTCTCTGGGGTTCGTTGGTCAATCCCATCATGGTGATAAGCAGGCGAAGTTGTTGTCTTACAGTTGTTCATTATCTTTACTTTTGATAAACTGATTCATGAATTCCATCTTTGCTTGATCACATTCCAACTCACCAATGAACCCCCACCTATGCCCCGAGGATTGTGTTTTCCTTTTGGTACAATAGCCGGCTCTCACACATACGTGTCCAGGCCACGCGCGACTTCATCCTTCACCCCACAGTCATCATGAATGTTCACATACGCGTAAGTCGTCACTTTTTTCTCGGTCCCGATGGTGACAACTTACGCCTAGTCTACTGTATGTATATATATATATATATATATATATATATATATATATATATATATATATATATATATATATATATATATATATATATATATATATATATATAGTAGTATATGCTTTCATTTTGTTTGATTTCTTCAAATATGCTCAGCATAGGAGGCAGCTCTGATTTTATGTATTTAATTTATTTCCCTGATTTAGTAACCTCCATTGCCAGATTTAGACTTGGTGAGGCCCTAAGCTTTATAAAGCTTGGAGGCCCCTCGTTAAAAAATTACACCAGAAGGTCTCGCAAAAATTGAAAACTTATATGCCTTTTAATTATTTCTCAAATCATCCAAAATTGATCTCTATTAGCCATGAACTGAATAAGTTCATCACATATTGTCTTACACAAATATGAGGAGACCCAGATCCTCTGTTTGCATATTGTTTTATGTGGTTGGAAAGAAATGGATCAAACTTAGCAATTAATTCTAACAGGCCAAGGTAGTTGACATTATCTGGCGATTTGGCGGCTTAATGGCAATTTTTCGTCATGATGGTTTCCCACACCAAGGTAGCAGTTCTTTAGACCTCATTCACACATTTTTACACGTCTTCTCACATTTTTTGAGGCCCCTGCGGATTGTGAGGCCCTAAGCTGTAGCTTGTTTGGGTTTGGCTTATACCTAAATCTGGCACTGGTAACCTCACATTCCATGTTCAAATTTTGTTAACATTTGAGAAGCTCAGACTTTGACTTTCATTTCTAATGACCTCAGGGACTGGATTTCCTTGCGGGTTTGATCCAGTCTCGCCATAACGGCTAGTCCTACTCATCAAAACACTTTACTCTTCCCGGGTAGCCATTTGGGTGCTTTCAAACCTTGGGGGCTCATCATCTGGCACAATAGCTCTATCCAATCAGCTCTCACCTAATCAATTACCCCAGGTGGCTAGGATTCCAATACATTAATGCCCATGCTCTTCCATCCAATGAAAGCTGTATAAAGCAACCAAGAAAAGCTACACAAGATAAGCCATTTGTTGTTTCAACTCCTACCCGGGTTCTGATCATGAGCATCACGAGAAAAGGATTGAGCACAGACAAACATTGCTGAGAAGGCAATGGCAAACCACCCAGTATAACCCTTTCCAATAATCTGTTTTGGCCACACCAAGGCTCTGCATCAAGTATGGTATATGAAATCAACTCAAATTGTGAGGTTTGAGGGGAACAAATTTTGTACATGTTAGGTTAGTGTGGTCTGTGTGTTCATGTCAGTTAAAAATTGGATTTTGTAACCAAGGGACCCTTCGAGTGAAGTTTTACTGTGCTCATGTATGATCAGCGGTGTAGCTGACATCGAAATTAGGGAGGAAAATCTGATTCATACCTGTCCTTTCTGTGAACCAGGCAAGGCAAGGACGTGGTCTGACGAGAAGGGATTTTGAACATTAGTGGGGCAACTTAGCTAAATATAGCATAACAATTGTGCATTTTGTGAGGAAAGCACCAAATTTGGCACACTAGTAGCCTATCATATTATGAACAGATTTGGATATTGGGCCATCTCAAAATTTTTGATGGCAGTGGAAAATGACTGCCACAGCCATCAGCGGCGGAATTTGAGATGGCCCAATATCCAAATCTGTTCATAATATGATAGGCTACTAGTGTGCCAAATTTGGTGCTTTCCTCACAAAATGCACAATTGTTATGCTAAGTTGCCCCACTACATGTCTGCTTCCCGAGTGTAGCTTTTTAAATCTCCCTGCAGCCTATGATGGTTTAAGAAGTGCCTTGATGCCACAGAAACAGTTGGTATCACTGTGGCAACACCTGCATACTGCATGAGTCCATCTCGGAGGAGGAGCGCTCAGTCGCTGTGAGTGTGGCCGAGGGGAAGGTGATAAAGTGTTGCATACTGGGGTGCGAAGACAGAAGCAAGTCAAAAGCCAGTGGGAATTGAGTACTAGCTCAATTCAAGCTGAAACCTCATATCAGAAGAGGGAGAACAGCAGCTAAGTCAAAGAGGAAAATCAATGTTCCTCTCCTTCACAGCCCAGATGTAAGAAAGCAGTTTCAGTCTGAAATCAAGCTAGCACTTCTTCTTTAATGTCCATAATTATTCCCATATTTTAGAGGGGTTGGCTAGGGGAAGCTCAGCCCAAGTCATTCATGGACTGGCTGGCCAGGCCTGATGTTTGATTATGGTTAGGGCAGGAATTCGGAATTTGGCCATGGTGCTGGCGAGAGCTCACCTCCTCTTCACGAAGGACACCATTGGATCTTTAACATTCAACAACTCGCGTCGGCAGACAGGACACCCAGTTTAACGACCATCTGATGGACAGCACACACACATTCATGAAACATCAGGATGACAGTTTATAGTTGGGCTGCGATTCAAACCCAAGCTCGACAGTTTAGAGGCAAGTGTACGTACCTCAAGGTCATCCTGCCAGCCTGAAATCAAGTGAGCACTTGATCTTTCCAAAGACGACATAAACGCTGGCAGCATCAGTGATCACTGATGTGCTCTCCAAGATGCCATATCCATTATATATATATATATATATACATATACATATATACATATATATATATACATATACATATATATATATATATATATATATATATATATATGTATATGTATATATATATATATATATGTATATATATATATGTATATATGTATATGTATATATATATATATATATATATATGTATATATATATATATATATATATATATATATATATATATATATATATATATATATATATATATATATATATATATATATATATATATATATATATATATATATATATATATATATATATATATATATATATATATATATATATATATATATATATATATATATATATATATATATATATATATATATATATATATATATATATATATATATATATATATATATATGTATATATGTATATATATATGTATATATATATATATATATGTATATATATATATATATATATGTATATATATATATATGTATATATATATATATATATATACACACAATGCCATGACAATATCACTTGGCCACCCCTCATACAAGCACACTGACTGGTTTGACAAGAATGACTCCAGCATTCAGTCACTGCGACTTACAGTCCACAATGCCAGACTTGCATGCTTGTCAAGTCCAGGGACTGATACTGCAAAGCAGAGACTCCACAGAGGCAAAATCTGTTCTTCAATGCCAGCTTCGCCACATGCAGTTCCAGCAAAGCAGATGAGCTCCAGGAACTAGTGGACAAGAACAACACAAATAGCTTCTTTGCTGTTTTGAAAACTGTCTGTGGACAAAACAGTTTGCCAACCTGTCCAGTCTTGACTGCAGATGGAAGCATACCTCTGACAGAGCAAACAGAAATTCTTGCGTGCTGGAAAAACTTTGACACTTTAACAGAAAACTTTGATGCTCTTCTCAATAAGCCCTCTACAGTAAGAGCTCGTATCCTGTAACAGGTAGACCAACATCCAAAACAGACTGTCCTCAACAACCCACCCTCTTTCCTGGAATTCTGTTATTTAGCCCATGAAGAATATAATGGCTCCTTGTTTTGATGGGATACCCTCAGAAGTCTTAAAACATGCTGACAACTCACTTGTTTGTGCTCTGCATTAGCTTTTTTTGGATTATTGGGATGCTGAAGACATACCTCAAGCTTTCAGAGATGCAATCATATTTCCAGTCTTCAAGAGGAAGGGTAATTGTCAGGACTGCAACAACTACAGAGGAATTGCACTCCTTTCCAGTGCTGGAAAAGTCCTTGGCAAAGTGCTTTTCAAAAGACTCCAGGTCATCAATATGTCTGTCTTACCTGATACAACCCAGAGTGGCCTCAGGAAATGTCACAATGCTACAGATATGATTTTTCACCCTACATCAAGTCCAGGAAAAGGCAATTAAACAAAACATGCATCTGTTGGTTATCTTTGTAGATTTTTCCAAGGCCTCTGACACTATTTGCTGTGAGGCCATGTGAAAGGTTTTTGAGAAGTTTGGGTGCCCTCCAAAGCTCATCACATTGATAGGAAAGTTCCACGAAGGCATGCAGACACAATTGGCGACACCAGCTTCAACATCCTTGCCCTTCTTGTTGTCCAGTGATATGAAGCAGGGCTGTATTTTTGCTCCAACTCTGCTTAGCATGTTCCTCTCAGCAGTCCTCAAAATATTTTCCAAGGATCTTACTGATAGTGTGTACATTGGAACTGCATGTGATGCCCATATTTTGAGGCTACACCATCTGTAAACACATCAACACCATAAAGACCCAAGTCATGTATCAACCATCACCTGCTACATTGTATCAAGAGCCAGAAGTGTTCATTAATAACTGCATGCTTAACGCTGTGCAGAAGTGCACCTGCCTTGGGACTGATCTCTTAATTCTCTTAATTCTCCAGTGACCAGTGACAATAGCCTTGATGCAGAACTATTTGCAAGGATCTCTTTTGCAGCAGTACAGATGCTTTTGGCTGCCTGAGGAAGCATTTATGCTCACAGCATGGGATTAGAACATCCACTAAGTGCAAAGTCTGCAAAGCTGTGGTGCTGCCTTGCTTCCATTACTTGGCCAAAATGTACACCTTCTACAGAAGATACGTGAAGAAGCGAGCCACGGTCCAACAACGGCAACTTCGCACAATCCTTGGCATAAAATGGTTTCACAATGTGTCAAACTCAGAGGTCCTGAAGTGTGCCAACATGCCAAGTGTATAGCAATCATTCTAATAAGACAACTGACATGGATAGCACACGACGAGGATGGATGACCTCCGAACCAATAAGTCCATATTCTGCGGGGAGCTCCATCAAGGTTCTTATTGCTGCAGTCGCACAAAGCTCCACGATAAAGACTGCTTCAAAAAACACTTGTGTGCAGCAGATATATCTCCACAAGTGGGAAGAGACTGCAGAGTGTAGGTCTGTGTGGTGTCGGGCAGTTCTCCAATGAACCTAGATTGCTGAATCCAAGCTCATCCAGTCAACAGTTTCAATCAAAATGTTTTAACTTCCTCTTTCACATATGTGGTTCTCTGTATTGTATCATAATTCACTACTCTTTTTCTTCAAGACTGTTTTCAATTCAACCTTTCCTTCATCCCGTGTCTAAAAAGTCCAACTGTTGCGATGTTTCTTTTATCCATTATCTCAATTCTCCTTTCTTGCATCTCTCACATAATGTCCTTAATCGCATCTCTGACTTAAAAAAAATTTCAATCCCAGTTTGCAATGCATGTTCGTGTTCCATCAATCGTCCCTTTTTTCCAACGTCAATGCCAATTCACCCCACCGACTTACATCTACCCCCTCCTAACCCCTCACCTGATATTCCTCCTCCTTGCCCCTCCCATCTTGCCCCACATCCTACCTCCGCTCTTAGTGCCTCTTCACTGTGTTTTGCTTCAGTATCTGCTCCTCTTCTGTTGTCCCGAAGCGTGTGGTGTTCTAACAAATGTGGGCTCCACTCTAACTTAACAGATATCTCACTCTCTCACTCAGTATGCTCTTCAACATTTCAAACATGCTCTTTCTTTCCTCTCACAACTCCCTCTCTTCCCAACCCCTCAAATCTTCTACCTCCACCTGCCTGCTCCCTTCTTCACCATACCACTACCAACTCTCATCCCTCCCCTCTCACCAGCTCTCCCATCGCCCTCCTGCCCCCTTTGCCATGCCTGCTCTCATTGTCTCCCCTCCCTCTCAAAGCAAACTTCACACTCTTCCCCTTCCAAGCTTCCCTCTCACCTTTCTCAAAAACTCCCCCTCACCCTTCTCCCTCCCCTTTCACCCTTCTCCCTCCAATCCTCCCCCCTCACTCCCACTTCTCAAAGTTTCTCCCCTCACATCCACAAATCTGCCTCCTTCCCTTGCCCTCTCTCTTCCATATCATCCCTCCACCTCCACCAATCTTCAACTTCCCTCTGCCCCCTCTCTTATTAGTTCCTCAGGGCAGCGTTCTGTGCCCTGTGCTTTTTCTGGTTTTCATCAATGATCTCTCCGACTCTCTGGGAAATCCTCTTTATCTCTTTGCTGATGACTCCACCCTCTGCCGTACCATCTGTCATCCCTCACATCAGCAAGCAGCAGCCTCTTCACTCTCTGCAGATCTGGATAAAATAACAAGCTGGTCCAACACGTGGAACATGTCTTTCAATCCTGACAAATCTCATACTCTCACTATGTCTCTGAAAGGACCGTCTGAACCCCCCCTCCCCCATCTATTTTTACAACAATCCTCTTGAAGAAGTCCTTTCATTCAAAATTTTGGGCCTCACAATCTGCCGTGATCTTTCCTGAGAAAGCCACATTTCCAAGCTGGCCTCCAAAGCCAGTCGCCATCTGGGCATCCTCCATCATGCAATGTCCTTCATTGGCATATCTGAGCTGCTGACCACATACAAAGCTTTCATCCGCAGCCTGATGGAGTACTACTCTCTCCTCTGCGCTGGTGCTCCTGCCTCTCCCTTTTCTCGGCTTCACACAGTGGAAACCAAGGCATGTAAGATCATTGGCATCTCCCACGATGAGGCTGAGTCTTTGGGTCTCTCACTCCCTCACCGCAGGCAGGTTGGCAGTCTTTCTGTCTTCTACCATCTCCTCTCTGGCCTCGCCCCCCACCCCCCCCCCCCCCGCTCTGTCTGCTATTTGTCCCGCCCATATATCCACAGGGAGCTCAAGGTCTGCCAGCAACCCCCTTCTGGTAAAATTACCAAAATCGAGAATCAATGCTCACCTTCATTCCTTCATTCATCTTTTTCCCACCTTTGGAACAAACTCCCATGCTCTCTTCAATCCCACTCTTCCCTCCAGGTCTTCAAAACAGTTGCACACCACCACCTATCCTCCCCCATCCAAAACCATGATCTTTTCTACCCCTGTTAATCCACCCTAAACCCACCTCCTTCATATTCCCTGTTTTCCTTCCTGAAAGTCCCTGTAGTGTCCATCTTGTATACCCCATGTTCCCCGCCCCATCCCTCTCCCTTCCACAGATCTCATAATGTCTCTTTTCCTCACTGGTTTGTGCTTCCCTCTCCCACCCCTCTTTTCTTCTGCTCCCCTTGTTATATGTTCTGTGTGTTAGCCCTTATATGAGCCATGACATTGTTTTTTTGTTTTTTTTTAATATACAGAGGCCAGGTGACAGAAAAGATGTTTATTAACAAGCAGAGCCACAACTCTCAGCTTTTCAGTGCAGCTGTGGTCGACAGATCTCCAACAGAATTGGACTCTACTTCCACCAACAGAAGTGCACCCACTGATCATGTATTGACACCTAATTAGCTTCAGAACCACTTCTATATTTCCCCTCGACACTGATGTCATTCTCGTTTCAAGGAAGAGCTATGCATGTATGCATAATATGAAGTATCATCAGACAATCACCCAATAACCGCTTCACATATATGGATGATCCATACTTTGTTGGAAATGGCTTGGAAAGGGGATAGACCTGGACATATTTTCCAAGTTTATCTTTTTATTATTCCACAGGATTCAGCTGGTAAATATAATTTTCCTGTTTGGATTATGGGTCTTTGACCTCCTACAAAATGTCCATGCTTGTTATCAAGTTGTAATATTTTGATGTTTGTTTTGTTATCCTGTTCTCCTTCCACTGATCATTTCACTGAAGGTCTTGGTTTGAACATCCATTGTAATTCATTCCTTGGCACATGACTATTCTCAGGGTGAAGCTGGTGAACGTGGTGTTCGTGGAATACCAGGAAAAGTGGGGGAAACGGTGAGTGGCCGAGAGAGAAACTTTATCATTCACTGGCAAAGTAAACGGAAGCTCACAACGCTGCCATTGTCAAGAGTTTCACGAAGGTTTATCTTTTACTTCTGATAAATAAAAACCAACCCTTTGGCCACTTTGATCATAAAAAATTTGTTTTATTATTTGTTGATTGGATTTATTTATTTATTGTTGTCCTTTACTGTTCTTCAGGGAGTTGAGGGACAAGAGGGAATTTCTGGAAAACCTGGACCATGGGGTCCAAAGGTTAGGATTATTCATTAATTTTTTTATTCAGACAAATATTTCCTCTTGTAAGCTCTGATGCTTCTTCATCTTCGTTCCTTTTCCTGCTTTACACTTTCGTGTCCACCAATCTGGAGTCAAGTTGCAATATCTCCAGAGAAACAATCAACTTCTTTCCTTTCTGGTTGCGTTTCAGTTGGGGGAGCAAAAAAAAACGTATTTTGTGCCAAATCTGGTGAATATGGTGGGTGGGGGACCAGTGGAACGGTGTGCTTGGACAAATTTTCTCATATGGAGAGTGCTGAATGTTCTGGCGCATTGCTGTGATGCAACATCCACAAACCTGCTTCCATTTTTCAGGCCTTTTCTATCAAACTGCATCACTCAACAATCGTTGTTCAAACGATGATCACTCAACAATACAGTTCAAACTGTATCAAAAACACAATCAACAATCGTTTTCACATTTGAGTACACCTGTCTTGCTTTCTTTGGTCAAGGTGATGACAGGGTCTTTCACTGAGATACTGACTTTGTCTCAGCGTCGTAGCCACAGACCAAACTCTCGTCACCTGTACGGGCAGGAAGTTTTCATCATTCCCTGCAAGATCAATGAGTTCCTTAGACACCGTGAGTGATGTTCCTTCTGTTCCAGAGTGAAAATCCGCAGGACAAATTTTGCCAAGAACCACCTCATTCCAAAATCTTGAGTCATAATCATTTGGCATGTCCCGTAAGAGATGCCAACTTCTTTCACCACTTCACGAATCATCATTCGTCTGTTATCACGAATCGTGTCACGAACACGAGCAACTGATTCCTCACTGTGCGAAGTTGATGGATGGCCAGAGCGTGGATCATCATCGATGGAAGTTTGGCCACTCTTAAACCGAGCAAACTACTCGAATGTTTTCAAATGGCTGAGAGCTTCATCCTCAAATGCAGTTTTTAACATTGCATAGGTTTCCATGGTAGTCTTACCGAGTTCCACACATCATTTCATGCACACACGTTGCTCCTTCAAGTCAGACATTTTACAATGTGACAGAAAATCGTCTGCACCAAACAGCATGTCACTCGAGACTAAAACAAGATGGTGGCTTCCGAGCAGAGGTTTGATGCCGACAAGTGATGCCAATGCCACTTCTTTAATCTCTATAGTAAATACTGCACTTCATTTCCCTGCAATAAATTTAGTCCCGGAACCTTTTGATCAGACCCCGTATTTTTGATCGTATTCATTCATTTGTACAGGACTTAGAACAAAAAGATATCTCAGCAATGGCATCTCTCAGATATCATTCTGGGTTTGGTTCCTGCCAAAAAAGCAGATCCAACTCTAAAAATGCGGTTATGGTTACTGATTGGGGCAAAAGTACCGCATCTTGGTGCACGTCATCGTCCTGGGAAGAACTTCAGCTGTCAATATAAGACTCCACTTGTATTCCTTTGGGCCAGTTTCATGCTCAAATGGATCCTGCCTATTGTTTTTGTAAATCATGGCATGTCGATTCAATATGGACAGGATAGACCCTTGCTTTCTTTCCTTGTTTGCATTTTCTCGTGTTGTCCTAACGACTGAAGTTTTGGTTTATGATGCTCAACTGTATGTCTCCTAAAATTAATTTCTCTTCCGATTTACTTTCATTGGCAGGGTTATCCAGGTCTGCCTGGACCCCAAGGCCAGGCTGGACCTCCTGGATTGCCGGTATGAGCACAAGACTATTCTCCTGTTCTGAACGGTTTCTTGTTTGTTTTGTGGTTATGGAAAAAAAACATTTTTGCCTTTGGCATTAAAAGAGAGATATATTAGAAAATGGTGAAGAGATGAACAAGGTACACAGACTGAAACAGTAGGTTGGTAAGGCTGCTTCTGGGAGCTCAATTGCTTGCATGTTTTGCATTGAATGATCCAATCTCTGATGCTGGAGGATGCAATGATTCTCCACCGTTCTGATGCAGTGCCAGTATCTCGGTGAACACCATCTTTCCAATGGGACTCAAAGCCGTCTGTCCCTTTTGTGTTTAACTTTTGGCTTATGAGATACGCCCCAGTGTCTTTCGAGATGATTGGACCACCTTGCATTGATACCTGGGCCAAATTACCAATTGTCTATTATAATCAGCAATATCTGCAGTAGGCAAGCCTGGTTTTGGCTTTGTGGTTCAGCTGGCTGGCTAACAATCTTCAGATCCTAAGTTTGAGCCCATGTCATGCTGTCTAAATTACACCAGGTGGGTTGATTCAGCCTGTCATCCTTCTGAGGTCAGCAAAATGAGTACCAGCTTACTGGGAAGAATGAGCCATTCGAGTATCCTGTGTCGGAGTGGTGACCCGTCCAGGATTGTGCCCCATAACCAATGGAAACCTTCTTTGACAGCCCTATTGGTCTGAAGGCATGAAAGGAGTGGCTCTTATTCTTCTTCATGATTCCCCAAATGGTCTCGTCCTTCATCTCTCGTTTTTCTTGTGTTTAACAATTATTACATCAATATCTCACTCATTTTTCTTTCTTTATTTTGCAGGGGGAATTTGGTGTAAAGGTAAGTCTGAAACAACTGAGTAATTTCTGTAATAATGATTCCCATGCGTCCATTTTCTCTAGAAGGTGTAAATTAGCCCTGTAAACAACTACATTGGTCGGTGGTAGTGTACTTACTACAGGGGGTCCTCACTATACGTCCAAGATACGTTCCAGAAAAGTTGGAATTGTAACAAAATGACAGACAGCAGGGATTTTTTCCACATAAGAATTGATGTCATTTGGAGGGATGCGTTCCGACACTTTACGTCTTATACAACACGACCCGACAAGCCGAGCAATCAAAAAATATGTATGAAACACACAAAACATGGGGAAAGATACGAAAAAATTAAACAAATTTTAAAACCCAAACTCCTTTTTATCTTACTTCCCTTAACGTTTAACTATTTTATAATGATGATTTAGCAGTCTTACAGCTTAAAAATTTCTAACCTTCTATGTCAAGCTGCTTGCATCAGTCCGTCGCCCTCGAGGTTATCCTTCCCACTCAGCAACATGGTTTCCTCCACAGACCCAGGCTCCAGCCTTTGTACCAGCACACTCATGCCGTGAAACCCGACACTCATGCTGCGACCCCCTGCAGTATTCACTCGGGATCACATGAAGAGCTCCCATAATCGCCACTCCGGCCATCATGCCGACTTCAGCCGTGCCTGCTGAATGGGCGTTACCTGAACGGCACGTCTTGCGTGCCCAATGTCATGACGTGCCGTCTGCACAGCCCTCATCGGCATTCTTTAAAATAGATCAAACGGTCGTCGGTGGCAAACCAAGATAGTGAGTGATATCGACTGGTTGTTCACCATTCTTAATACAGTGCGTGCGCTGTATACAATTGCACCGAGTTTGATTACAGCACGTGCGCTGTATACAATTGCACCGAGTTTGAAATGTCCCTGGTGTCTACCACGTCTCCGGTGTCCCGGTGTCCCCCCCCCTCCCCCATGTGCCTGTGACAGCCAATGACAGCCGTCTGGTAGATGCAGTTTCTAACCTAGACCAAAATGGCGACAATTGACGGAAATACCCGAGTATTTCAATGGAAATTTGTGAAACTAACGTGTTATACGAGGTGTGTTCAAAAAGTATCCAACCTTAATTTTTCGTGTGTAAACAAATGAAGCTAGGGAGGCGTGGTTTGGTGCACGTATGTAGGCGATCCTAATCCGTGTGCGTGAATATTTTCCTGCCTGCAGAAGCTGTCAGTCACCGACAGACCGCCGATGAGTGAGGAAGTGTAAGTGAGCACCGTCGGATTTTCGTTTTTGACAAAATGATGGATCACTGTGGCCTCATCGCCAGTGATCACTGTGTTGAAGAAGTTGGGATCGCTGTTCACAGTTTCCAGCATGTCCTGTGCGATCTCCAAACGGAGTTGCTTCTGCTCGATTGTCAGCAGGTTTGGCACGAACTTCGCTGAGATTCTCCTAAAGCCCAAATCCTCAGTCACAATGGAATGAACGGATCCAATGCTGATGCCCGTTTTTTCTCCACCCACAATATTTTTCTCCACAAACAATATTTAGAAGTGTTCACAACATGAGATGATGCAGTGCATTGTGGGGTGGAACGCTGGGAAGCTGGTACACAAAGCATTGTGGTACACAAAGCACTGCATCAGCAGCACAGCTGTGCTCCCAGCAAATTATGCTATCCGCAGCCATGTGCTGCATACTAAAAAAGAAGTCCTGATGACTTCAAGCGTACTCTGATGCATGATGTTGAACACACATGGATGTGGTTTTTCATTGGTGTAACACACACAGCACGGAGTCAGGTTGGGAAATCACGACTTTAATGGGTTTTTATTAAAACATATTTCGGGCATAACGTAACAATCGGTGGGACGAGATCGGTGCCCCCACGCAAGTCCGAGTCGTGGATGGAACCACTGCACCATCCGCATACATACATTTGGAAAATATCCACATATGTTCAGAAAAACAAAATGCTGCAGCGGAATTTATCATGTTCATTCTGGCAAAAAAAAATCCCTGAAAAACCACCATGTTAAAAAAAAAAATCTCACACTCTCACTATGTCTCTCCGAAAGGACCATCAGGAAAACACCCCCATCGACTTTCTCAACAATCCTCTTCAAGAAGTCCTTTCATTTCAAGCTTTTACATCTCACTATCTGCCATGATCTTTCCTGGGAAAGCCACATTTCCAAACTGGCCTCCAAAGCCAGTCGCCAACTGGGCATCCTCCGTCATGCAAAGTCCTTCCTTGGCACAACTGAGTTCCTGACCACATGCAAAGCTTTCCTCTGCAGCCTGATGGAGTGCTGCTCTCCCCTCTGGGCCGGTGCTCCCGCCTCACCTTTCTCAGCTTCACACTGTGGAAACCAAGGTATTTAGACTTGTTGGTCTCTCCTGCGATGAAGCTGAGTTTTTGGGTCTCTCACCGCAGGAAGGTTGGTGGTCTTTGTCTTCTACCATCTCCTGTCTGGCCTCCACCCCCCCCACGCCTATCCCTCCCCACTCTGTCACTGATCTGTCCCCCTCTCTCCCCCCCCCCCATTTCCATAGGGCACCAAGGTCCACCAGCAACCCCTTTCTGGTGAAACTATCAAAATCAAGATTCACTGCTCACCTTCACTCTTTCATTCCTCTTTTTCCCACCTCTGAAACAAACTCCCACACTCTCTTCCCTCCAGGTCTTCAAAACAGCTGTTCACAACCATCTCATATCTTCCCCCATCGAAAACCACAATCTTTTCTACCCTTGTTAATCTACCTCAAACCCACCTTCAAATTCCCCGCTTTACTTCCTCAAAGTCTCTGTTGTGTCCATCTTGTTTACCCCATGTTCCCCGCCCCATCCCTCTCCCTTCCACATATCTCCTAATGTCTCTGCTCCCTACTGTTTTGTGTTTCCCTCTCCCACCCCTCTTGTCTCCTGCTCCCTTTGTTTTACGTTCTGTGTACGCCACAACAATGTATACAAAAAAAACATTTGTGTTCTACAGTATTCAAAATATAGAATGGAATTGAAATTGAGTTGTTCCTCGATCATAGACCAACGTCTGTAGACAAACAGACTGATTGAACCAATAGCTGAACACTGCTTTGTGCATGGGGTAATAATGGAATAACTTTTAAAAGATTAAGGAGCCAGCAGCCCTGAGGCACAGGAACAGACAATGGTTGATGTCAGAGTGAAACGGGTGAGGGAATGGACAGGAGAGTCAGATGAGACATTTCATGCAATTTCTCCAGCTGCAAACTGGACTGTTCCATTCACATGTATAGTGGGAGTGACATGTCTTATTTTTTTTGTCTTAGTCCAAGATGGAGCATGTCTTATTTTTACTCGTTGGCCTCGTAAGACGTGACCTGCTGCAACGATCATAGAGGGTCTTGAAATTCCCACTTCGAGGCAGATGTGTATTACGCGTCAATCACAGATGGGAGGTTCAACTTGCTAATTGAGATCGGTTGTTGAAACAAGCTTCTTTTTATCTTCACATTGCACACCATCATTTAGGGTCATGGTTTGTACAAATAAATGCAGTCACTCATCATATACCTCTGCTTTGCAGGGAAAGAAGGGTACTGTTGGAGCAGCAGGTCCGAAAGGACTTCCAGGTCCTCCGGTCAGTAAAGTGACGGTTAAGCATTACCAAGAATTGTTCAAATTTCCTGCATTTATAGGACTTAATTGGTGTGCATGTTTCGATAGAAATCAGATGGCAGTTGGTTGTATGTTTAACCAGGAATCAGACAGGATTAATCCTCTTTTCTATGCTCTTCAACATCCTTTTTGCTAGATCCTCTCATGCCCCCTTTAACCAAATGCCTTTGCTGTTATAGCTTGCTGTAGCTGTGTCCAATGATAATTGAGGTAACACCGGTCAATGAGCGTATTATGAGACAAAGGATTCGTCACTCCTTGGGTGTCATTTCCCTGATCTCTGTATATGCTCCGACTGAGGCGAGTGATGTCACCGTGAAGGACACATTCCATGCCACGCTCGAGTCTGTGGTTGATAAATGCCACAGGCGAGATACTCTTCTAGTCTTGGGGGATTTCAATGCATTGACTGGAACTGATAAGGATGGTTATGAGACGTGTGTTGGTCCCCATGGGTCTGGAACTGCGAACCAGAACTGCAAGAAGTCATGGACTTAAGGTGGCTGGTTCATAGATTCAGCACCGACAGGCTCATCGCTGGACTTGGTATTCCAACGCTGGCGGTGTGGCAAAGGAGACTGACCATGTGCTCGTTGATGGTCGCTGGAGGATTATCCAGAACTGCAGGGTCTATCGGAGTGCTCAGTTCGTCAATACTGACCAGAGGCTTGTTGTAGCAACTCTGAAGTTACAGCTTAAATTCGGGAGAATGGTACCATCCCAGCCGAGGCTGGATGTTTGCAAGCTAAATGATGAGAGGGTAGCTGAGGAGTTTGCGAACAGGGTGAGTGGAGATTTGGGGGGTCTGGGTGCTTTGGGGGATCCTGAAGAGTTGTTGAGTGCCTTCAAGACCACCATCCTTGATGTTGCCGGAAGATGTGTTGGAACTCATCGGAGGGCGAAGAAGAATTTTATCTCTCAAGGGACACTGGATACCATTGCCCAGAGTCGCAGGGCCAGGCTGAATGGCAGAGCTGAGCTGTTCAGGGAGCTGAGACGCACGTGCATTTAGGGTGGACAAGGAGGCCTACGTGCGAGGAATCTGTGGGAGGGTAGAGAGGGTGGTGGGCTCTTGACAGAGGAGTCTGAAGTGAAGGCCTGCTGGGCCGGTTACTTTGAGTGGCTGTACCAGGCTGATCCACCAGCGGTCGAGTTGGATGTCAGGGGTGTTACAATCCCTTTTGCTAACCCTCCAACAAACTGTGGTCCACCTTCGTTTGTGGAAACACGGGCTGCGGTGAACCGGTTGAAATGGGGTAAAGCTCCAGGGATCTGTGGCATTCATGCTGAACCTCTCAAGGCTGATGGAACACAGGCATCATCCCAACTGACTGGAAGAGGGGCCTTGTTGTCCCTCTCTGGAAAGGGAAGGGTGATCGCCAAGACTGCAACAACTACCGAGGGGTGATGCTGCTCTCAGTGCCGGGCAAGGTCTTTGCTCGGATAATTCTTGATATGGTTTGCCACCATCTGCTTGAGCACCAGCGTCCAGAGCAGTCAGGCTTTACACCGAAGAGGTCAATGATTGACTGTATCCTTGTTCTTCGGGTCCTCACCGAACGCAGATGAGTTTCGGCAGGGGCTGCTTGCAGCCTGTGTTGATCTCTGTAAAGTGTTTGATTCAGTGAATCGGGATGCTCTGGAGGATTCTTGGTCTTCGTGGGGTGCCACCAAAACTGATCGATCTGATGTCTGAACTGTACTCTGGAGCTGAGAGTGTTGTGAGATGTGATGATACCATCTCTGACTTATTTCCAGTCATTAATGGAGTTTGTCAGGGATGTGGACTGGCCCCCACACTTTTCAGCACTTGTATGGACTGGATTCTGGGGAGGATGTCGGAGAGATCAAGCTGCGGTGCATAGTTTTGGAATGTCAAGATTTCTGACCTTGATTTTGCAGATGATGCAGTCATCTTTGCAGAGACTCTGGATATCCTTTTGGGGGCCCTCGAGGTGCTGAAGGAGGAATCAGAGCCGCTGGGATTACAGATTTCCTGGATCAAAAACTAAGATCCAGGCTTTCAGACATCTTAAATGCTGCTATTCTGTCTGTATCTGTTTGTGGTGAGGATGTTGAGGTCACGGAGAGAATCACTTACCTTGGCAGTGATATTCATGTCTCTGCTGGCTGTTAACCAGAGGTCAACAGACGTCTGGGTCAGGCCTGGTGAGTCACAGATTCACTGGTCATGGGGTGTGGCGCTGCCTGTACCTGTGCGGGAGGACGAAAGTCCGAGACTTCAGGTCCTTAGTGCTTTCAGTCATGCTCTCTGGATGTGAGACTTGAACTCTGACCAGGAATCTGAAAAAGACTTAATTCCTTTGGTACCAGGTCTCTTCGGAAAATCCATGGCTCTCGCTAGTCGGACTTTGCATCCAATGAGCGGTTGCTGAGAGAGACTCAAATGAGATTTGTTACCTGCATCCTCCATGAGGGTCAGCTGCGGCTGTATGGACATGTGGCTCATTTTCCTGACGCTGATCCTGCTCACCAGATTCGCTCAGCGAGGGAGTCTCTTGAGTGGAGGAGCCAACGGGCTGACTACGTGCCTTGTGGTTGCAGCAGGTTGATCATCATCTCAAGGAGATGGGGATGGGCAGGCATCTGCCTGAGGGATGGCCAGATGGAGGCCCCTGGAGTACCGGCGGAAAGTGGACGCAGCGGCGTGCTGCTCTGGCGCATGCTCCCATCCATGATGTGATCTGACCTTTCTCCCTCGTACTGATTAACAACCGTGCTAGTTAAAACAATAATTAATTACCATAATATTATTCTCAACCAATGCTTCATACGTACTCTGGCTTGAGGGTCTCTTCTTCTTTCAGGGTCCACCTGGAAAGCCTGGAGCCCCTGGTACAGAGAAAAAACAACCATTTCCAATTGTCAAGGTGAGTGTCTAACCAAAATTTAACAGTGTGCCAAGCAACCATGCATGTGCAAATCATCCACCGCAACCTCTTAGGACAACAAGAAGTCATAATGATGAAAAGGTAGGCATTAGCTCCTCCATTTTTTTTCAAGCTGTAACATTTTTTTTAAAACCTTTCTCTGCCTCCTGCCCACCCCCCCCCCCCCGCCACCTCCAATTCCTCATCTTAGCCTTTCGTCTTTGGAGGAATAACCACACATGTGCTCCCAATCTCATTGCTTGCCAAGATCTGGGCTGCTAATATATCCTTGTTTACCCATCCACAATCTTCGGTGAGTTGTGTAGGGTTGTCTCTGTATATCAGCACGAGTCTTCATTTGACACTTGTTTTAACTTTGGTCAACACCAATAATCCACCTTCTTTATTTCATGAAATTTCGACATTCACTTTACAAGTACTACAGCATTGTGTCAGAGAGTATTTGATAACACGAATGAAGTTATGGTTGATGACGAAATTGAATCGTTTCCATTCTCCAGAAACTAACCCCGAGTGACGGTGCACCCTCAACCACCTTCTCCGAGCTCATGTTGCTACAGAAGCAGTTGGACATCCTGCTTTCCTGGCCCCTTGGCACCCTTCATCATCCTGCAACCACCTGCCGGGAACTCTTGCTGTGTCGGCCGGGCTTGCCTGATGGTTCGGTCATATCTCTTACAATTCCTTCATTTTTACGTCCCCAAATTGCTTCACTGTATCATAACGTGCAGTCTTACGAAGCAGGTTGAATGTTTCTGATTGAACTACGTGCAATAATGGATGGCTATTAGTTGTTAATTTTTTCTGGCTCTTAAACAGATGAAATTTTTCAGTTAACCCAATCAGGCCTCGTCGTGAAAATGAATTCTGACCTATCAGGTTGAAGATACTCCCGTATGCCCAGACTTTGCAGGGGGTTTTTATTCCATTCATTTTCCTCAACAGGGTATTTCCATGCAGATCCAAACCAGGGCTGCCCACTCGACGCATTTGAAGTCTTCTGTGACTTCATGGCTGGTGGTGCAACCTGCATCGAGCCAAAAGACAACACTCTACAAGTAAAATGCAACCTCAACACTTCACAACCTCATCTTTGTAATACAATGGAACACAGCATAATTTTCTTTAACAAGTCACAATGAAGGGTGGTGTGGTAGAGGTCAGTACTCCTCTTCCTTAACTTTGAGAGAGATCCCATTTTTCAAGTACATAAGGGCTAAGGAAATATATAAAAACAGTATTGATATTTATTTTTCTACACATTTCATTTGTCCAGAGAGATATTTCTACAACTCGTTAGTCCAGAGGACAAAAGAATCTTTGAGCTATCTTGTCTGTATTCGATTTTTGATCCAATTTTAAACGGACAGATTGGTGCTTCACAGGTCGGGCATCACTTCAAACTCTTGGATTGACATGAAGCCGAGTATCACATCTGATGTTAGTAGTTGGTTTACGTTAAAGATCTCAAAGTGTCCCTCTATGAAGGGTAGGTGAGTTATCACCGGCACCCTCAACAAATGACAATTTTTGGCCCAAATTAAATGCAGTCCGATGTCAGGCCTGGCCAACCGGTTCGCGAAGGACTTGAGCTGAACTTGCAACTCAACAAGAATGTGCGATTAATCAGGCCTGGTAAAGAAGTAGTTGTAGTTTACACATCTCATTATACGTTTTTTGATTGCATTTACTGGATCTCATTCGTAGAACATTTGGAATAGCCCACGTAAGACAAATACTGAATAGGAGTGCCAACAGGGGGCATGGTATCTCAGAGCACACCATCATTCGACTTCAAAATTCTGGAAAACTTATTGCAGCCATTAAGATTAAACTTCAGTTTACACTCGTACATTCTTGCAAAAATGGTAAATGGCAGATTGGCAGAATTAAAGATTTATCCGATGATCATGCTCTTTTGACATTGTCCCGTTCGACCTCCATCGGAAATTGTCCCCTCATGCACATAGCCCGAGTACACTGGACTCTCGGTCGTCCAGCTAAAGTTTTTACGGATCTACAGTACCAAAGCCTGGCAGACCGTCGCCGCACCCTGCATCTCCCGCCGTGACACAGCGAACAGTGAAAGCACCAGCAAAAGAATAACTGTGGATGGCACAAAGGACTCCGATTCCAGCATCATGGAACTACGAGGCAACAACCAAGTGCCAATTGATCCACATTTCTGGCATTGGCAAGATGACGCAGAATGCCAGGTAAAAAAAAAACGCAGACCATCTTTAATGTTTGTCGGTACTTCATTTGAATGTCAAGTTAAAATGTTCAAACTTTTCCCCAAAAACCACATTCACCTTATTTTATGGAAACCTGCTCAATTTACTGATCTTGCAAACACGCACGTCTGTTTTTCATCTGCATCACATAGATAACTAATTGAGCTCTGAGGACCTCGCTTTAGTAGCTGTGGTGATGTCTAACAAATGTTAAGTGGTTATAAAAGATATAGAACAAGCTCTCTATTTTGAGAGTGTGCAGGTTTCGATCTTGCAGCATCTGCTCCCTCTGTTGTTAATGTTACAACCCTCCAAGATGTGCACACACTCATGTGCCAACTCACTCGTCATCCAACTACAAAATTCTATTTTATGTTGATCTCTATCTGATTCTGTCCTTGTTCTCACCAATCTCCCTTGCCCCCCATCCCCTCCCCAAGTGTTGATCTTATCACCAAGTTCCCCTTTTGGTATCACACTGCTCCATTATTGTTGTTTACGAAAAGCAGGGAGTTCAGTAACTTACCAATCCAAAAGTAGTTATTTTAGAATCCAAGCTAACCTCTTTTTTATACCTTGGCTCTGACACACCCCCACAGACCAATGGTGGACGTGGACACTTGCGCGTGGAAGTGGAAACTGATAACCTGCATTTTCTACCCATCCGAGATGCAACCTTACATGACCTTCCAAACTCTGAGCTTTATTCAACCACCATCTCACTCGGACCCGTTTGTTTCCTTTAAACTGGAGTAACAACTGGGTTGGCCCAGTATAACATGTTCGCATTGAACAAGCTTCCTCAACCCTCAAGTTATGAGGCAGATGATGGTCAGTGAAGTATACAAGAAGAGACAGACTGTGAGATGGACAGCAGCATCAAAGTATCATATACTCATTCCCTGGAATGAAAGTGTATTATGAAACAGGGTATGAAAAGTCGGATTCACACACGGTTCCAATGGTAGTGAGGAAGCCCCGAAGACAGAAGAAGCTGAGAGCTCAAGATTCAGGTGAGAGAGGATTGCATTAGTATAAATCAAGGTGAGAGCTATGCCACCGATTAGATCCAGCAGATGCACTTTGATTAGCGAACAACACAATATAAACATTCCTGGTCTTCAGTAGGTCAAGGAGACGAGAATGAAGATCCATTTCACTGATCGACAAACGATTGGGATATATTTTGGTACAACAAAACTGTGGTAGTTACAGCTCTTGAAAAATAGGGTTTTGTTCAATGAGAGAGAACTTTTCAGAATAACAAGGAATTGGTTTCCTTATGAACCAGTTTACTTCGTCCTTGTTAGTTGCATTGGGGATTTAATGTCAAAAAATGTGAATGGATTCAGATTGCATCATCTCCATTTCAAATTGTTGGAACTGATTGACCCATGCATGATAAGGTCGGCATCAAATTTTAATGACGTGGTGGAGAGTATCCTCCAACCCTCTTACTCCTCCTCATCCACCTGTCTGCCATACACAATCCTCCTTACCCATATCATGATGACTTCTCTACCCAGCAAAGTGCTTTTCACTACTTCTGTGTTCCAATATGTCAAATAATTTGGTACTTTAAAAATTCATTTAACAAGTAATAGGCGGCCACAACCATCCTTGACCATGTTGTGGAACGCCAGCCAAGGCCCTCACTGTTTTTTCTTTCGCCCTAACTTTTTCACCTTTATTCGCTTTTAAATTTGTTTTCTCCGCAACCACTTGAGCGATTCACACAAACTTTCAACATAGGGGTGCCCATACCCATGGAGAATGTTTTAGCAAAGTTACATGATGACTGTATGGAATGCGGCTGGCATTGAAAAAAAAGTCTATTTCCTGTAGGCAAGGATTGCAGAGGGTGTTTCACGTATCAAGAATAAATGGCCTCAACCTCACTGCACTCGGCCTCAGCTGAATAATATTCCCAAAGACAAGCCACCATGGGGCAGTTACAAGGTAGCAGATGATAGCAGATGCCAGAGAATGCACAAGGCAGGAAGCGATGTGGGAAGTGAGATGAGAGTAGATTGATCCAATGAAGAGTTGTGCTGGCAGCTATATTGTTACATTCAAATGTTTAGATGGTTTGCAGCAGTCCACGTTGTTCAAATATAATTTGGGGTTGTGTGAGGGCAGCAGATACAGTTAATGGTTGGACATTGCGATGTCGCTGGGACAATTGGCACCGTTTAATACCACCGTCACTTTTCGTGAGAAGTTGGCACTAAACCCGAGGACGTATTTGAACTCGGATACCAGAGAAATTCCATCCAGGTAGCAAACGGCAGGTGCATTACCAACATGTACGAAAGTTGTTATTTCAGCACCACCACATCATGTAGGTGCCTACGAGCAATTATTGGTGGTTGAAAAGTTACTATGATACCATCACACATCCCTTCAGGGGAAGGCCTTTGGTAAGGCAGTCATTTCTTTTCTTATTTTTTTCTCTCTTGAAATCGAATCAGTGTAGGTCATCAATTTAAATTAAATGCAAGACAAAAGGATTAAACTATAATACTGTGAAATGTTGGTCAAGATCAATATGTGTTATTTGTTGTCAATAGGAACAAATCCAATTGTGTTGATGAGAATCTACTGTAGTTCCAGATACTTATTGCTCATCTAATATCAGTTAAACATGACATGTCCTCATATCATAAAATAAGTGCACTCAGCAAAAAATATATATATATATAAAGTTTTCAGGTTCTAGGCTAAAACATGTTAGAGTTTAGAAGGCCCATTGTACCAGCAAAGTTGGACTTGAATCCAGGATCCTGGGATCTCCGGCAGGTAGAGTTCAACCAAAGCATGATGAAGAAACTACACTGTGTATAAAAATGGAAGCTTGACCACATTGAACTGTGGAAAATTCTGCCAAGAGATGTAAATGTGCTTTTGTTTTATTGCATCATCTTCCTCATTTATATCACATACCTTGCAACCTGTACGCTCAAGTTGCTAGTTCTGCGATTCACACAATCTCCCTTGAGATGGCTCGTTTAGGTGCTCAGCCTGTGAACATGTTTTACATGGCATTTGCTCTTTTGTTTCAAAGATGAGGTTTTTAAGTCATTGACCTTGCCTGTTTGCAAAGGCATGAGGGTAGGAGGGTGTGTGTGTGTGTGTGTGTGTGTGTGTGTGTGTGTGTGTGTGTGTGTGTGTGTGTGTGTGTGTGTGTGTGTGTGTGTGTGTGTGTGTGTGTGTGTGTGTGTGTGTGTGTGTGTACAGAACTACTTTAATGGAGATCAGTCAGTCTGAGATCTACTGTAATCTATATACCCCAGCAAGGCTCTGCTTTGTTAAATGCTTGGTCTTGTTTGTTTGTTTTGTGTGTTTTTTTTACTTGCTTGATTGTTTCATTATATTTTTATAGAATTCCAACATGCTCTTCCAGACGTTTTAACACACACATACATACATATATATATATATACATATATATATATATATATATATCACTGCCTGTGGTATTGAATGCCTGTTGTATATGATTTTATAAACATGAATGGTTCATAGCTTGTAAAAAAATTAATGAGTAATAAAGCAAGGCTGGTCAAGCTCTTGGATTTTGTTGATTCTCAGAGGCAGGAGAGAAATTCCAGATGTTTTATTGTAAAGCATTGCAGCTTACACCACGCAATGAGCTCTGCCTGGAAGAGGATTCCACCACAGTGAACATGCGGTGACAGAATCGATTATCTCCAGGAAGATTTGGCAATCTCTCGACACTCATCCACAGAAACACTGCAATGTTCCTTGGCCGAGGGAATACTAAAGGAAATGGTACAACTTGCAACAAGCAAGGTCCAATTTGAAACACATTGAAACCATACATGTCATTATTATTAGAATAGAAGGAATGCATCAGCTACTATGTTAGTGTACAGGTGATTCATCATACAAGGCAACAGCTTCAGAAATGTGAATAAAACTGTAATGGAAAAATATTTGCAACCCTTAACGAGGAATAAAAATGTTTCCGATTGTGCCGAATTCATTACATCCTCTTCCTTCTTTCTTTGTTTTTGACACCAACGACTCTTTTTTTTTTTGGAGCTTTCAAAAGCTACAATTAAAAAAAAAATGGCCAAAGCTCAGTACAGTAATCCTTTTTCAAGTTGTTGGTGCAGGGAAACCCCAAATGGCAAGAGTTCTTGAACGTAATCCAAAACTACAGTACCTGATGCAAGATCGCCAAGGGTGAGATGCATAAAAAGACACATCCATCGTTTTGGTGGTTTTGCAATCAAAATCAATGAAAAACACAAAGCATCACCCTGAGAGTACTCAGAATGGCTTTAGCCCAGCGGAGGACAGAGACGTGAAGAATAAATTAAATAAAGGCATCTTAATGCCACAGACACTAGACAAAAAGACAGATTTACAGTTGCATTGTACAGATATCACCGTGTTCAACCGTAAACAGGTGAGACAAGCACAGACGCTGGGTTGAGCTCAACAGTTTGAGTCCAAATCTGGCAATGCTGGGTTTTCAGTTAACACCAAGGAGACGGACATCAGCTGGCACAACGGTCCTTCTGATGACACAAAGCCACATTAAAGAGAATAAAAAGAGGCACAACAGTAAGGAAATAAGAAGAAAGGATAGGATGAGGCCACCAGAAGAGAGGTTAAATAGTTGAAAAGGCCCTCGTAAGGTGTGGAGCACACTCAATCTATATACATCATTACAAAGAACCTTATCTACCCATGTTTGCCATCTCCCAGACAAATGTCCATCCGGCTAATTAGAGAACTTGACGAGGTGAAACCGATCTCACCATTGAGCAGTTTCCCAGGGAGATACACCACAATGCTGATCCAGGAGGTCATGCATGGCATTGAGAGCAGATATGAGAGTGCTGGAGAGATGCTTTGCATTAGTCTGCGGGCTGCTGTTCAACGCTGTCACGGTAAAGTTGGCATGGTACGGCAGAGGATTGTAGCAGACGTTGTAACCGTCTGGGACCACTGGGCCATAGCACATGACTGAATTCATCTGAGAAGGAATCTGGGAAAGAAAGCAAACATATTTTATCGTTTTCCTTTTGACCAGAGCACCCTCCCTCCCCCAACCCCCTCCTCTTTTCTTTAACGTCATTCTATCTGTTATGCACATACAGTCATGGCAACTTCAGCAGGCTGGGTTCCCATTGTGGAGAGATCATTGGGACAGCATAAGCTGTGTTGTCTGGAACTTTACAAACTGGCACATTCTACCAACCAACACGCGAGGGATCTCAATTAAGTTTACACATGACCACACAGCTGACTCACCGATTATTACCATCAACATCAACATCAACACAGAAGAAAGGCAAAAAATAACACGCGATCCAGAGTCGGCCCGGCGGCTTCTGCTGTGAAAACAAGGCTTTTCTCTTGTCGACCTTATGTCGCAGCCTCATGGTCCTGAGTCAAGGTTCAATGCACCAAGTAAATGGGAACAAATCCATATACCAATCGTCGACATGACACAACTGGCTCTCTCTGCCGAAAGACCAATCACATGATCCCAAATCTTGAGTCAGAAATGTAAGTGAAAACCCAGGGGAAGAGGAAGAAGTTTGCCTTCCAAAGCATCATGGATTCTGTTAACCTGTTGAGAAGTCCTGGAGAAAGAGGAAGAAGATTGTTCTCTCAACCAACCAGAAGATTGACATATGCAGGAGACTGGAGAAGTGAGACAATAGAAATGTGTTGATGTGTGAGTGCAATGTTTGACTGTCAGGAGAACAAAGGTCTGCAGATCACGATCCAATAAACTTCCAGCATGGTGACGCAAGCAAGCGACGATAATTATCCACTTCCAACGTTTTACAGAAGCCAAAATTGAAGAGTGGTGTTAAGTGCACCCAGATGTGGAAGCGACCCGTTTTGACAGACTCCGAAATCATCGAGTGTTGTTAATCCACAGAAGAAAGTTGAACAACAAGACGACTCAGAACAAGACTTTACAACTAAACATATCACTTGGGCTAATGCAGGGGTGTGTTCCATTACCAATCAGCTTGTAGAACGCTTGCCAAGTGGCTTAAGCACTAAAGCAAGCACTCCAACAAAACGGTTGATAAGGAACAGCTGGATTGACAAGCGACAGCAAGCTGATTGGTAATGGAACACCCCTGATAAAGGTATCAACACGCTTCTGAAGTTTGCTTAAAGCTTACAGCACCCAAGAAGTAATACAGCTGCAGCTCATACAAGAACATTTCATGAGGAAAAGGCAAGAAACAATGCAGCAGTCTGACATAAGGAAATGATTCAAGAAAGCCTCGAGTTCAACAAGATGATGAGCCCATTGAGTCTGAGAAAGTGGAAGTTGACTACTACATATATGTATGTGTGTATATACATATGTGTATATACATACATACATATATTTTTTTATATATGTATTTGTATATATATATATATATATATATATATAAAAAATATATATATATAAAAAATATACATATATATATATATATATATACATATATATATATATATATACATATATATATATATACATATATATATATACATATATACACATATATATATACATATATATACATATATATATATATATATATATATATATATATATATATATATATATATATATATATATATATATATATATATATATATATATATATATATATATATATATATATATATATATATATATATATATATATATATATATACATATATATATATATATATATATATATATATATACATACACATATATATATATATATATACACACATATCTATATATATATATATATATATATATATATATACATACACATATATATATCTATCTATACACATATACATGTATATATATATATATATATATATATATATATATATATATATATATATATATATATATATATATATATATATATATATATATATATATATATATATATATATATATATATATATATATATATATATATATATATATATATATATATATATATATATATATATATATATATACATATATATATATATATATATATATATATATATATATATATATATACATATATATATATATATATATATATATATATATATATATACATATATATATATATATACATATATATATATACATATATATATATATACATATATATATATACATATATATATATACATATATATATATACATATATATATATATATACATATATATATATACATATATATATATATACATACATATATGTATATATATGGAGCGAGGCCACGGGGGATATAAGGGGCCGCGTTCGTCAGTCGAGGAAGTTGAATTCGCAGGAGGAAGAGTTGAGTTGGAAGCGGAGGAAGAGTTCAGTGCAGTTGGGAGTTCGCGGAGTCGGAGTGAAGAGGTCGGAGCTGTGGAGAGGCGGCGGCGGCGAAGGCGGACGAGGGGGTGCTCGCGTCGGATTCGGGGAACTGTGGAGAGAAAGGCCGGCGGCGCGACCGAGGTCGTGGTGGAGACGCTCGTCGCGGGACCCGCGATTTTGTGAAATCCTCCTTTCCCCGAGCATCAGCAACCCCCTCCTGTTTCCCCCCGCGCTGAGATAGTGCGACAAAAGGGGGCCCCCTTCCCACCCCCTACCAGACACCGTCCGCGAGGCCCGCGGAGTTGAGGCACCACCGCCGCTCCGCGTCTCATCATCAGACGGGTAGGCCCGACACGGTCTTGGCCCCAGGCCCGCCTACCCCCTCCTCCTGGAGGGTGGTTCTCTTTTCTTTTGCTTTGGGAATATGTGTTGTCGGCGCCGTCTGTGAAGTAAAATTGTATAAGTGTTGCCGTGTGCTCGCGTAGTCGGTATTAGATCTGCATTGTTGCATTTGCTTTTTGTCTTCTTCTTTTCCATGTGCTTTTGGTGGAATTGTATATGTGTGCTTCCCGTGTGCCGCGAAATAAATGTGCTTATTATTGAACTGTTTTCCCGCTTCGCTTCGTCATTTCTTTCATTGAATCCTCATCTTGCTTCACGTAAAGGGTTGGTCGTGGGTTAAGACGCCCGATAATTAATCGAACCGTCGAGGTCGACGAATAACACCGCTCGGTTATCCCGATAGTACGGAACGGGTCGCTTAAGTGGCCCGTGTCCGAAGTCGACCTGCGGCGAGGTGCGATCGCCCGGTCTACCCTCCGTGTGGGTACTTAGGTAGGTCGAATTTGGCGAGCAACCCTATCCCACGCGGGGGCCGATTGGCTCGATCGCGGTGAGACCGAAAGGTCCACCCGTGACTGGTTCCCGGCGTTAGTCCGAGAGGGTCACGACTGGATTGTCCGTCCGGTGGGCGACGTGCCGCGATTCGAGTTACGTGGCCGTCAGCACGCCGGCGTGTATATATATGTGTATGTGTGTATGTATGTGTATGTGTATGTGTATGTGTATGTGTATGTGTATGTGTATGTGTATGTGTATGTGTATGTCTATGTGTATGTGTATGTGTATGTGTATGTGTATGTGTATGTGTATGTGTATGTGTATGTGTATATGCGTGTGTATATGTATATGTATATGTATATGTATATGTATATGTATATGTATATGTATATGTATATGTATATGTATATATATATATATATATATATATATATATATATATATATATATATATATATATATATATATACATACATATATATATATACAGTCAAAGCTCGTTACTATGCCACCTCGCTTCTATGCCACTCTCGCTATTGTACCACTTTTGCTCGGTCCCGACAAAATTCAATACAAAATAAATTTACTATGCCACCCCCGACTCTCGCTACCATGCCACTACTGTGTGACTGTTAAAAGGCATGAGTCGTGAAAAAGTCTGTATTGCGCAGTGCTCGATTATCACACTCACGTCCAAAGGCGAAGAGACGAACTACAGTCCAGCTGCGCACAACATAACTCAATACGTACGCGCATAGTCAGACTGTGTCAAAACACGCGATTCTTCTCCCCGATGCCAGCCACAACAAGCCAATCACAACACGCACAACGAGACACAAAAAAGCGCGAGCACACACACAGACACGCAGGCACACGTACAACAGTGACATCATTTTTTTTCAAATTCAGCCCATAATGTCAGCTCAGAAATGCAAGCGAACCGACTTTACGCTGAAGGAGAAGAAGGAGATCATCGATGCCACGAAGAAGGAGCCGAATCAGTCCAAGTTGGCCAGGGAGATTAGCAAGAAATGGGGCGTCGAAGTTAAGAGAACCACCGTGAAGGGCATTCTCAGCAAGAAGGATGCAATCGAGGCTGCAATCAAAGCTGGATTTTCATCGAAGCGCATGAAGTTGACGCAGGCTCACGACCCGAAGCTTGATGAGGGAGTGCTCATGTGGCTGAAGCAATCAAGAGGACAGAATGTGCCTGTCAGCGGCGATCTGATCAAGGAGAAGGCGATGAAACTGGCCGAGCTGATGCACATCCCAGACTTCATGGCGAGCGACGGTTGGTTGGGCAATTTCAAGAAGCGCCACGGCATCACGTTCAAGACAGTGCAGGGCGAAGCTGGAGCGGTGGATTCGCAATCCCTTCTTGAGTGGCAACAACAGGTTCTCCGGCCCTTACTCGGGCAGTTCTCCGCAGACGACGTCTTCAACCTGGACGAGACTGGACTCTTCTGGCAGCTGCTTCCGAACAAGACCATGGCTTTCAGGGGAGAGCGGTGTACTGGAGGAAAGAAAAGCAAGCAAAGGATCACTCTTCTGGTTGG
>NC_140974.1:20890529-20893029 GCF_056783735.1 Eptatretus burgeri | reverse complement strand
GGTGAGAGTTGGCTGATATGATGGAGAGAAGAAAGGTGGACATACTGTGTGTACAAGAAACCAAGTGGATGGGGAGTAAGGCTAGGAGCATTGGAGGTGGTTTCAAACTGTTCTACCATGGTGTGGATGGGAGGATAAATGGTGTCGGGGTAATACTGAAGGAAGATTATGTCATGAGGGTATTGGAGATGAGGAGAGTGTCTGACCGAGTGATGAGTGTGAAGTTGGAAATTGAAGGGGTGATGATGAATGTCATCAGTGCATATGCACCACAAGTGGGGTGTGAGATGGAATATAAAGAAGATTTCTGGAGTGAGTTAGATGAAGTGGTGGAGAGTGTATCCAAGGATGAAAGAGTGGTGATTGGAGCAGATTTCAATGGGCATGTTGGGGAAGGGAATAAAGAGGATGAGGAGGTGATGGGTAGGTACGGTCTCAACAAGAGAAATGTGGAAGGGCAAATGGTGGTAGAGTTTGCAAAAAGAATGAAAATGGCAGTGGTAAATACATATTTCAAGAAGAAGGAGGAACACAGGGTGAAGTACAAGAGTGGAGGAAAGTGCACACAGGTGGATTACATCTTAAGCAGGAGATGCAACCTGAAAGAGATTAGAGACTGTTAAGTGGTGGCAGGGGAGAGTGTCGCTCGACAGCATCAATTGGTGGTCCGCAGGATGATTTTGGAGGTGATGTTGAGGAAGAGAGTGAGGGCTGAACCAAGGACCAGATGGTGGAAGCTGAAGGAGGAAAACTGTTGCGTGGAATTTAGGGAGGAGGCGAGACAGGTGTTGGATGGTGGTAAAGATGGGTGGGATGATTGGGCAACTACAGCAGAAGTGGTGAGGGAGATAGCTAGGAAGGTACTTGGTGTGACATCTGGACAGAGGACGGAAGATAAGCAGACTTGGTGGTGGAACGAGGAAGTACAGGAAAATATGAGGAAAAAGGGGTTTGCGAAAAAGAAGTGGGATAGTCAGAGAGATGAAGAAAGTAGGCAGGAGTACAAGGAGTGGCGGCGAAAGGCAAAGAGAGAGGTGACAAAGGCTAAGAAAAAGGCATATGACGAGCTGCATGAGAAGTTGAATACAAAAGCAGGGGAAAAGGATTTATACGGATTGGGAAGACAGAGGGACCAAGCTGGGAAGGATGTGCTGCAGGTTAGGGTGATAAAGGACGTATATGGGAATGTGCTGACGAGCGAGGAGAGTGTGTTGAGAAGGTGGATGGAGTACTTTGAGGAGCTGATGAATGAAGAAAATGAGAGAGAGAGAATGTTGGAAGAGGTGGAGATAGTGAATCAGGAAGTGGGGTGGATCAGTAAGGATGAAGTGAGGACTGCAATGAAGAGGATGAAAAGTGGAAAGGTGGTTGGCCCAGATGACATACCAGTGGAGGCATGGAAGTGCTTCGGAGAGATGGCAGTGGGGTTGTTAACCAGATTGTTTAATAAAATCTTGGAAAGTGAGAGGATGCCGGAGGAGTGGAGATTAAGTGTACTGGTTCCGATTTTCAAGAAGAAGGGTGATGTGCAGAGCTGAGGAAATTACAGAGGGATAAAGTTGTTAAGCCACACCATGAAGTTGTGGGAAAGAGTAGTGGAAGCGAGGTTGAGAAGAGAGGTGACGATTTGTGAGCAGCAATATGAGTTTATGCCAGGAAAGAGCACCACTGATGCGATGTTTGCTTTGAGAATGTTGATGGAGAAGTATAGGGAAGGCCAGAAGGAGTTACATTGTGTGTTTGTGGATTTAGAGAAAGCTTATGATAGGGTGCCAAGAGAGGAGTTGTGGCATTGTATGAGGAAGTCGGGAGTGGGAGAGAAGTATGTGAGGATTGTGCAGGATATGTATGAGGACAGTGTGACAGCGGTGAGGTGTGCGGTAGGAATGATGGACCGGTTTAAGGTAAAAGTGGGATTGCACCAAGGATCGACTCTGAGCCCTTTCCTGTTTGCAATGGTGATGGACAGGTTGACGGACGAGATCAGGCTGGAGTCTCCATGGACTATGATGTTCGCGGATGACATCATGATCTGGAGGGAGAGTAGGGAGCAGGCTGAAGCGAGCCTTGAGAGGTGGAGGTACGCACTGGAGAGAAGGGGAATGTTAGTCAGTAGGAGTAAGACGGAGTACATGTGCGTAAATGAGAGGGAGGGTGGTGGTATGGTGCGGTTGCAAGGAGTTGAGGTGGGGAAGGTGGATGGGTTTTAATACTTCGGATCAACTGTCCAAAGTAACAGAGAGCAAAGCCTGCTCTTCTGCTCTTGCTCACCCTCTCTCTGTTCTATTTCACCCTCTCATTTTCCCAAGGTCATCTGCCATCTGCTTGGAAATCTGCTAACATCACTGCCCTGCATAAAAAAGGTGCAAAAACAGATCCCTGTAACTATAGACCAATCAGCCTTCTCCCAATCATCAGCAAGGTTATGGAATCCATCATCGCTTCAGACATGAAATCCTTCCTCTTCTCCAATGGCTTGATTTCCAATCATCAATTTGGT
>NC_140974.1:20883029-20885529 GCF_056783735.1 Eptatretus burgeri | reverse complement strand
CTCGGAATACGGGGTCGAACGGCGGGCGGACCTGCCTCCCTCTCCTGCTCGCAACTTGGCGCCAGAACTGGTTCCCCTGGCGGCTGTGAGCGGACTTAGGCCAAGACCAGGAGGTCGACAGCACCACGGTTTCTCCTGCCCCCCTGACGAGAGCAAGGCCAGCTCGTCCGACGCCGATCCAGGGACAGTTGCGTCCACACCACGGTCCAGCCTGAACACCAGAAATAGCTACGTTGTGTGTGTGTGTGTGTGTGTGTGTGTGTGTGTGTGTGTGTGTGTGTGTGTGTGTGTGTGTGTGTGTGTGTGTGTGTGTGTGTGTGTGTGTGTGTGTGTGTGTGTGTGTGTGTGTGTGTGTGCTTGGCGCCTTTAAAGGTTTGAGATCTCTATATTCATTGGAATTGTCTGTGTTTTTCCCCACGCCCGATCCCACACCATCCCGTCGAATCGCCCCGGATCCCTCTTCTTGCCGAGTCTTGTTATTTCTGGTTAATAGTAAAAACAAATAAACATCATCAACTCAGTGAAAAGCGACTCGTGCCACCTTCCTCGTCCCGTTTGCGGTAGAGCGATTAGAACCGCCATGTTTGGGTTATAAATAAATAAACCGCCTCCATCGTTTCGGCTCATTCTACGTTGGCGGGACTGTTCAAGTCCCGTGGACGTCACATTGGTGTCAGGAGTGGGATGTTCGAACCCCTCTAAATTATGTTTGGTATCGGGAGAATATACCAAGATTAAAATCTCGCCACGAATTGGAATATAAAATTACTGCAGAAAAGCGCGCGAGCGCGGGAAAATTTTGGCGGGATTTTTCAAATTTAAATTAATTGGCGGCAAACGGGACTTCTGCACCATGGCGGATGTGCAGATGTTTGAGGAGGAAGGCCACGTGTCTGGCAGCGAGTCGGGGGAAGAGGGGAGAGACGGGGGTAGGGTTGGAACCTCCCCCGTTCCGAGCGTGGACCGTGCTTCATTGCCAGTAACGGGGCCGGCAGCGCCGGAAACCGGTGCGATGTCGATCCAGACAATGTTGGAACGTTTAATAGGGGACATGACGGTACAAATAGCAAATCAATTCGTGACACAGAGGGCAGAAATGACGGCACAGAGGGCAGAAATGGCAAATCAATTCGTGACACAGAGGGCAGAAATGACGGCACAGAGGGCAGAAATGACAGATCAATTGGGGGTAATGGGGGTACAGTTGGGTGCACGGATTGATTTAATGAGGGATGAATTGGGGGAAAAGATGGAGAAAATGAAAACTGAGATGCAGGAGTGTGTGGATGTTAAATTGGGAGAAATACAAAGCAAATTCGAGGCTCGATTGGAGGAAACAAAGGTAGAAATTACATTGGAGGGGGAAAATATACGAAAAAAATTGGTAGATAAAATTGATGCAACGAACATTCGGGTTAATAAAGTGGATGAAAGCCTGGAACGTCATCGTGCCTGTGTGGATGCTCGTATGCAGCTGCAAGTTGAAGAGTGGGGAGAGCTGAGGAAGCAAGGGATGAATTTGGCGGAGGAGGTAAAAGGATTGGAGGCTCGTTTGGATGAACAAGATAAAATTATGAGCCAAGATGAAGTTTTGGATAAAGGCCTGGTAGAGCCGTCTTTTGTAAGTAGAGTGTCCGGGTTGGTTGAGGAGCAGCTACAAACTCGTGACGGAGCCTTGGAGGAGGTTGTGCGGGCCCAGAAGATCCTGCGGGAAGAGGTGAATCGGTCCATTCAACGTTTGGAACAGGAGGCAAAATTGACCCATGAGACCCTCACCACAAAACATCTTTGGCCACAGTGGGCTCCGAAATTGGATACGCAGCCACAAGGGTGTTTGATCCCTGGGCTGGATTCGGACAAGGGAGAAACTGGGAAGCGGGCCACCGGAAAAGTGATCCCCCTGGTAAATTTCGATGGGTCAGGGAGTGTTGAAGCTTTTCTGACGCAATTTGAGTGCATTTCCCAACTAAACGGGTGGAATGAGCGGGAACGTACAGGGAATTTGGTGGCAACGTTGCGGGGACCAGCCGCAGATGTGTTAAACGTGATCGCGGAGGGATGTTGACCAGCTCCCACATTTGCAAGGCGTTGAGCCGTCGGTTTGGGTTCGCGGCAAACTGTGATCTGGTGCGGGCCCAGCTCCAGCACCGCAGATTAAAGCTGGGTGAGACAGTGCAGGAGCTGGCACAGGACATTTACCAATCAGTCAGGATCGCGTATCGGGACCTTACAGTGGAGGCATGGGACAGACTGGCACTAGAGAAATTTTTAGCTGCTCTTCCTGACCCTGAGGTCCGAGCGCTAGTGGAGCTACAGGATCCACCCACCGTGCACCGAGCGGCCGAGTGCGCGGCCAGGCTGGCCTCGTGGAGTCGGCCGGGTCGGGTGCCCGAGAGGCCGTCGGTGACGATCCGACAGGCGGAGATTCAGGATCAGGGAGGGGGCTGGGAGAAATTGGCATTACCCAAATGCTTCAGAGGATGAATCCTCCTGCTGAACC
>NC_140974.1:20875529-20878029 GCF_056783735.1 Eptatretus burgeri | reverse complement strand
CCACGAATAAATCGTTGTTCTTAGTCGACATTAAAACACAGTTCGTTTTTAGTGAAGCTTTTTATGTTGTTAAAACAATCGCACTGTTCCGAAAATATATATCACAATTGACAGGTGCTCGTTTCTTTATTTGTAAATTATAACATCGATGCAATGATTACGTATTTATGAAATCCAAATGCTAATTATTCACCTTTCAGTAATCTATGCGAGAGGAGATTGTAAGTTGCTGCGAACAACACCGATGGCCGTCATGAACAGCACAAAGGTAAATCAAACGTGTCTTCTGTATCTCTTGGATGTGTGTTACCATTGCCGACAGTATTCAGTACAGCAACATGCTGTACAGGTTTGTATCCGAGGAGCAATAGGCTACACCATATAGCCTAGGTGTCTATGTTTGTGTAAGTACGATGTTCAAAAAAGAAACGAAAAAATAAAAAACCAAACCAATGTCACCCGCAGGGTGACCCGTATCTTGCCAAAAGGTGACCACGTGTGACTTCTTTAAGGTCACACTGAGGTGAACAGAGCTGCTATCCACCAGGAGCGACTCCTTGAGGAATATCTGCCTACGAGAGATTCGGATGAGAATCGTTCTGCAGAGTAACCATGAAAAATATGCTTTTGCCTCATAACGTCACCAAATGACGTCACAATGTCTCAAGCTTGACATATCTAGAAAGCACTCATCGAGGTGTTCAATTTGAGGTACTACACGATATGGTTCCTAAAACTTGAAAATTTGACCTTGGGGTCAAATATGTTTGACCTCAGGCGCTAACCATGAAGGTCAAGGCCAATCGCCACCAAAAATTAATCAGCTGAGTGCCAGACCATGAACTATATTCCCATGAAGTTTGAAGACGATCCGATCAAAATTACTCAAAAAATAAGGGTTTCGTCGACTCCCCTGATTTGCGACAAAGTGATCTTGACCTTTGACCTTGACCTTCAAAATTTTATGCGCTGAAAGGGACCTCTATAGGCCTCTGATATGCAAAGTTACAAAAATTTCCAATGATAACTGTGCTCTGCAGAGTGATTTATGCGTGATTACAGACCAAAAATAAAAAAATAAAAAAAACATATGAAGGTCAAAGACAATCGCCACCAAAAATTAATCAGCTGAGGGCCAGACCATGAACTATATTCCCATGAAGTTTGAAGACGATCCGATCAAAATTACTCAAAAAATAAGGGTTTCGTCGACTCCCCTGAAATGCGACAAAGTGACCTTGACCTTTGACCTTGACCTTCAAAATTTTATGCGATGAAAGGAACCTCTAAAGGCCACTGATATGCGAAGTTACAAAAATTTCCAATGATAACTGTGCTCTGCAGAGTGATTTATGCGTGATTACAGAAAAAAAATAAAAAATTAAAAAATTTTAAAAAACCATATGAAGGTCAAGGCCAATCGCCACCAAAAATTAATTAGCTGAGTGCCAGACCATGAACTAAATTCCCATGAAGTTTGAAGACTATCCGATCAAAATTACTCAAAAAATAAGGGTTTCGTCGACTCCCCTGATTTGTGACAAACTGACCTTGACCTTTGACCTTGACCTTCAAAATTTTGTGCATTGAAAGGGACCTCTATAGGCCTCTGATATGCGAAGTTACAAAAATTTCCAATGATAACTGTGCTCTGCAGAATTTTTTATACGTGATTACAGACAAACAAAGAAAGAAAGAAAGAAAAAAAAAAACACGCTATCATATCTTACAAAAACTTCGTTTTGGCAAGATAATAATTTTCGCACAACGACGACGTCGCTTAGGCCGAAGTCACATTTGCTCTACGGCGAGGATACGGCAGCCGTACACCCTCTGAATTGACAGAAACGTGCGGCGGCCGCAGAGTTTCTGAGGTGGCCTCAGGGTGGACATATGCCGTTTGGCTATATTTTACAGGCCGTAAGGTCGCCGTGGAATTATAACGCGGAGTTATAACTTTTTTCATTTCTACGTTCGCCGTAGCAATTCGACAAGCCGAAACAAAAGAACTGGTAAAAAAAAAAAAAAAAACCTACTCGTTACCGTCCGTCTGGCCGAACGTTCGCCATTCGGGCACCTTGCGTCTGCCTTGAAAATTCTATGGCCGCCGCAGGAACGCCCTACGGTCACCGTGCGACATCAAATCAAAGTCCGTACGGCACCCCCACGTTTTCGGTCTCCACAATTTAGAAATACGCCGTGCGGCTCCCGAAAAATAAAAACATTTGTGACTGCTACATTGTGTGACCGTGGAGATACTCTGGCCGCCCAATAATTGCTAGTGGCCGTAGATTTTGTAGACCCCACGGCTGCCGTGGCAAATGTGACTTAGGCCTTAACGACGCGTTTCTCAGAACGTAACCCCGTCGTTAAGTGGCGCATGACTGTATATGAATATATATGAATATATATATATATATATATATATATATATATATATATATATATATATATATATATATATATATATATATATATATATATATATATATATATATAT
>NC_140974.1:20795529-20870529 GCF_056783735.1 Eptatretus burgeri | reverse complement strand
GGATTGGTGATTGTACGAGTTTACATGTAATACACCGCCACCGAAGGTCATTTACTCATCTTATTTTACCTTAAACATGGGGAATTTCAGTTTAAAGTGTCTTGAAAGTGGGGTTTCTTTGGGTCCACGAATGGATTAATTCACTCCATTATTTCTTATTGGGAAAATATTTTTAGAATCCGAACTTTTTGCAATCCGAACAGCCTCCTGGAACGAATTAAATTGGGATTCTGGGGGCACCACTGTATAGGCCAGAGTTTCTCAACCTTTTTACCCTTGTGGAACCCTTGAAATAGTTTTCATGTCTCAGGGAACCCCTGCATAAAAATTATTATATACCATTATTAATATCTAGCTCTTTTATATTTTTATCGTAGTTCACGTGGTAAATATAATATTTTTTTTTTTTCGGATACCTGGTTTAAGGAAAAAATGACCCCCTTTTTTCAAATTTATTGGCAATGACACAGACAGACCACGTCATCAGTGGTGACGTCATCACGTACAGGCCGTGTACCGTGTTCAATGACGAGTTGTTATTCCGGGCGTCCATCGCGCTTCGTGGTTGTTATAATATAACATTCCCTATGGTTGTTGTAATTGTAAATAATATAAGAGGTTGAAGCCTCTATTATAATAACCAAGGAGTTTCCAACAATATGCCGTACGTGTATAGTAAAATTACGAATATTACATCAAACAAAAACTACTCAAAAATACATTAGCCTATTTATTACTGTTTCTCGCGGAACCCCTCGCGACCTCTTGCGGAACCCTAGGGTTCCAGGGAACCCCGGTTAAGAAACACTGGTATAGGCAAACACCTATAATCCGATCTCTAGCGGTAGCGCACGGAGAACGCACGGTCGACGCAGACTGCCACGGAGGTCGTACGTAGGTGCACGGCGGGTGTATGGGAACCGTGCGTCGACCCTGCGTTGCCCACAGGTAGTCACACAGACCGTAAGGCCACCGTATGGCGACCGTGGAAATAGTGCGGCCGCCGTAATTTTTGGGGGGTTAGGAAAATTCATTTTTCAATGAGAAGAGCTTACGGCAGCCGCACGAATAACGCAAGCCCACCGTACGCCCTACGTACGGTCGACGTGGAACACATCTACGTCATAGCTTGGCCTGTCGAATTGCTATGGCGAACGTAGAAATGAAAAAAAGTTATAACTCCGCGCTATTATTCCAGGGCGCCCCTACGGCCTGTAAAATATAGCCAAACGGCGTAGGGCCTCCCTGAGGCCACCTCGGTTTCTCTGCGGCCGCCGCACGTTTCTGTCAATTCAGAGGGCGTACTGCCGCCGTATCCTCGCCGTAGAGCAAATGCGACCTAGGCCTCACCAGCAAGACTAGTTCTTAATTCTACACTTTAACATCTACTCATTTTAAACGTTCGATGAACAACAAGTTACAATCACATTAGAGCATAAAGGAGACAGGTGGGCAAACAAAGATATGCTTGTACTGCACCTGATTGGTTGCGAGACGGAAATGCGTGGATATAGCATAAGCCGTGTCCATGAAGATTTCAGGGACTCTGAAACCACTCTCAATGGCTTGCATCTTGAGGCCGAATAGATGCCGATCAATGCCCTGTCCAATCACCGCCTGGAGAAGGTAAGAAATAGAATAGATTTAAACGAGAATGGACTCTTCGACGTTGCCAGATGTGCCTCTGCCAACATTATTACATCAAAATACATACTTGTACCAAGTTTGATTTAAATCCCTGAAGATTAAAAAAATAAATAATTATGGCTGCCAGACCATGCATCCGATCAGGTTGAAATTTAAAACATATATTCCCCATGACGACTCGATAAAATTGTGAAGTTTCATGTTGATTGATGAGCCGGTTCAAGAGAGAATTTTTTAAACATTTTTGTTCAATCCAATATGGCTGCCAGACCATGTGACCTATTAATTATTCGTGAACACCCTGGTAATCCAAGGGCTTGGGGAACATGTGGGTGAAGTTTCCCCTCAATCTGTCAATCCCTTCAGGAGAGGTTTTTTTAAAGGTTTATTTTTGCAAAAAAATCATAGATGCCAAACCATGTGACTGATTGTTCCTCATGGATAGGCGATCATACCTGTAAAATTTCGCCTCAATCTGTTCAGTCGTTTCAGAAAGGTTTTCATGTTTTTAAAAAAAAAAATCATGTGGCAGCCGAACCACGAGACTGATGACGTAATCAATTTCCCCGCCACCCCACCTCCACCCCTCATTACAATTTAGCCGGAGATGCCCCTCAAAATTTTTCATACTAATCGGATAAAGCATTCAACCTATGCAATTTTGACGTAACCAAGCCACCTTGGACATCATAAATATATATATATATATATATATATATATATATATATATATATATATATATATATATATATATATATATATATATATATATCACACTTATTTCCCATGAGGAGTACTTGATATGTGCCACATTTCAATTTTTTCCATGTCACACTTTCAGATATAGAGGTCCAAAGTTTTTACTTTTTTCCAACATAGTTACCACACCACATGACCTCTTCTTCTTCTTTCGGCTGCTCCCGTTAGGGGTCGCCACAACGGATCATCCATATGATCCGCATAGTGATTTGGCACATGTTTTACGCCGGATGCCCTTCCTGACGCAACCCTGGTCGCCTCTTACGACACAGGGATATGGTACACCTATTTTAACCGGGGTATACACCGGCCCAGTACACTGGTACTCATTTCGCCGACCTCGATAGGATGACAGGCTGAGTCAACCCCCTGGTGTATTAATTCAGTGGCCCAACGGGGCTTGAACTCAGGACCTTTTGGATCCCAAGCCGCTGCCCTAACCACTGCGCCAACACACCAGGCTTACCACACCACATGACCTATGATGTCATAATTATCATTAAAAATTTTAGCATGAGTAGTCGCACCCATGATGAAAATTTTGTCAGTTAGTTAAGTGGTTGAAGAGAAAACAAAGAAAATTAGCACAGACGGACGGACAACCCGAAAACGTATTGCCTCCGGCGACTTTTTCAGCAGAGTTATAAAAATTGTAAGTATTGTAGAGCCTCATGAAGAGGAATCCTGAAGTGGGGAATCTTAGTGCACAAAACCAACTAAAGTGTGCACATCCGGATAAAAGTGTGAATTTTGGCACAAAAGTAGTTTAGACCTTGACAATCAAAAAAATTGATGGAAGCACTTTGACACACCCCTTTTATGGCCGCCATCTTGGATTTCACGATGGCCGCCATCGAAAACATATTTTATTCTATATCTCCAAAACTAAACCAGCTAGAGAGTTCATTTCAGTGGCTACACCCACATTTATGGGGTTTAGGAATCATATGGACTAACTCTGAAAGGGCTCAGGTGGCAGCCATCTTGAATAAGTCGAAAATTCAAAATGGCCACCATTCGCAACTAACTTTTAATGATACCTTGATAACCAAACAAGCTAGGAAGATAAAATTGGTGTCTCCACCCATATTTGTTGGACCCAGGAATGTGATGAAGTCAATTTTAAATAGCTCAGGTGGCAGCCATATTGAATTTCTAAAATGGCTGCCATTAGCAACATAATTCAATGAAACCCCAATACCTGAACAAGCTAGGAAATCAATCAATCAATCGAGTATCATCATGCATATTTGTTGCGGCAAGGAATCAAAACAAATTAAAAAAGCTGTTTGATTGTTATACAGTTTTATATGGGAAATCAAGATGGCAGCTACATGTGCCATCTATCTATAATTCCAGCAATCTCTGTGTGTGTGTCTGTCTGTCTGTCTGTCTGTATATGTGTCTGTCTGTGCCCGCCGTTTCTCGACGACCGCCAGGCCGATCTGATTGAAACTTGCCAGGAATATTGCCGGGGCCCCGCGGATGTGCCTTTTGAAGGTTTGATGTCAATTGGACGAGCGGTTCCCAAGTTACGGCCATTTATCTGTCGACCAATGACAGGACATGGTGCTATGACATCACGAATGACGTCACAATTAATGTTTATTAGATTTCTTAAGTATATTGATGACTTCCGTCCTCTGTTTGTGTGTTTGTTTGTGTGTGTGTTTGTTTGTTTGTAGGCACGATAACTCGAGAACGGAAGAAGCTACCAATGTCAATTTACACCACGTGATTCAGGTGGGCGATGGCTCACGCTGATTAGATTTTGGTCAAAATCGGTCAAAGGTCAAGGTCACAGTGAGGTCAAACATAATTCCGTAAATTAATGTGGAGAAATGGAGTATTTTTGCTTCGGTCGACGTTACGAGTTCGTTTTAACTCGATTTTAATTTTGTCTTCAGTTTTTGCGATCGCTTAGGACGCTTAACACTCGGTTGTCGAAATTCTGGCAAAAATCGGATGTTTTCGAGACGTTTTAAGATTGTATAAAAAATATTTCACTCGGGTCATCACGTGGTGCAGCGCGCTCGAGCAGACGCCTCGTTGATCACGTAAAGGTTTTCCGTGTGCGCGCTGACGGTGTTTTCGATAAAGATGGTGTTTAAAAGTCATTTTTTATCCCAATAAAGGTTATCGTCGCATGCCTGACTCGCTAAGCCGTCGGATTATGTAAAGATTGTTGGTGGATGGCCAAATATTACGGTTTTGTGACTGAGAAAATAATATTAAATAATCACGTGGAGAAATGGAGATTTTTGCTTCGGTCGACGTTACGAGTTCGTTTTAACTCTGATCGCAATTCTGTTTTCACTTTTGGTAATGGTTAAGTATGCTTAACACTCGGTTGTCGAAATTCTGGTAAAAATCGGATGTTTTAAGAGATTTATGTCAGGTGTCATGTCTGAGGCTTAACTGAAGATTATGCTAATGAGGGGGATTGTAACACACGGCATTACGCGCTCGTTTTGAAGTCAATTTCAATCCTGTTTTCACTTTTAGTAACGATTAAGTATGCTTAACACTCGGTTGTCGAAATTCTGGTAAAAATCGGATGTTTTAAGAGATTTATGTCAGGTGTCATGTCTGAGGCTTAACTGAAGATTATGCTAATGAGGGGGATTGTAACACACGGCATTACGCGCTCGTTTTGAAGTCAATTTCAATCCTGTCTTCAATTTTGGTAACGGTTAAGTATGCTTAACACTCGGTTGTCGAAATTCTGGTAAAAATCGGATGTTTTATGAGAGGTTTGGTACAGAATCATCATATAAACTTCTGGTTTGCGTCGCTGCCTTCTCTAGAGACAGCTTTTATTAGACAAGGTCAGAGGTCAAGTTGACGATTTCGTAAGTAACAGTCTATGACTGCTTGTTTATTTTTTTTTTTTATTTTTTGCATGATTGACATCACAATTATTCTTCTTCTTCGTTTGGTATGACGTCACAATCGACGCTGGGGACCTGAGTATGTGCCTTTTCAAGGTTCGATATCGTTCTTCATCTGTTTCAGCTGTTTCGCAAGCGTTTCCCAAGGTTTGAAAGCTGTTTTTTCCCAAGGTTCAAATTAATTATTCAAATTATTAATTAATCCCAAGGTTTGAATTTTCCCAAGGGAAAGAGCTGTTTCCCAAGGGTTTGAAAGCTGTTTTTTCCCAAGGTTTGAATTAATTGTTTTGCTTGGTAGACATTTGTGAATACATTTACAGAAAGAGGAGCGAGAGAGGGGGGCGAGATAGGGGGTTAGAGAGAGGGGGCGTCACAATTCAAGAGAGGGGGAGAGAGGAGGGGGATGGGAGAGGGGGTGAGAGTGGGGCGAGAGAGGAGGGGGAGAGAGGAGGGGCGAGACTAGAGGGGGGGCAAGAGAGGGGGGAGAGAGGGGCCGAGAGAGAGGGGGCGTCACAATTCTTCTTCTTCTTCGTTTGATATGACGTCACAATTGACGCTGGGGACCTGAGTATGTTTCCCAGGTGTTTCCCAAGTTATGGCCATTTATGATACGGTTGGTCCGATCTAATTGAAACAATGCCCCAATCCAGTCATCGTTTACGAGAGCGAAGAAACGAAGCTGCACATACTGGCACGCACCTACGGGCAAGCACCTACCTATGACCAATGACAAGACACGGTGCTATGACGTCACAATTATTTTTTTTTGCACGATTGACGTCACAATCGACGCTGGGGACCTGAGTATGTGCCTTTTCAAGGTTTGATATTAATCGGACAAGCGGTTCCCAAGTTACGGCCATTTATCTGTCAACCAATGACAAGACACGGTGCTATGACATCACGAATGACGTCACAATGTTTATTTATTTATTTTTTGTTTGCACGATTGACGTCACAATTCTTCTTCTTCTTCTTCGTTTGGTATGACATCACAATCGACGCTGGGGACCTGAGTATGTGCCTTTTCAAGGTTTGATATCGTTCTTCATCCGTTTCAGCTGTTTCCCAAGTGTTTCCCAAGGTTTGAAAGCTGTTTTTTTCCCAAGGTTTGAATTAATTGTTGAAATTATTAATTAATCCCAAGGTTTGAATTTTCCCAAGGGAAAGAGCTGTTTCCCAAGGGTTTGAAAGCTGTTTTTTTCCCAAGGTTTGAATTAATTGTTGTGCTTGGTAGACATTTGTGAATACATTTACAGAGAGAGGGGCGAGAGAGGAGAGGGGAGAGAGGGGCGAGAGAGGGGGGGCAAGAGAGGAGAGGGAGAGAGGGGGGCAAGAGAGGGGAGGGAGAGAGGGCGTCACAATTCAAGAGAGGGGAGAGAGAAGAAGGCGAGAGAGGGGGACGGGAGAGGGGGTGAGAGAGGAGGGGGAGAGAGGAGGGGCGAGACTCGGGGGGAGAGAGAGGGGGAGAGAGAGGGGGAGAGAGAGGGGGAGAGAGGGGGGAGAGAGTGGGGGCGTCACAATTCTTCTTCTTCGTTTGATATGACGTCACAATTGATGCTGGGGACCTGAGTACATTTCCCAGGTGTTTCCCAAGTTATGGCCATTTATGATACGGTTGGTCCGATCTAGTTGAAACAATGCCCCAATCCAGTCGTCGTTTACGAGAGCGAAGGAACGAAGCTGCACATACTGGCACGCACCTACAGGCACGCACCTACGATGTTTTGATCATCCTCGAGACAGAATGGCATCAAGACTGCAACCCTTTGGGTGCTGGGATGTATCACACATGGCTCCTTGGTCTGGAAATCCGAAAGTCATCCCGCATTGAAAAGGTGAGGGAAAGATATTGTTCCGGTTCTCGGAACCACATGCATCCAACAGATCGTGGTCCCAAGACAGTTATTCCATTAATATACGTGTAGATAGTCCTTTTGTCTCGCGGGACAACAGGGGCGTGTGTTGTGATGATCTCATAGCTGGGTTTGCTTACATCATTTCTTCTTAATTTAATTTCTACTTTTCTGATTATTCGTGAGGTAAATCTGAGTCATGTGCGCCCCTCGCTGTGAGATGGGTCCTCCGCAAAGGCCAATCAGGCACTACACCCACAACCCACTGTGCAAAACACAGCCTGCCAAACGCACTCGCAGCGGTAATTTCCACCCGATGGTGTATTCCACAACACAGGAAACACAACCAGCATGACGCTCACGCTGCACGGAACGCGTACCGAGGCCGATAATAGAAAGACAACACCCCGCCACGTTGGGGATGATGCGGGCAGCACGTACTTTTCAACCCATTGCTGGACGACTTGTATCGATCGGGTTTCGTCCTGCGTACACGATAGCAGAATCACCCGAGTGCTGGCCACGTGCGTAATGGCAGATCCACGCGCACTGTATGGCACGTGCTCGAAGGCAGACCCGTGCGCCGCTCGTGACTTTGTTACCATACGGAGCCTGGCACGAATGGACACATCTTACTGTCTGTGCATAGGTTCGCCATAACATCGTACCTTCGGTCCTCGTGGATGGCAAACGTCCCCTCGCCTCTATGGCCAGTGAAGCTGCGATCGAGCGTGGGCATGTTGTGCAGCTTGGGCTACGTTGGCGCACACGGAACGGGTGCATTGGCCAGCGCTGGTCGGGGTGAGCGGGTGTGCGAGACCGATGTTGGCCTCGGCCGGTCATCAAGGCACGGCCCGGGGGTTCTTGCAAAACGATTCATGGCGCGGAGTTCGGTGTGGGCGATTCGTGTCATGTCGTGGGGTTGGAGTGAGACCGTCCCACAGCTCGGGGTCACCTTGCCGGAAATGGAGTGTTGCAGTTTCCGGCCATTGCGACCGGGCCACGCAGGGGGTCAGGGCCAAAGGAACGAAGCTGCACATACTGGCACACACCTACGGGCCCGCACTAGTAATTTTAATGATATGTCAAAGATACAAGCTAGTAAGGTCAATGAATGAAAATATGCCTGGCATGATAACATTTCACTGACTATTTACAATATCAAAGACAACTGACATTCCCAACTTAAAACATACATGACTGCAAAAGGTAATGATGTACCTTAAATCAATCTGCTTTAACACCGGGTTTTTAGATTCAGTATCAATGGAGCACATTCAAGTATGACAACTATTCGAATCATTGATCGGCTATCATTTGCACATTTTGAACAGTCGGGCGGCTATATTGACCGACTCTGGTCGGCTGAATCATCATTGACAAAGAGATGCAGTTCCAACAAATGTCAACTACCATTAGATGGTATCATTATTGATGCAACCACCTTGGCACATCAAGCTCTGCAGGTGGCACAATAGTGTAGAAGTCTGGCAATCGGGATCTCTGAGACTTGTCCACTTTGCTTATGTCCAGAGGTTCAATGACAACACCTGGGTTTTCATTTGAAACATGATTGGTCAACATAATCAGAGTGCCATGGAACTCAACTTTTGACAAGTTGGATTGCTTGTGCTGATCAATATTGTCCATGTCCCCAGTTGTGAACACATTCTGTCTCATGTCACTTGGAATCACTACTCAATTAGTCCTGATTTGTTCACTTACTGCAGCAGCAAGACATTTGCTGACCTGCTGCTCTCTAATGTAGGTGATGGCTAGGCCGAGCTTCTCAAATACGTTAATCTGATGCTTAAATTTGCCCTCAACGTGAAGTTTCAATCCAACGTACAGGGGGAAGGGCGTTTCACGTTCCTTGCTATGTCGCATCATCTGTGCCCCAGCTCGTGTTCGCTTTGCAGTGTTGAAAATCATCAGCTGAGATAGAGTACATGCAACACGTGATCTTTGCTGATTAAGATCTGGTTCATTGTTGTTGACATCAGTCTGACTAGTACCAGTAGGACCTTGAAGCACCACATTCATGAAAGCCAATAAAGATTCTGGGATTGGTGACCTCAAACAGTCAGGATAGAAGTGTCCATCGAATAGCTTCTGTTCAAACAAAATCTGCTTGCACAAGAACAAGGCGGTTTGAACCATCATGCGAGCTTCATTGTCGCCCACTTCATTTTGACTTTTCAGTTCAGTCTCAATAGCCTTCCCAGCAGTTTCCTTTGAACACAACATAGATGCACGACCCCTTCCTTCACTGGCTTCAATTATTTCAGGCTCAATTTTCAATAGCTTCTCTTTGAACCGAGTGGAGTGAATGCTTTTGGGGTCAAAAATTCTGCCAAGGTCCTTCATTTTAGTGGTTATAGGACTTTCAGTTCGTTCAAAGGGAAAACACGCTTTGATTCAACAATATATCGCCAATAACTGTTACAGCGTTTCTTCTCTCCATTCTCTGAATTCGCCTTTATTGCATCCATCAAGAGTTGTGTTAAATCGCATCTCTGACCTAAAACTTTAAAAAACCCCAGTTTGCTATGAATGTTTGCTTTCCTACCATTCTTTTTTTCCAACTTCAGTGCCAACTCATCTCTCTCACCCCTCACTCTCACTCTCAAAGCAACCACCCCACTCTTCTCCCTCCAAGCCTCCCTCTCACCTCTCTCAAAAATTCCCCCCTCACCTTTGTCCCACCTTTCATCCCCTCACTCATCCTTCTCAAAGTTGCCCCCCTTCTCATCCACAAAGCTGCCTCCTTCTACTGCCTTTCACCTCCATCTCTTCACTCCACCTCCTCAAATCCTCAACTTCCTTCTTCCCCCAGCACCACAGAGCCTTTTCTCCTCCTTATCCGGCCTCCTCCCCTAGCGATTCTGCAAACCCCCACACTCTTTCAACTACCCTACTTACCTCCCCTCCTCGTCCCTTGTCCTACCCTCCCTCTCCCCCCCCACCCCCTGCACCCAAAGCCTCCTCCCCTACCTCTTCATTAAAAGTGTGGACCTCAAACCTTTCAGATCTTTCCATACAGGTTGCCACTGACAAACCAGACATAATCTGCCTAACAGAAACTTTCCTCCCCCAAGACGTGTCTGACTCCCAATTATCTCTCCCTGGTTACTCCCTCCTCCGGGAAAACAGACCTGAGCCTCGTCCTGGTGGAGGAGTTGCTCTCTTCATCAAAGACTCTATTCCTCACTCTCCATGCACTGCTCTCACTCCCCCACACCTCCAGGAATACCTCTGGCCAAGGCTTCCCCTCCACTCCCACCTCATGTGTATATGTGTACTGTACCGTCCACCTAACAGTGATGACTCCATCTACACTTCACTATACGAAAACATGGACCATCTTCTATCTTCGCATCCAAACTCTCTCTTCCTCTTATGTGGCGACTTCAATTGTCATCATGCCAGTTGGCTAGGTGTGGGTACCTCTCTCACCTGTCATGGCACCTCAGCAAAAGCTTTCTGCGACTCATTGGGACTGACTCAATCAGTCAACTTCCCTACCCGGCCGGATCTCAACCAATGGTACTCCATCTCTTCTGGATCTGATTTTGACAAATTTCCCTGACAATATCTGCTGCTCATTTCTCCGCTCCAATTGGTTCTTCTGACCACGTCCTTGTCAAAGTGGACATCTCTCTGGCTGTTATCAGAGAACCACCTCACCGCCGTCGAGTCTGGCATTTCACTCAAGCCGACTGGCAGGGTCTCCAAGCAGCCCTCAAACTTATAGACTTGTCTCCTATCGCTACTTTCTCCAACATCAACTCATCCTGGGAATTCTTTAAAAAGAAACTTGCTCTCCCTCATGCACAGATTTATCCCCTCTCGTCTTCAGTTGTCCTACCCTTCCTCCTGCCCTTGGTTTACTGAAGCTTGTGGCGAGGCAGTTGTCCTGAAACAACTCGCCTTTGCCTCATGGAACGCAAACCCAACTGAGGGCAATCGCAGTTCCTTCCATAAAGCTCGGAACAAGTGTGTATCTACCCTCAGGAGAGCCAGAAAACAACATCTTTCTAATCTCAAGTCTGAACTCTCAAACCTCTCTCCCTCCTCAAAATCCTGGTGGCGTCGAATCAAATCTGTTTCTGGTGTATATTCCCCCTCCATCCCCTCCCTTACCTCAAATGGACACACTGCTGATACCGCACGTGAAAAAGCTGAATGCCTAAACTCGGTGTTTGCAGCTAAATCTTGTGTCAAAAACCCATCACTTTCTCTACCCACCTTACCCAGTCGCACCCAACTGTCCCTGGACGCTGTATCCTTTTCTCCTGACAAGGTGGAGAGCTTGCTGTCAAACCTCGACTCAGATTCTGCAACCGGTCCAGACGGCATCAGCCCACGTGTCCTCCAAGCCTGCTCTTTTGCTCTTGCTCACACTCTCTCTGTTCTATTCACCCTCTCATTTGCTCAAGGTCATCTGCCATCTGCTTGGAAATCTGCAAACATCACTGCCTTGCATAAAAAAGGTGCAAAAAACAAATCCCTGCAACTACAGACCAATCAGCCTTCTCCCAATCATCAGCAAGGTTATGGAATCCATCATCGCTTCAGACATGAAATCCTTCCTCTTCTCCAATGGCTTGATTTCCGATCATCAATTTGGTTTCAGACCAGGTCACTCTACCCTGGATATGCTGCTTCTGCTCTCCCTTCAATGGATGGAGGTCCTCAATGCCAGAAAGGAAATCCGAGCCGTATCCCTGGACATATCACGTGCTTTTGACACAGTCTGGCACCCTGCCTTACTCACCAAACTCTCTTCCCATGGTATCCAAGGACATCTCCACTCATGGCTCACAGACTTTCTCTCCTGTCACAGTCAACGTGTGGCCCTAAATGGAGTTCTTTTATCCCCTCTTCCTGTCCAGGCTGGAGTTCCTCAAGGTAGCGTTCTGGGCCCTGTTCTTTTCTGGTTTTCATCAATGATCTCTCTGACTCTCTGGAAAATCCTCTATATCTCTTTGCTGATGACTCCACCCTCTGCCGTACCATCGATTATTCCTCAGACCGGCAAGCAGCAGCTTCTTCGCTCACTGCAGATCTGGATAAAATCACAAACTGGTCCAACACGTGGAACATGTCTTTCAATCCAGACAAATCTCACACTCTCACTATGTCTCTTTGAAAGGACCGTTTAGAAAACCCACCCATCCACTTTCTCAACAATCCTCTGGAAGAAGTCCTTTCTTTCAAGGTTCTGGGTCTCACTAACTGCCATGTCCTTTCTTGGGAAAGCCACATTTCAAACCTCACCTCCAAAGTCAGTCGCCGACTGGGAATCCTCCGTCGTCCAAAGTCTTTCCTCGGCCCTCCTGAGCTCCTGACCACTTACAAAGCTTTTGTCCATAGCCTGATGGAGTACTGCTCTCCCCTCTGGGCTGGTGCTCCTGCCTCCCACCTTTCTCGGCTTCACGCTGTAGAAACCAGGGCATTTCGGATCATCGGCATCTCCCGCAATGATGCTTGTCTTTGGGCCTCTCACTCAATCACCGCAGGTTGGTCGGTGGTCTTTGTCTTCTACTGTATCCTCTCCAGCCTTGCCCCCCTGCTCTCTCTGCGATTTGTCCCCACCACATTTCCTCAGGGCGCTCAAGGTCAGCCAACAACGCCCTTCTGGTAAAACTACCAAAATCACGAATCACTGCTCACCTTCACTCTTTCACTCCTCTTTTTTCCCGCCTTTGGAATGAACTCCCTCACTCTATTCTTTCCCATTCTTCCCTCCAGGCTTTCAAAACAGCTGTTCACCACCACCTCTTATCATCCCCCATCCAAATCCTTGATCTTTTCTACCCGCGATAATCCACCCAAGCCCACTTCCTTCAAATTCCCTGCTTTCCTCCGTGAAAGTCCCTGTAATGTCCATCTTCTATTCCCCATGTTCCCCGTCCCATCCCTCTCCCTTCCACAGATCTCCTAATGTGTCTGTTCCCCACTGTTTTGTCCCTCCCACTCCCGTCCCTCTTGTCTCATGCCCCCTTGATGTGCGTTGTGTGTTAGCTCTCACACGAGCCTCGACAAGTACACAAAAAAAAATGCTGCCAACTCTGCAACAAGTGGATTAAAAGAATGTTCAGATTCAGTCTGTGTTGCAGATTCAGCTCGCTCCACTGATTGTGCAGCATTTTCAATCTGACATAAGTTCGGTGGTAATAGGCATCCATTGCATGCAAATCTGAAGCTGTGGCTAATTTGGCCAAGAGTTCTGTATTTCTGTTTTTTGTTGCCCAAGACTTGAGAGTTGAGTCGACAGCATCTGTTGAAGCTTTGTGTAGTCTCTCCCCCTCAATATTGTCTACACAGAATGCATTCCGGTTCAACACGACTAACAGTTGCAGTGACCATTGACCTAGTCTTTTTAGGGCTCTGCACCTCAACCTGTGCCTCAGAAGTTCTTTTCAGTTTGAGTTCAGCACGCTTCACCATCGTTTGATTATAGTTCGTTCTGCAGCTTTTGTGAAACACAGCTTTGTTAGACAGCATGTTGGAGGCCTTTAGCACTTCCATACCCTTTGGCAGTGCATTCACATTTTTGAGATCATATAAGTCCTTTTCCAATGTCTCATATGAAGTATGAAATCGCTTCTCATTGGCAGGGCATCGAACGTCCTCATCAGTCTCTTGCTGACACAAGCAGCACAACTTCCAGTTCAAGGACCCTTGAGATGCAGCTTTCATTATGTACTACCTTTACTTTTCAGCAGAAAACTGTACTTTACACCATGACCAAAGCCCTGAAAAATATAAAATGAAGACATCTTGGTTAATTGTGTTAGACTAGATGATGACAAAACTGAATGTGTTGGACTTCCTAATATTGTATTTATGTAAAATTCCTTGAGCAGAGAAATAAGGATACAGAAACCAGATTGAATATTCAGCTTGTTTGGTTATTGAGATATTACTGATTGTACTTTGCAAATGCAGCCATTTTGAATTTTTAAGAAAGTCAATGTGACTATCAGCAGAGTTCTTTAAAATTTACATAATTATATTCTTGGATGCAATTAATATGAATGATACCACATTTATCCTCCTAACCTGTTCGGTGATCAAGATAAGATAAGCAAATTGCTCAGGCATTGAGATGTGATTGTATTATGTTGCTCATGGCAGCCTTTTTTTTTTAGAAATTCAATACAGCTGCCATCTGAGCTATTTAAAATTGACTTCATCACATTCCTGGACCCAACAAATATGGGTGTAGACACCAATTTTATCTTCCGAGCTTGTTTGGTTATCAAGATATCATTAAAAGTTAGTCGCGAATGGCGGCCATTTTGAATTTTTGACTTATTCAAGATGGATGCCACCTGAGCCCTTTCAGAGTTAGTCCATATCATTCCCAGACCCCATAAATGTGGGTGTAGCCACTGAAATGAACTCTCCAGCTGGTTTAGTTTTGGAGATATAGAATAAAATAGGTTTTCGATGATGGCCATCTTGAAATCCAAGATGGCGGCCATAAAAAGGGTGTGTCAAAGTGCTTCCATCAATTTTTTTTGATTGTAAAGGTCTAAACTACTTGTGTGCCAAAATTCACGCTTTTATCCAGATGTGCACACTTCTGCACTAAGATCCCCCACTACTGATGCACTTTGGTGAAATAATCACAATTGTTTTTAACAAAATATATACACTATATGTACAGTAGGTGTGTATATACACCAGGACCCAGACATTCACGGGGATACGCTCCGGGAAAACCCCGCGAATGTTGGGGGCATTGTTTAAATGGGAAATGGGGGGATAGGTTCTGGGGATTTCCCGACCCATGAAAAATCAGCCCCGCGAGTGTTTTGTCATTGTTACAACGGAGCCACGGGGGATAACGTTATCGGTTCGGGGCAGTTCCTGGTTCATGAAAAAGGCCGCAAATGGCGACACCACCAAAGTTGGAGAATTGGTGGAACACAGACAAGGGGGATAGAATTATCGGCTCGTGGTGGTTCCTGGTTCAAAGGGGAAAGTTTTTTAAGTTTAAAATGTTTTCAACCATGAATGCACGATTACGGTTTCATTAAAGATGCTTACAAACAAAAAACGACAACGTTAGGTACCGTTTCCAGTTTATTGAAGAATGCATTTTAAAGTCTTAACCGTACCGTACCACACCGCAAAACCCCCAAAAAACAAAAAACAACATCATCATGTACTGTTTCATTTTTTTATTAAACAAACACAGCACCCCTAACTTTGCAAAATGATGAAGATGATGATGATGATGATGATGACAATGTGGTGCGCCGGGTGTAATAAGTCTTGAAAGTTGATATTACCACTTGGTTGAGCGGCTGGATGAGGGAGGTGGTGTTCGGCGGCAGGAACATGACCTCAACGTTCGGGTGAGCGCCGTTCAAGTCCGTGGGATGGCTAAGAGTGTTGTCAAGCAGCAAGAGTACCTTGAATGAAAGGTCCTTTCCTGCCAGGTACCTCTCGACCTGAGGAACGAAACAGTTATTGAGCCAGTCCGTAAAAAGTTCAGACGTCACCCACGCCTTCCTGTTCGCCCTCCAGTACACAGGCAGCACATGCTTGTTTTTGTTCTTCAGCGCATGCAGGTTCAGAGAACGGTAGAGCATCATGGGCTTTACCAGCAACTCCCCTTCGGCATTTATGCAGAGGAGAAGGAATACGCATTCCTTTGTGGCCTTGAAGCCAGCTGCTTTGTTGCTCTCGTGCTGTGAGCTGAACGTTCTGATCGGCATCTTTTTCCAAAACAAGCCAGTCTCATCAGCGTTAAAGACCTGCTCCGGCAAGTACCCCTTCTCCTCGATGAGGCTAGTGAGTTCTGCAGGAAATACCTTGGCCGCGTCGTGGTCCGCAGAGGCATGCTCCCCTACGAGCTTGACGTTGTGCAAATTATATCGTGCCTTGAAGTGGTGGAACCACCCCCTGCTCGCTGTAAATGGGCTGGAGGTGCCACTTGTACCCGCCGCACTCGTGCTTACACCACCCGTGCCAGAGAGATGGTCTGGCAGAAGAGATCAGTGGTCCGCTTAGAGGCATGATCTTCTCAATGTTAGCCTCGATCCTTGCGAGCCATTTTGGAAGAATGAATGGAGCGAGAGGCATTACACAGGTCAGAGCAACGGGATGAGAATGATGGTGATCCAGGATGCAGTGAGTAGTGTGCACATTGTTTGTGGGAGATTTTTTGGGTGATGCTGTGTTCAGCAGCTGATAATAGATGTGGTGAGTGATGTCATTGTGTAATTAGTCCATATGGAGCTTGCTGCTAATTACACTAATAGATATGCTGAAAGTTTCCATTCTTTAACTCACAGGACATGATATCTTTCCTATCTGCAGGCAGATTATGCTAAGCATTTTTAAAATGTAACAGCTCAGATGGTGCTGTTTATAGCAAGATAGTGATTTACACTAAGATGTGCTGAATGCTTCCATTGTGTAATGTCCGTATATGTAGCGACCTGGTAATTACTGGATACATCAATAGATGCTGTTGGTGTTCTCGTTCTGTAAGTAACTCACGGAGGACGGCGTCACGGAGAATGATGTGTTACACTGGCGAGACATCCCGTGAAACTACAACACAGTACATACTGTACCATATGTTTGAAGTGCACATGGTGAGACGTCCTGCAAAACTATGTTTATCCCACAAAGTTGCAATACACATACAGGAAGCAGGTCATGTTCGCGGCTCGTGGAAGATGTGGTTTTTTTGCGTACGTACAGTAATGTACTGGACGTAGATCCAGCTGCTTTGTGAATAGTTTGTGGAAGATATATTTTTGAACTGTTATGCTCACGGCTCATGAAATAATAATAATTTAATTTAATATAAAATAATAATAATAATCGCTGCAAAAACCACGAATACGTAGGGCAATTTCCCACGAATGTAGGAACATGTCGCAAATCATAAACCGCGAATACACAGAAGTATCGTACACACAAGATCGACATGTTGGCATGAGCAAATAACTTTAGTCAAGCAATTGATTCAAGGATGAAGTACTTTGGCCAATCTCAGTGAAGCCAAACAAACTCAGAAAATTGGCAAAGTGCATAAAATGAAGTTTTTAATTTCTGAATTTTACACCAAATTTGGCTGAAATCGACAACATTCAAAAATAAAGATACACAACTGCAGTTACATCACACGTTCAGCCTAATTGTTGATTTTTTTTTCTCTCATTAAATTAGTCGAAACCCTGAAATATTTTACCTCGCCCACTCTCAAAACCCAGAAAATGTGCCAGTGCATAAAATGAAGCCTAGAATTTCAAAATTACTTGGAGTGTGGGGGTGGGTGGGGGGGAGGGGACATCCCTCAGAGCCCCCTTGGAGGACATGCATGGCACATGTAATAGTGATGGTAACTTATTTTTTTTACAAGTCATTTTAACCTTACTCGTAAGGTTGTAACTGAAAATCTAAAGTGGTTAAAAATAATTCTCATTTAAAGGTAACGTGTGAAAAATTAACGGACTGTCTTACTTGGTTTGTGTTCTCTTTGTGAGCTGCAATTGCCTTTTTCATGAGGTCAAGCTTTTCTGCATCCTGAGAATAAACAGGAAAAAGTCCAGTCTGAGAACGTATTTTACCAACATGCTCCTGAATTATGTGAGAGTCTTTTTAGAGAAAAATCCAAAAGCTCATTCATAGACAGAGTGAACGTGACCGAATAAAGAAATACCCAGGAATGATAGCTGAACCATTATGCTTCACAGGTATATGATGCTGACCCCACACTCAAATGTAGGAAAGAAGAATGATGATTTTTCTTGAATCACCCAAAACAGTCCTGTGTACTGTCATGATCCAGATCCACTTAAAGCTAGACACCTCGAGGGTCTGCATAGTTACATACTCAGTCTTGTTATTCATGTAATGAAATGCAACCAATCCATGAAATTGTGGAAAGGTGCTGCACAGCAACTTTCTTGTGAATGTATGCAGTTACCCAGATCTCTCACCAGCCTTGAGCATGAGCTCCCCTTCACACTTCAATTATTAAAACATTCTGGTGCTTTTTCCATTCCCTAAATTTTTTAGCTCCCTTCACATCAGAGTTTTCAGATCACAACATTGCTGAGTATAGCTCCATTACTTTTGCAGATTTTGTTTTCATTCCATACAATTCCCAGGACATATCTACATATATTTGCATTTCTACGTTGGCCTCCAAAGCAAGTCGACATCCTCGACATCCTTCATCGTACAAAGTCCTTCCTTGACACACCTGAACTATCTACTGACAATCCACTATCAACCCCCTTCTGGCAAAACCCCCAAAATCCAGCATTACTTCTCACCTCCACTCATTCATTCCTCTTTTTCCCACCTGTGGAACCAACTTCCGCATTCTCTCTTCAAACTTATTCTTCCCTCCAGGTCTTCAAGACAGCTGTTTACTACCATATCAGGTCTTCCTCCATCCAAAACCATGATCTTTTATACAGTGCTTTCAGAAAGTATTCACACCCCGTGACTTTTTCACATTTTGTTGTTACAGCCTGAATTTAATATGGATTAAATTTAGAAAAAATTGTCACCAATCTACACAAATTTTGCTATAATGGCAAAGTGAAAACATCTTTTAAGAAATTTTACAAATTTATTAAAAATGAAATACAGAAATATCCAATTTACATAAGTATTCAGCCCCGTAAGTCAATAATTTGGAGAATCAGCTTTGCACGCCTGGACTTGGAGTTTCTCCCATTCTTCCTTGGAGATTTGTTCAAGCTCTGTCAAGTTGGATGGGGAGCATTGGTGTACAGGAATCTTCAAGTCTTTCCACAGATTCTCAATGGGATTCAAGTCTGGGTTTTGACAGGGCCACTCAAGGACTTTCATGTTCTTGTTCTGAAGCCATTGCAGTGTTGCTTTGGCTATATGCTTGGGGTCATTGTCCTGTTGGAATGTAAATCTTCACCACAGTCTAAGGTCTTTTGCACCCTGAAGCAGGTTCTCCTCAAGGATTTGCCTGTATTTGGCTCCACTCATTTCTCCCTCTATCCTTATGTCTCCCAGTCCCTGCCCATGAAAAGCATCCCCATTGCATAATGCTGCCAGCACCATACTTCACAGTAGGGATGGTGTTAGATGGGTGATGAGCTGTGCTCGGTTTCTGCCAGACGTCGCGCTTTTTATTCAAGCCAAAGAGTTCAATTTTCGTCTCATCAGACCACACAATATTTTGCCTTGTGCTCTCAGAGTGTTTCACATGCCTTTATGCAAACTCCAGGTTTGCTGTCATGTGCCTTTTTCTCAGTAGTGGCTTCCATCTGGCCACTCACCTCTAAAACCTCGATTTGTGAAGTGCTGCAGAAATTGTTGTCCTTCTGGCAGGTTTTCCCATCTCAGCCAAGGAACTCTGTAGATCTGTTAGAGTGGTCATTGGGTTCTTGGTCACCTCCCTGATCGAGGTACTTCTTGCCCGGTTGCTCAGTTTGGTCGGAGAGCCAGCTCCAGGAAGTCTGGGTAGTTCCATATTCCTTCCATCTCCTAATGATGGAGCCCGCTGTGCTCTTGGGAACTTTCAACACTCTAGAAATTGTTTTATACCCTACCCCAGATCTATGCCTCCTCACAATTCTATCTCAGTGTTTTATGAACAGTTCCTTGGACTTCATTGTGGAGTTTCTGCTCTGGCATGCACTGTCAACTGTGGGACCTTCTATAGAAAGGTGTGTTTCTTTCTAAATCACGATCATTCAATTGAATTGTCTCCAAGTGGACTCCAATCAAGTTGAAGAGACATCTCAAGGATGATCAAAGGCAATTGTATGCACCTGAGCTAAAAATTTGGAGTGTCATAGCAAAGGGTTGAATACTTATTGATGTAAGACATTTTAGATTTTTAATTTACTTATAAAAATTTCTAAAGACATGTTTTCACTTTGTCATTATGGGGTATTTTGTGTAGATAGGTGACAAAAAAAAATTGTTTTTATTTAATCCATTTTCTAATTCAATCTGAAACAACAAAATGTGAAGAAAAATAAATCAAGGGGTGGGAATACTTTCTGAAGGTACTGTGCCCCTGTTAAACTGTTAACCCCACTCCCCAATCCCTCCTTATTCCCAATTTCCAGTTTTCCCTCCTGAAAGTTTGTTTTTGTATCCATCTAGTCCACCACAGGCATCCTCCCCTACCCCTCTTTACTCCCGACAGCCATTATTTATTCGTCTCCCTCTATTTTATCCTTCAACTCACCTCGTTCTACTGTTACTTTTGTTCTATTCCATTCAGAGCCATTCTGTGTTCTTGCTCTTCTACGAGCCTTTGCTTCATCTAAAATATATATATATATATATATATATATTTTAAATAATAATTCAATAGTCATTCATATGAGAAAATAGTCATCTTCCTTGTATTTTGGTTACCTCTAAAATAAGTTTCCACATTTTCAAAGAGAAGCCCAATATACATACATCAATCGCTATGAGATAGTCAGGCAGAACTGCAAATGGGACTGCGGCAGAACAAAGACAAAGATATATTTCACGAGCCTTGTCAAATGGTGGGGGGGGAGGGGAAGGGGAACATGCTTTCTACTTTCTTGGATAAAGTCCAATTGAGGTCTAATTTTGGCTTTGACTGGAAAGTAGAAACCTGATCCACCAAACTAAATAAAGTTGAGAAAGTGCCTGTCATGGGACGAAGCATACCGTGGTATTCACATCATCGAAGCTACACACAAAGCGCACGGTGTGTTCCATGGTCACCCGGATCTCGTCGGTACGTCCCAGGTGGAACATCCACGTTGTAGCAGTTTCAGACGAGGCACAAACATGCCCATGCAACCTAACAGGTGCAACATGGTGTGCAAAAATGGAAATTATATCCACTATATTATTACACAAGCTCTTTTTTTGCACATCGTTTTTCAAACAAGCACATCCATTGTATTTACATCAAAAAGTTTGACAGCTCCAAGAACACAGGGATCTGCAGGTGATTTTGCAGGATGACTGTGCTTGCAAAATTACCTACAATTCCTTGCAAACTGACAAATACTTTGAGGTCACCTCAATACAGCTCACATGAGGTAATCAAATGAGGAAATTTACCTGTAGAAAGCAAGTTGCAGAGCCATTTGGATGAAACCATCGGGGCTAAGTCGATACCACTTCGCAAAATTCTTCCCAAAGCGGGAAAACTCAAAACAGCAAATGTCCAGGTCATTCACTTGTCTGCAGTGAGAAGGAAATATGGCGGTTTTCAGTTTGTATGAAATATGCACACGGTTACTCAATGTGCATTGCTTTATTAAAAACCAGCATTTGAAAACATTGTGAATCTGGAAGTCTCGTATATATGTACAGAAGCTCATTCTAACCACTCACTGACTGACTGATATTAATGTTAGGGACCTTCCGGGTGACGTAGAAAGCTCAAATTTTACATGCCGATGGACATCAAAGCCGATAGACCGGGGGGGGGGGGTAGGGGGGAAATCACAGAACCGTTAGAAAGCATCTCTAAATAAAAATATAAATAAATGAAATAAATAAATAATAAATGAAAAAAATTGAGGTGAGCAATCCAAGACAATGGGGAAGCATGGTAATTTTGCGTGCCGACAGACATCAAGGCTGATACAACCGGGGTGGGGGGGCGGGGAGCGAGGGATGACAACTGTCGGAAAGCGCCCGTAAATGAAAAAAAAAATGCAGGTGAGCGACCAGAGACAAGGAAAAAAGCATGGCTCGTTATCTCTTACAATGTGTAAGCATACCCGACGAGTACATATAATTATATAAAGCTCTTTCTAACCACAGACTGCCTCACTCACTGATATTAAAGATCGGTACCTTCCGGGTGGCGTAGAAAGCTGAAATTTTGCATGCCGATGGACATCAAAGCCAGTACACCAGGAAAAACTTTTTTACAGAATTGTCGGAAAGCATCCATAAATTAAAATATAATTTTTTTAAAAAAATAAATAATCAAATGCAGGTGAGCGACCCGAGACAATGGGGAAACAGTTTGTATGCTAACACAATGGATAAGCACACCATGCTCGTATGTATATATATATATATATATATATATATATATATATATATATATATATATATATATATATATATATATATATATATATATATATATAATCATATACACAAAGCAACTGTCTGTCTTGTAAGCAATCCTAAACCGCTGGACGGAATGAGTTGAAACTTGCTGGTTGTACTCAGGATGTAGCCAGGAAGATGTTAGGTGGTTAAAAAACATTCATAGCTCGGTTTGTTTCGGCTCATATAGAGATGCAAATTCTCAATATAAATGTGTATCACCAGGAACGCTAGCTCCCTCCGTTCATGGTGGCATTACATGTCATCTCTTACTAAAAGGAGAAGCATCAGTCCATGTGTCATGCTTCATTATGAACTCTGAAGGGTTATTAAAAGGTTCTTGCTGTCATAGAATAATAAAAACTAGCCGAAACCCCGTCAGAGACCGATTCCGTTCCATGAGCCCAATATGACAACCAGTGGCGTCTCTTGTAAGAGCCGGATCCCAGTCGATGTACTCCATGGCCTTACCTAATGAGGCCTACAAAACGTCCTTGTACACGACATTTTTGGTGTACACTACTCCTTGTGAAGAAGTCCCCTGATTTGTGCACGTGTCTACTTTGACGTACAAACACCGTGTCAAAACTTCTCAGGTCACAGTACCGAGAAAAACGTGACGCGACCGCTATGAGGAGCACAAAATTGGTCCTTCAGTATTAATATATAGAAGATACAATGTTTCTTGTTACATTTTTTGTGTCAAATTCACATTCTGAGGTAGTCAGCATGTGCAGAAGAGGGTTTTACATTACAGACGCTATTTTCGAGGAATGGAATTGCACCTCTCAGCGGTGACGGTCTGTCGACGACAGACGTAATGACGTCAGCGAATGACCGATGATGTCATGACGTCCTTACGCCTCTCAGCGGTGACGTTACACGTCGCCATGTAAACGAATGTAAAACGAAAAGTGTTTATTCTGCTTCAGAGTTGAAGTTTGACTATTGGCACGATGTGCGATGCACTCTTACAGGTACGAAGTTTCTTTCAGTTCACAGTACCGAGAAAAACATGACGCGACCACTAGGAGGAGTACAAAATTGGTCCTTCAGTATTAATATATAGATGGTATCATTAGAAAGCTAATAATTAATTTATTTGGAACAAAAAAAATTGTGTCCGTTTTAAAATCACTCTTTTTGTGAAGAAAAGAAGAAGAAGAAGAAGAAAGAGGAACAAGGAGAGACATAAGAATCATGAATGGGAGCTTAATTCAGCGGTTCAAAGGTTAACATTTATTATTCTGACACCAGGAACCCTTTATAAGGACGAGGAAAGAGCACAAACAAATTACAAACAGTAATATTTATGAAAGCAATAGAAAACTATAAGAGCACTCGTTCGAGTGCATACCTCCACCAGGATGAACAGTTTACGCTTCAGAGCCCACTGATAGGCTGATCTGCATACATACCTTAACCAAATTCTAATCAGCTTGTTGTTGTCACCTACCCAACTCATGCACCAAGTTTCATACGAATCCGTCCAAAATTTGAGATTCATCCATCCATCCATTGGGACCATACTCTATGCAGAGCATTGGTGGTGCCGAAGCAGTCTCCTTGGCTATTGGACACAATCCTGGATGGGTCACCACTCCGACACAGAATATCAGCAAGGACACAGGATATCACTCATTTTGCCAACCTCAGAAGAATGACAGGCAGAGTCAACCCCACCTGGTATTAATTCAACAGCAGTGTGGGATTGAACTCAGGATCCTGGGATCCCAAGCCCACCACCCTAACCATTAAGCCAACACCAGGCATATAAATTTGAGATGTAGTGCTATATATACAGTGGGGAGAACAAGTATTTGATACACTGCCGATTTTGCAGGTTTTCCCACTTACAAAGCACGTAGAGGTCTGTAATTTTTATCATAGGTACACTTCAACTGTGAAAGACGGAATCTAAAACAAAAATCCTGAAAATCACATTGTATGATTTTTAAATCATTAATTTGCATTTTATTGCATGAAATAAGTATTTGATGCATCAGAAAAACAGAACTTAATATTTGGTACAGAAACCTTTGTTTGCAATTACAGAGATCAGACGTTTCCTATCGTTCTTAACCAGGTTTGCACAGACTGCAGCAGGGATTTTGGCCCACTCCTCCATACAGATCTTCTCCAGATCCTTCAGGTTTTGGGGCTGTCGCTGGGCAACACAGACTTTCAGCTCCCTCCAAAGATTTTCAATTGGGTTCAGGTCTGGAGACTGGCTCGGCCACTCCAGGACCTCGAGATGCTTCTTACGGAGCCACTCCTTAGTTGCCCTGGCTGTGTGTTTCGGGTCGTTGTCATCCTGGAAGACCCAGCCACGCCCCATCTTCAATGCTCTTGTTGAGCGAAGGAGGTTGTTGGCCAAGATCTCGTGATACATGGCCCCATCCATCCTCCCCTCAATACGCTGCAGTCGTCCTGTCCCCTTTGCAGAAAAGCATCCCCAAATAATGATATTTCCACCTCCATGCTTCACGGTTGGGATGGTGTTCTTGGGGTTGTACTCATCCTTCTTCTTCCTCCAAACACGGAAAGTGGAGTTTAAACCAAAAAGCTCTATTTTGGTCTCATCAGACCACATGACCTTCTCCCATTCCTCCTCTGGATCATCCAGATGGTCATTGGCAAACTTCAGACGGGCCTGGACATGCGCTGGCTTGAGCAGAGGGAACTTGCGTGCGCTGCAGGATTTCAATCCATGATGGCATAGTGTGTTACTTATGGTTTTCTTTGATACTGTAGTCCCAGCTCTCTTCAGGTCATTGACCAGGTCCTGCTTGTAGTTCTGGACTGATCCCTCACCTTTCTCATGATCATTGAGGCTCCACAAGGTGAGATCTTGCATGGAGCCCCAGACCAAGGGAGATTAACTGTTATCTTGAACTTCTTCCATTTTCTAATAATTGTGCCAACAGTTGTTGCCTTCTCACCAAGCTGCTTGCCTATTGTCCTGTAGCCCATCCCAGCCTTGTGCAAATCTACAATTTTGTCCCTGATGTCCTTAGACAGCTCTCTGGTCTTGCCCATTGTGGAGAGGTTGGAGTCTAATTGATTGAGTGTGGACAGCTGCTTTTATGCAGATAACGAGTTCAAACAGGTGCAGTTCATGCAGGTAATAAGTGGAGAATGGGAGGGCTTCTTCAAGACAAAACTAACAGATCTGTGAGAGCTGGAATTCTTACTGGTTGGTAGGTGATCAAATACTTATTTCATGCAATAAAATGCAAATTAATTATTTAAAAATCATACAATGTGATTTTCAGGATTTTTGTTTTGGATTCCATATTTCACAATTGAAGTGTACCTATGATAAAAATTACAGACCTCTACATCCTTTGTAAGTGGGAAAACCTGCAAAATCGGCAGTGTATCAAATACTTGTTCTCCCCACTGTATATATATATATATATATATATATATATATATATATATATATATATATATATATATATATATATATATATATATATATATATATATATATATATATATATATATATATATATATATATATATATGTCATTTTTGGGCTTCCATCTCAAAAGTGAAGAATCACTTTGGAAATTAAAAAACCATAGTGTCGAGGTGTGGATCCAGATCTTCACCAAAATTAAAGCAATTTGTCCTTGTTATTTAGACCAAGATCACAAGGTATTGAAACTTTAATTAACAATGCTGTCTTTTCCTTTTTACATCCGAGTACGATGTGCGGTTGCAGTGCTCTGTTTTCTATGTTCACGCTGGATAGGATGATCAGGTCGTACGTGAGAATTATGTCCTAAGTTTCAATTTGTGATTTTGGTTCATTTTTTCCATTAGTTTTCTGGAAGTGGGATATTGAAATTTCTGCAGACGTCCATCCATCCATCCATTGGGACCATACTCTGTAGAGAGCATTGGTACTGCCCAAGCAGTCTCCATGGCTATTGGATACAATCCTGGACGGGTCGCCACTCCGACACAGGATACCAGCATGCTGGTACTCATTTTTGCCGACCTCGGAAGGATGACAGGCAGAGTCAACCCCACCTGGTATTAATTCAACAGCTGAACAGGATTTGAACTCAGGATCCTCAGATCCCAAGCCCACCACCCTAACCATTAAACCAACACCAGACATAATGTGTGCTCATGGATTACTCCACATACCCTGTTGTGCCTTTGTGTGTACAGCTGTTCTGACATGTTTTTTTACATCCTGAAAAGAGGCAGCTCATGCTTTCTGTTTCTACCTTACAGAACCTACACTTGTCCGATTGGCTCTCTTGATGCCATCCATTGTGGAGAGGTTGGAGTCTGATTGATTGAGTGTGGACAGCTGCTTTTATGCAGATAACGAGTTCAAACAGGTGCAGTTCATGCAGGTAATAAGTGGAGAATGGGAGGGCTTCTTAAAGACAAAACTAACAGATCTGTGAGAGCTGGAATTCTTACTGGTTGGTAGGTGATCAAATACTTATTTCATGCAATAAAATGCAAATTAATTATTTAAAAATCATACAATGTGATTTTCAGGATTTTTGTTTTGGATTCCATATTTCACAATTGAAGTGTACCTATGATAAAAATTACAGACCTCTACGTCCTTTGTAAGTGGGAAAACCTGCAAAATCGGCAGTGTATCAAATACTTGTTCTCCCCACTGTATATATATATATATATATATATATATATATATATATATATATATATATATATATATATATATATATATATATATATATATATATATATATATATATATATATATATATATATATATATATATATATATATATATGTCATTTTTGGGCTTCCATCTCAAAAGTGAAGAATCACTTTGGAAATTAAAAAACCATCGTGTCGAGGTGTGGATCCAGATCTTCACCAAAATTAAAGCAATTTGTCCTTGTTATTTAGACCAAGATCACAGGGTATTGAAACTTTAATTAACAATGCTGTCTTTTCCTTTTTACATCCGAGTACGATGTGCGGTTGCAGTGCTCTGTTTTCTATGTTCACGCTGGATAGGATGATCAGGTCGTACGTGAGAATTATGTCCTAAGTTTCAATTTGTGATTTTGGTTCATTTTTTCCATTAGTTTTCTGGAAGTGGGATATTGAAATTTCTGCAGACGTCCATCCATCCATCCATTGGGACCATACTCTGTAGAGAGCATTGGTACTGCCCAAGCAGTCTCCATGGCTATTGGATACAATCCTGGACGGGTCGCCACTCCGACACAGGATACCAGCATGCTGGTACTCATTTTTGCCGACCTCGGAAGGATGACAGGCAGAGTCAACCCCACCTGGTATTAATTCAACAGCTGAACAGGATTTGAACTCAGGATCCTCAGATCCCAAGCCCACCACCCTAACCATTAAACCAACACCAGACATAATGTGTGCTCATGGATTACTCCACATACCCTGTTGTGCCTTTGTGTGTACAGCTGTTCTGACATGTTTTTTTACATCCTGAAAAGAGGCAGCTCATGCTTTCTGTTTCTACCTTACAGAACCTACACTTGTCCGATTGGCTCTGTTCTGCCATTTTCTTGATGCCATCCATGTAGTGTCCTTGGTCTTGGGCATTTATAATGATTCGTTCTCCAGCCCAACATCTTATTCGCCATTCCAGTAATCCTTCTTTGCATATCCCCAATCTGTCCAACTCTTTTTTATATTTCTCTGCTCTTTTGTCATTCTCCCAATTGTCAGTAAATATATCTGTTAATATTTTGTCTTGTATTTTTCCTTTATCTTTTTTGCAATCGTTGGGGCTGTATTTGTTGCTTTTTCGGTTTTGTGTGTGACATCTATCCACGCCTGTTTTTGGAAGTTTTTTTGCTAGGGTGAGTGAAAGATACCTTTTCTGGTTTGTTGTGTTCATGCTTGTATACAAATTGGATTCACTATTCTCTTGAACCTTTCACGTACTCTGCTAATCCTCCAGTCGTCGCTCTGTGCACTCGATCGAGTTCCTTCAGGCCACCACCTCCTTCTTTCCTCGGCAGGTACATTCTCGGGATGCATTGATTTTTTGGATAGTGAGGAGCTTCCTTGTTTGATGTCTACTATTTTTGATTTCCACTTGTGGCCAATTTATTATTATGGTGCTGTGAGTTGGTTGGTTTATGGCTCCAATTTTGTTTCTTGGGGAGAGGTATATGTTCAGGATCAGCCTCGTTCTACACAGGTATTCTTTGGTAATTGTTTTGCGCATTTGTTTGACATATTTGGTGGCCCTCTTCTACTCCAAGGTATTTATATGATGCTTCATTCTCTAGCTCCTGTATTGTTGTATCTAGGTCGATTTTTATGTTATCCGTTTTTGTTGGTCTACCTTCCACGAATGTGCACTTAGCACACTTACCATCATTGGAATACCGTTTCACTAATCTCAGTTGTTCCATCAAATTTTCATCATTTGGTGCAAAGAGTTTTAAATCATCCATGCACTATACAGAGTAGATGTCACCTTTCTGGTTTCGTTGGACATTATTTTATTGGTTGTTCGGGTGTATCTGTGTCCTTGCTCATTGATGAGGTTACTTAGTGGATCCAGAGCCAGGCAAAACAGGAGGGGGAAAGGCTGTCTCTTTGGAAGATCATGCGTCGTATCTTCACTCCTGGTATTTCGATCATTCCTTCCGAGTGCTGCAGGATTAGTGTGGTCTTCCATAGATCCATTGCTTTCTAAATCAGCTTGATTATTTGGGGATTTATCTTGTACATTTGGATGTAACTTGTCATCCAGGAATGTGGGATGTTATCAAAAGAATTTTTATAATCTATACAGGCTGTGGACAATTTGGTTCTTCTGGTATTGCAGTTTGAGTGTGGCCTTGTTCAGTTGCAAGTGGTTGATTGGTCTATTGTTCTGTAGCATCCTCTCTTGTTATGCCTCTAGGCCTCCTTGTTGTGTTAGGTAGTGGGATATCGTTTCTGTGATGATTCCTGTTCAAAGTTTTATGTTGTTGGTGGACAGGTTATTGGTTGGGATTTGTGAGGTAGTTGGGTTTATTCAGATTTTGGGATGATGAAGGTGTTTACCTTCTGTGAACAATTCATCTATTTCCTGATCTCCTTGGATAAGTTATTTGAATGCTCGAGCATAGTAAATGTGGAGAGCATCAAATTGCTTTAGCCAGAAGTTCAGGATCCCATCTGGGTCAGGGCTTTTGAAGTTTACATTTTTGCAAGTTGTCTAATCTTTTCTGCATCAACAATTTCTGCAGGCATTTCCTTGAGCTGTTGCTTCTTCTCTTCCAGGTTTCAGATCCATTCTGCCTCCTTATTGTGTTATTTTTTGATTTTCATAAATTCCTTTCCAGAATTATTCCAGTTCATCTTTTTGAGGAAGGGATGGCACATTCTGCTTCTGTTTCTCTAGTTCACGGTGGAATATTTTTGGCTCGTTTTCAAAACGTGTGTGTGTGTGTGTGTGTGTGTGTGTGTGTGTGTGTGTGTGTGTGTGTGTGTGTGTGTGTGTGTGTGTGTGTGTGTGTGTGTGTGTGTGTGTGTGTGTGTGTGTGTGTGTGTGTGTGTGTGTGTGTGTGTGTGTGTGTGTGTGTGTGTCAAGGCTCAGCTCTTCCTGCTTTTCTAATTTACGAGTTTAAATGATAATAAATTGTCTGGAACTGTGGGAATTTCAGGTTTCACTTACATGTCAAGATAAATCTTTGAAGTTTCAATCAGGTATTGCACCTCGGAACTAATGTTAAGGTGAAGTTTCTTGGGCATGGGCAAAGGAATCCCATGGGACACAGCACGTTCTGGATACTTGCTGTGGGAACATTGGAAGAAAGAAAATAAAGTAAAGAATGGATGAGGATAATAGGAAGAAATGAAAACTGAGATGTAGTTTTGTTGCAGTTGTTAAAACAAAATAAACTACAACGGCACTCTTCGACATCACGACGTCGACAGATATGCCTCCGCCCACATTATTACATCATTATACATACTTGTACTGTCAAAGTACTTCTCATTGTATGCGTATCGCATATATGTGACAATAAACTCACGATTACTATTACTGTTGCACCAAGTTTGATTTCAATCCCTGAACCTAGATCCAAAATATTAAAAAAAAATTCTAGCTGCCAGACCATGCGTCCAATCGGGTTGAAATTTAAAACATATATTCCCCATGACTACAAGATCATAATTGTGAAGTTTAACATCGAGTGATGAAGTGGTTCAAGAGAAAGAGTATTTTTAAGATTTCCGTTCAATCCAATATGGCTGTCAGACCACGTGACCTATTAATTATTAGTGAACACCTGGTATCCCTAATGCTTGGGGAATCTGTGGGTGAAGTTTCCCCTTGATCTGTCAAGCCGTTCTGGAGAAGATTTTTAAATGTTTAGTCTTCAAAAAAAAATCATAGCTGCTATTCCATGTGACCGATGATGTCAAAGGTGGAGAACTCTTTGTTCCTCATGGACAGCAAAGTTTTGCCTCAATCTGTTCAGCCGTTTGAGAGTATTTTTGAAGGTTTTTATGTTTAAAAAAAATATGACTGCCAAACCACATGACCGATGACGTCATCAAACCCCCCCCCCACCCCCCATGCAATTTCACCCAAGGTGACCCTCAAATTTTCATACAAATCGGATAAAGCATTCGACGTATGCAATTTCGACATCATAACGAAGCCACCTATGCCATCAAAAAGTCACACGTGTTTTCCATGGGGAGTACTTTCACACGTGCTAAGTTTAAATTGTTTTTCCATGGAGCGGTTTCAGATACAGAGGTCCAACGTTTTTCCTTTTTTCCAACATGGTTGCCACACCACGTGACCTGTGATGGCATAATTATCATGAAAATATTCTCCATGAGTAGTCACACCGATGGTGAAAATTCCGTGTCAATCGGATAAGCAGTTGCAGAGATAAGAGAAAATCATGGACGAACAGATGGACAACCCAAAAACATAATGCCTCTGGCGACTTCGTCAGCGGAGGCACAAAAAGTAAAAGTTGTGCCTTCTAAGAACTAGAAAAAAAAAAAAAGGAAAAAAATTATGTGCAAGTTGCTTTAACAATACAATGACTAATGATCCTTGTGAAGAGGTAAGAGAAAGAGGACGAGTAGATAGGCCCACCGACCAGAACTGCATCGCATAGTCCGAAATGCGCATAATGGGCATGCCTTCAGCGAGAGCACGCTCATACAGCAGGCCACACGTACCATCCTCTCCAACAATAAACTGAGGAGACAGAAGGTGCACAGGAAGGTGAATACTGAGGTGAGACAATATGTGGAAGCCCCCCCCCCAAAAAAAACACTCTTAATTATCCCTCCAACCATGGAACTATTGAAATGACATTTTTATGGTTTACAAGGCTCTTGGAAGCAGATGAACAACAAAGAAATGAAAGCAATAAAAGAAGTTGACTTGGCAAAATGAAGTGCACTATTATCATTGGACCAGTTTCCTCTGGATGTGGGAGTGATGCGAACAACACGAGACTATCCTGGCTATCTTTGTTTGAGACATGAGAAAATGCAGAGGCTGCAAGAACATGCTGACATATCCTCATGAACCTTGCCTGCAGGGTCTTGTCGAACCAGCGGTTTCCGGTGTTGCTGTGACTGCCACCACCATGGAGGATCTGTGCAGCCATGGAGCTGCACTCGTCATGGCCATGTGGCATGGGAGCGTCCAGGCAGATTGCAAAGATGCTTTGCTGGATTTCTTCAATGGATTCGCGGTTCAACCAGTCTGCCAAGAGTCACGGGACGTTAAGTTAGTAACACTTCAGAATGGTACCAAAAAATCATGGAAAGCAACACATGAGCCCATCACATTAAAAAGTAACGTTTTATACCATCCAAAAATTAGCAACAAAGAAGCATCTAAAGATGCGCAACAATGACCCATCACAGTCACCTCATTTGGCCATTAAGAGAGGATGTTAAAATAGCAAGCTGCAAGGAAAGGAGAAGAAACCTACCCTTCATAAGGATCCTGCGCCCTACTCCCCATCGGTTTCGGTGATCAGCAGTGAGGATGCCAACAGGCTCTTTGATCGTCTTGATAGACGAATTCCATATTTTTTCCAGCTGGGTGTAGATCTGTCCTTGTGTCAATGGACAGCCATTGTAATGGTAGACATCCAACTTGAAAAACTGGTGGACAGAGTGCAACAACATTGCATAATTGAGGATAGAAGGTTCAACTTGCACTGAAACTTCAGGACGTTAGGTCAGATATCTGATGGAAAAGTCCAAAGTCCAAGACTACGTTTAACTTAGATCGTTTGGTGCTCCTATATGAGCACACATTTCAAGATTCTAGGTAGTATTAAGGATTCTAGGTTGGATTCAGATATAGTGTGTTGGCTTACTCAACATCTTCTACATCTTCACACAATTCATGTAAAAGTGCCCAATATCATTGTGCCCTTGGCTGATGTGTGATATTCATATAACTCCTCAATAAAAGAAAAATTCTAACTTTAACCGAAAGCACTAGATCATCAATTATAGGATCTGTTCACCAATAACTTCCTGCTTTCTTTCCCCAATATCAGCATACCTGGTTGTTGTGAGCGACTGTGATATGCCGGGGTTCTGAGATGGACAGTCCATAGTTTATCACCGAGTCCCGGCGAGGCCCAGGTATTCGACACGATGAAAAGATACGCGTGTATTGGTCCATGCAGAGAGGGCGGCCATGATAATGAGAACGGGGCAGCTGTCCCCTACAATAACACGGAAGAGGAAGATCCACAGCATAGCACATTGCAATTAAATTAACACAAAATATTATTTAATTATTGCACCTGAGCTAGACAACATGATCAAACAAGTGGTGCCAGGCACAACAAATCCCGCCCATTTAAGGCATAAAGTTATTTTGGGGATCAAATTTAAATTTGATACATCCTTAACCTGAATGTTGATTATGAGGAAGAGAATAAGGAATATTTTTGTCTTAGTTTGAAGTCAATTAAACCATTTTTGACAAAGTTATGACCGTAAAACTTTGGACACTACCGATCTTCACAAATATGCATTTTTCACGATAGGATTGTTAGGATTTTAAGTCACAAATAGAATAAGGTTCACTATAAGCTTAGTTTGAAGTAAATCGGATCATTTTTGACGAAGTAATGAGCGAAAAACGATTTTGACCTTTTCGTAACCTGACCTTGACCTTTGATCTAATTGGACCCAAAAGTTAATGGGGTCGTCCGAGGCTCATTACCCACCTGTGGATACAATTTGACAGTGCTTGAGCCAGCCGTTTTCCCGTAAAGTTGTATTTTCGTAACCATGTTTTAGTTTTAATGGAAAATTTGTAATTTTGACCGATGACCATGACCCCCAAAACTTCGGACCCTACCGATCTTCACAAATATGCATTTTTCACTATAGGCATGGGTAGGATTATAAGTGACAAATAGAATAAGGTTTACTATAAGCTTAGTTTGAAGTAAATCAGATCATTTTTAACGAAGTTATGAGCGAAAAACGATTTTGATCTTTTCGTGACCTTGACCTTTGATCCAGTTGGACCCAAAAGTTAATGGGGTCGTCCAAGGTTCATTGCCCAATTGTGGATTAAATTTGATAGTGTTTGCTAAAGCCGTTTTGCCGTAAAGTTGCTAACAGACAGAGAAACAAACAAGCAGTCATAGACTGGTACTTACGAAATTGTCAACTTGACCTCTCAACTTGTCAAATAAAAGCTGTCTCTAGAGAAGGTAGCGACGCAAACCAGAAGTTTCTACGATGATTCTGTACCAAACCATCAAAAATCATAATGTCGACCGAAGCAAAAATCTCCATTTCTCGATGCAATTATTTAATATTATTTTATCAAAGTCACAAAACCAAAATATTCGGCCATCCACCAACAATCTTTACATAATCCGATGGCTTAGCGAGTCAGGCATGCGACGATAACCTTTATTGGGATAAAAAATGACTTTTAAACACCATCTTTATCGAAAACACCGTCAGCGCGCACACGGAAAATCTTTACGTGATCAACGACGCCTCTGCTCGAGCGTGCTGCACCACGTGACGAGCTGTGACGCGGCGAGTGAAATATTTTTCATACAATCTTAAAACGTCTCCAAAACATCCGATTTTTACCAGAATTTCGACAACCGAGTTTTAAGCATCCTAAGCGATCGCAAGAACCGAAGAGAAAATTAAAATCGAAGTTAAAACGAACTCGTAATGTCGACCGAAGCAAAAATACCCCATTTCTCCACATGAATTTACGGATTATGTTTGACCTCACTGTGACCTTGACCTTTGACCGATTTTGATCAAAATCTAATCAGCGCTAGCCATCACCCTCCTGAATCACGTGGTGTAATTTGACATTGGTAGCTTCTTCCGTTCTCGAGTGATCGTGCCGAAAAACAAACACACACAAACACACAACCAAACACACAAACAAGCAGTCATGGACTGGTACTTACGAAATCGTCAACCTGACCTCTGACTTTGTCTAATAAAAGCTGTCTCGAGAGAAGGTAGCGACGCAAACGAGAAGTTTCTACGATGATTCTGTACCAAGCCATCAAAAATGGAATGTTTGACCTCACTGTGACCTTGACCTTTGACCGATTTTGACCAAAATCTAATCAGCACTAGCCATCACCCTCCTGAATCACGTGGTGTAATTTGACATTGGTAGCTTCTTCCGTTTTCGAGTTATCGTGCCTACAAACAAACACACAAACAAGCAGTCATAGACTGGTACTTACGAAATCGTCAACTTGACCTCTGACCTTTTCTAATAAAAGCTGTCTCGAGAGAAGGTAGCGACGCAAACCAGAAGTTTATACAATGAATCTGCACCAAACCATCAAAAATCGTAACGTCGACCGAAGCAAAAATCTCCATTTCTCCACGCAATTATTTTATATTTGATTTTTGATGGTTTGGCAACCATCAAAAATGGCAACCATCAAAAATGATGGTTTTGAATTGACAACCGAGTTTTAAGCGTCCTAAGCGATCGCAAAAACCGAAGACAAAATTAAAATCGAAGTTAAGACAAACTCGTAACGTCGAGTGAAGCAAAAATACTCCATTTCCACATGAAATATGAAAAATTTCCACATGAAAAATACTCCAATTCCACATGAATTTACGGAATTATGTTTGACCTCACTGCGACCTTGACCTTTGACTGATTTTGACCAAAATCTAATCAGCGCTAGCCATCGCCCTCCTGAATCACGTGGTGTAATTTGACATTGGTAGCTTCTTCCGTTCTCAAGTTATAATTTTTTTTTGATGTTTGACCTCACTGTGACCTTGACCTTTGACCGATTTTGACCAAAATCTAATCAGCGCTAGCCATCACCCTCCTGAATCACGGGATATAATTTGACATTGGTAGCTTCTTCTGCTCTCGAGTTATAACTTTTTTTGGATGTTTGACCTCACTGTGACCTTGACCTTTGACCGATTTTGACCAAAATCTAATCAGCACTAGCCATCACCCTCCTGAATCACGTGGTGTAATTTGACATTGGTAGCTTCTTCTGTTCTTGAGTTATCGTGCCTACAAACAAACAAACAAACAGAAACGGAACTGATCAATATACTTACGAAATCTTTAGATTTCGTAAGTAACAAACAGAGGACGGAAGTCATCAATATGCTTACGAAATCTTTAGATATCGTAAGTAACAAGCAGTCAAAGACTGGTACTTACGAAATCGTCAACTTGACCTCTGACCTTGTCTAATAAAAGCTGTCTCTGGAGAAGGTAGCGACGCAAACCAGAAGTTTCTACGATGATTCTGTACCAAACCATCAAAAATCGAATGTTTGACCTCACTGTGACCTTTGACCGATTTTGACCAAAATCTAATCAGCACTAGCCATCACCCTCCTTAATCATGTGGTGAAATTTTACATTGGTAGCTTCTTCCGTTCTCGAGTAATCGTGCCTAAAAACACACACACACACACACACACACACACACACACACACACACACACACACACACACACACACACACACACACACACACACACACACACACACACACACACACACACACACACACACACACGACGAAAGTCATCAATATACTTACGAAAACTAGTTACAAACCAGACGATTACAATATCCCGCTCCCTCCCTCCGGGGGGGGGGGGGGGATTAATTCCTGAAAAGCAGAACAAACTGTTGGAAAATTAAATGAACAAAATATCCGTTTACTACCGTGCTCTCACCTGCACCCTGTCTCCATCTTAAATCCTTTAAAATGATATTCGCTCACCTGTCCAACAGAGACTTGAAACTGAGCACACCGGCAATGAGCCTGGAAGCAAACCTGAAAATTACGTCAAAGATGGGAAAAGGCTGAGCACATCAAAGATGTATATACCATATCTTCCATGTAATACAAAAATGCTTACACATACTCAGGCTCACACACATTCTAATAATGATGAATATTAGACATTATTCAGCAAGTACCAAGTGCCCACCTTGCAGGCCGCTGCCATAGCAAAAGGCATTTGGAAACTTTTACAATGCCATGGATATGTGCCAACCAGCTTAATGATAAAATATCAGAAAATTCATGCAAAATAAATCTTCTGAAGTTTAACATGCCAACGCTGATGTTGCGGACACACACACACACACACACACACACACACACACACACACACACACACACACACACACACACACACACACACACACACACACACACACACACACACACACACACACACACACACACACACACCTGAGCTGTCCCTGGATGTCATGAAAGTCTTGTTTTGGAAACAGCACTCCAGGGTTGGAATGGACCACCAGAGGCAGGCGGCAGTCCAGGAAGGCTGAGTGCACCCACCAGTCAAACAGCTAAAATGGAGGTTTGAAAGAGGGGAGGTTTTTGGGACAAGGAAGTGGGGGCAAAGTGGAACATCAAGACAGGAAGAGGATTCCCAAGGACTGGCACTCTCCCACCAGCGGCAAGTTGATGGGCTCCCTATTTTATACAACCTTGCACCTGGCCTTGCTCCTCATATCCTCTCATAGCTTTTCCTTCCCCAAATCATCCCAAGTCAGATGAATTCTACAAGAAATCCTCACTTGCTCACCCTCCCAAAGTCGACGCTGCCCATCACGTCTCATGTGCTACAACTCGTGCACATACACAATCTCATACTAATTTGTTCCCATTGTATTCCTCTCGAGGCCATCGTTACTCATTTTTGTGTTATTCCTTCTTTCCTTTTTCTGTGCGTCCACCGCCCCTTCACCACCACAAATATCCTTGGGTGTAATTTGATTTTTTTTGTTAATTGTAAATACCATTTCCCTTTTGTACTTTAGCTCCTCCTCAAGCTTACACACTTGTTTTTTTTAATACATCAAATTAATGTTTGAAATAATTAATCGGTTTTATTTAATGAGGGTTCTCAGTCTTCAATGCATACAAATCCAGCAGATTGACGTTTCATCTGGGCACGGACAACCTTTCTTACCCAGTTCTCTGTCCGCTTCACCTTCTGCAGAAGCTGCTCCTGAAGAAGCTCCCCAAGGCCCCCCGGTTGACCAAACTCTTCGACAACTGCAGCAGAATATGCCAGATCTTCTTCCGATACAAGAGGACGCAGGGTCTGCAGACACCGCAAGCAAAGCATCCTTTGGTTTTGAATCATTAACCCTTTGAACCAGAGCGGCCGTTTTACCAGTAGCTAGTCAAAACTCCATATACCCGAGCGGCCAGATTTTTCTCCAGGGGGCCCAGGGTGGGTGAGCCAAAAGTCCAAGGAGCTCAGGATTCAAAGGGTTAACATTTTCTTTCCATCATGTTTGCAAATTCCATAAGACCAATCACACGTGACCATTCAAAGGAAAATGCTGCAGTTGAGCTTTCTACGGGAACCAGTGTGACCACTCCTCATTTTCATAAATGCCAAGGTGAGCCAATGACAAAAAGCCAAGAATTCACAAGGTTTCGGAAAAGCGATGATAATAGAAAACCTATACGCCAAGAAAACCTATAGAAAACCAAGATGCCAAGGTGAACAACGAATAGCCAAGATCTTGTGAAAAAAGCCAAGGAGTGGTCACACTGACGGGAACAGATTCTACGTTTTCATCTCATCAGGCGTATGGTCAAAAGTCCCCACTCTTCTTCTTACCATTTCTTACATGAGTATTAACCTCTGAATAAAAAAGTTGACAAAACGGTACAATGGTACAAGTAAAATGGTACAACAATTTATCAACTCGATGCTTTTCTCCGGTCGGTAGAAGCATAACAGATGACCTGCAGGTAGTGTTCAAGAGTCTGTCGCAGTGGTGGAACAGGTAGGCGAGGAAGCTGAGAGTCGTTCTCGACATCTTGATCCAAGTCAATCAACGAGTGCGATGCTTGAGCGTCAAGCAAACCCAACCGAACCGGACTGTCTACATCTGGTGGGGCCGCAGAATTCCACCGTGTCCGATTGGCTGGTCTTGAGCCTGAATGGCCCTGGGTAGCCACGGCCTAGGAAATGTAAACAAGGTCATGCTTTTACAAATTGAAGTTATTTTTAAATGTTTATGGGCTGTCTACACATTACGTATGCAAAAAAAAGGCGGAATGTTTGATACGTGGCCAATACAATTGGTTTGCACTTCGAAGTTAACGTCTACTGTTGAACACCGAACGGACAAGGCCGTTAATAATGTATATAGATTGATTCAATGGGTGAAATCTAATGTGCAAACAAACTTGGCTATTTTATGTAATAAAAACAAGCAAGGTGAGGAAACTAAAACAGTTAAAACAAGAAGGGCCCTCGGTGGAGCGCATACCTCCGCCACGTAATGCCTGGTCCACGAGAACATATCGGGCCCAATACATTTTAAAAATATCATTCTATACATCGTTTTTAGCCCTATCTCTCAATGGTGAAGAATCACTGGAAAAAAATAAATAAATCCCATATCCAGATCCGGATACGGATCCGGATCTTCACCAAAATTGAATCAATTCTTCCTTGTCACACACCCGTGTCCACCAATTTTCGTCCGAATTTGTCCACAACTTGAGATATCGTGCAATATATCGTTTTTGGCCCTATCTCTCAATGGTGAAGAATTACTTTAAAAATTCTAGTAGTCGGATCCGGATCTTCACCAAAATCTATTCAGTTTGTCCTTGTCACACACCGAACCTGTCCACAAAATTTCACCCGGATTCGTCCACAACTTTTTGAGATATCCTGCACACAGACGGACAAACAGACAGACAGAGAGGAGTGAAAACATAACCTTCTTCACCTTTGGTGGTGGAGGTAAAAATTCAACTTTACAATCATTCATGTACCATGTTCTATACAGAGCGTCGGTTATGCCGCGTAAAGGCAGTTTCCTTAAAACCTCGGACGGGTCGCCACTCCGACGCGGTAACCGTTACAGGTTTGATCAATCTCAGAATAAGCAACAAACAGATCAAGTCTTACCAAACATGGCTACAGTATTTTAAAATGCACCAATCACAGCAAAGCAAGTAGTTTTAAACTCTCAATCTCAACATGGCTTCGAGCTCATTGTGTAAAAGGTATCAGTGTTGGCAAGATAGCCTGGAGGTACATGCACTCAGCCTCTGTTGCTGTCACGCCCGAGTTCGAATCCTAACCCCGCTATAAACGGTCACGCTGGCGTTTCCATCGGAGGGACGTGAAAGCAGAGGAACCGTCTGCCAGCAACGGTCGGTCGTTTGTGGATGTTAAAGATGCCTCGGTATTGTTGTGGGCCGGGTGAGAAGACCACTGGGTGGGGGAGCACAAGCTATGTCAATTCCCACCACACTCCCCGGAATTGTAGGCCGTCGCTCACGGATAATTCCGTGACGCGGCGGGTTGCTTAACCGACCATGGACGCCAATAACTCAACCGCATGACTTAGGGTTCTCCCGTCTATGGAATGGGGTTACCTAATTAACCACGTGGTTTGATTACCGGGGAACCACACCCTCGGTACGCCTTGTCCGAACCGGATCGGATCCCCTCTCCGGATCGGATGCAGCCGAGCGACACTGCCAAGGACGTACCGGCTAAAAGGAACGGATCGTTGGGAATAAAGTCCCGGCAAGAGTAGGATTCGGACCATGCTGTACCAATGGGAGAAAAGACAAAGACGAGCAGGGAACATGCCTAATGATAATAATTTATTAACAAGCAAGCGAGGAAAAGCATGTGGCACGACAAAGATTTATTGGGTATGTAATGCAGGGAAAGAGGAGAGAGGTGTAGTGCGACAATAATACAAGAAACTTACGAAAGCAGACACAGTGCAGACTTGACGCGAGATTAATAAGTTACAACAATAATGCACTTCTGCAGACTTACTTAACACAGGTGCCAGCACACTCTAACACACACAGAAAAAGAAACCCCAATGGGAAGGGACTTTGGCAACCAGGGAGGGAGAGGAGTTGAGGTTATGCTCTCGGTACCTCGGCGTTTCGGGGAAGGGGATGCTCCGTGGTGCGGTACCCGACAGTAGTGGCGTTGTCTCTGGCCCAAGTTGCACGTGTGGAGCCTGTGTTCTGAAGGAGGAGCTTGAGTGGAGAAGGGCGGAGTCCAGAGTGCGAGGGTGGAGTAGTGGGCGGAGACTGGAAGCAGGAGGCGGTTCGTCAAGGCCAGACGTGGCGGAGTCAAGAAGCAGGAGCACACCACGTGAAAACACCACTCCGAATCACACACACAACACCAGACGGAGGAGCTTCTCCATCTTTTATAGAGCCCGAAGCTCGGGGGAGGGGATCATGCCGAATTCGACATCATCGCCCGAATCGGGCGCTTTGATTGGCCCCGACCCCTCGCGTGGTCCGCCAGCTTGAGCCGGGTTTCGGGTCGACGTTGGTGCAGCCCGCCCACCTTACAGCTAAAGCTTACGTGACTCGCCGCACATGTCGGGTTTCGGGTGGACGTTTGTGCAGCTCGCCCACCATGCTGCTAAAGCGTACGTGACTCATTTATCCCAGGAAAGAAAAGAGAAGAGAAGAGTGGGAATGAAATGAAAGGGAAAATGATTTATTAACCCTCACTATTAGACCATCGCGACGCACTTCCGGTTGTTCCACTCGACAAAAGGGAGGAAACTATCTACCCGTATATTAATGGAATAACTGTCTCGGGACACCTATCTGTTGTATGCATGTGGTTCCGAGAACCGCAACAGTATCTTTCACGAAGAGTAGGCGAGTTAGCGCCAGCACGCTGAGAACGAATTACACTGAACAACAAAAATTTTTTACTGGAGATGTGTAAAGTGATTTAGACTAATTTGGGTACGCTGATTTCAAAAATCATAACCGTTTTGCTGTATCACGTCAGGATTTTCAGTAACAGAAATATTCACATTGCCTAGAAGTCAGGATTTCAATGAAATTTACAAAAATTCATTTATTCATTTATTTCATCATGAATGCTTCAAAATTATAGAAATTACAGAAAAACTCCACTAGAATGGAATTAAAAATGCTTTAGGCATTTGGCTTTGCGTTTGTGGTGCTCTGTGTCAGTTTCACGATGCAGGAACCAGCAGAAATCGCCCATCATGTTCAGGTTGTGCCGCCCTTGGTAACACGTCTCCATGAGTGAAATCTCTTGGTGGAATCGCTCGCCGTGCTCGTCCGAGACTGCTCCCAAGTTGTCAGGGAAGAAGTTCAGGTGCTGGTGTAGGAAATGGATTTTCAGGGACATCCTGGAGCCAAGTTTCCTGAAGGACTCCAGCAGCTGCTGCACTATTTCTTCATAGTTGTCCGCGCGCTCGTTCCCAAGAAGTTGTCCGTCACAGCTTTGAAGCTCCTCCACGCTGCCAGCTCTTTGGGGTTTAGAGTTGTCGGAAAAGTTTCGTCCTTCATAATCTGTCGGATTTGCGGTCCAACAAAGACACCAGCCTTGATCTTGGCCTCCGACAAGGTGTTGCCAAACTTTTCCTTGAGGTATACCTTGAGGAAATATACTCAAGTTTTACCTTGAGGTATACTCAAGTTTTACCTTGAGGTAAAAACCCACGCCCATTCAGATCCATTGCCCGTACAAAACTTTTCATCAAGCCGAGCTTTATGTGGATTGATGGAAGGAAAACCTTGGCGGGGTCGACAAGGGCGACATGCTTCACGTTGTGTCGACCAGGTACATGCTCTTTTCGCTCTTCCCAATCTTTCTTCGTCCAGTGATTCTTGTCGTCTCTGCTATCCCAGAGACAAAGGAAGCACATGTATTTCGTGTAGCCTGACTGCAGCCCTAACAAAAGCGCCACCACTTTCAAGTCTCCGCAGATGTGCCAGTTGAAGTCATTGTACTTGATGGAATCAAGCAGCTGCCGCATAGTCTCATAGGTCTCTGTCATGCCGAACGCGTGAGCCAGTGGGACTGATGGTTTCTCGTTGCCATTGTGGAGCAAAACAGCCTTCAAGCTGTTCTTCCCCGAGTCGATGAAGAGGCGCCAGTCTGCAGGATCGTGATCACACCCAAGTTCTTTCAACAGACCGTTGATGTCACTGCAGAATGTCATCGTGTCTTCCATCTCAAAGAACTCAGCCATGTCTCTGTGACGTGCTCTGAACAAGGATATCTTGGTGTTAGGTTCAAGTAGATTCCACTGCTGCAGCCTTGATCCAAGCAGCTCTGCCTTCGCCTTTGACAGCGAGAGATCTCTTACAAGATCATTTAAGTCTCCCTGGTTCAGAAGGTGTGATTCTTGAGTGTCGGGTTCAAAAGGTTCATCATCACCATCCTCTTCACCACTGCTTACAGCTATGTTCTGATCAGCTGGAGGTGTTGGAACGGGGTTCTCGTCATCATGAGGCACAGGTTTACGAGCAGAGACGCAGTCAGCGTACTTGATGTGACCTTTAGTCTTCTTGTTGAAGCCGGCGATGCTTGTGCAGCAGAAATAACAATCATCATGATGATTCTGCGGCTCACGCCATATCATGGGCACCGCAAATGGCATGCTCGCGCGCTTGCCCACCAACCACTGAGTCAAGGTTGTGTGACAGCTTGTGCAGCAGATGTGTGGTGCCCAGCTCTGTTCTTGGTCCCTCACCTTACACCCGAAGTAGTGAAAGTAGGCGGCCTTCATTTTCACTGCTGTAGATATACTTCGCTGTTGATCTTTTTTGGTTTACCGACCACAGACATAACAGAAGTTGTCAGGATGATTGGTACAGGAACGCCTACTCATCTTTATCTGAAAGAAAGAAATATAACACAAGTTAACAACAATTGTACGAAATAGACATGTTAAAGACATATGTAAATTTCATTGAAATCCTGACTTCTAGGCAATGTGAATATTTCTGTTACTGAAAATCCTGACGTGATACAGCAAAACGGTTATGATTTTTGAAATCAGCGTACCCAAATTAGTCTTAATCACTTTACACATCTCCAGTAAAAAAAAATTTTTGAAATTTGTTGTTCAGTGTTACAAGTTCCTGTCCAAAACTGTGGGTGGACAGTGGTCTTGTCTTCATGGGAATCCCTCGACACCAGGTTACACCGCTTGCTGTCTCAGAGAGTGGTTGCTGCTTTGGCAGTGGAATCAGAGATAAATTAATTCACATTCCCAGATGGTTTGTGCGGTTCCGAAGGGCAACCATGATGATGACAAAAAGTATCCCACGTGTTTATGATCATGAATTGATCGTGGAAATGACTCCTTGGGGTTAATAGTTAGTGAATCTTACGGAAACTTGGTGGAGATGTGCCAAGTGATCTACCAACGTCATGCTATCTCGCATTGCTTGGTGGTGCGATCGGTGCAATCGCAAGTCCGTGGTTCCATTTGTTGTTGTGAATACTTTGGTTTTACCGATTTGTTTCGTCACCTCTGCGCAGCTCAATCTCCACAACCATTTCATTCCTGATGTGAGAAACATTGTCATTGATGAAGGAAGGGCAATCTATTTTAATCACGGACACAAATGTGGTGAGAATTCTGAGACACCTCCACTGCAGAAACTCAATACACGAACCTTCATCCATTATTATCTGCCATCATTCTCCCTTCAGTATCCACTCCCTCCCTCCTTTTCTCATCCGGCATACGTAATAAGTAGATAATCCTTCATGCTCGGCTTTTATCGTTACAAATTACAATCGTTCCCGCAAACTATTATAACAGAAGGTGATGGATACATGACGTGTTCTATTTATATTATCGACCCTTGCTAAGCTCCCAATAACGCAAACACGTTTAACGTGAGACCAACACTAGGACCGTGAGCGGGACTGTGATCGTGACCGGGATGAGGACCGTGACCAGGACCAGGACCGGGACTGTGACCGGGACCAGGACTGTGACCGTGACGAGGACCGTGACCAGGACCAGGACCGGGACTGTGACCGTCACCGGGCTGAGGACCGTGACCAGGACCGGGACCAGGACTGTGACCGTGACGAGGACCGGGACCGGGAGCAGGTGAAAATTAATCCAAATGATCAGATAAACCACGAAGAGACAACGGAGCGGAAACCTTCACACCACGACGTCCTCCAAATTGAAGTCCCACTAGCGATGCCTTCAAAGCGGGGTATTCATCGCAATTTAAACGTGTTTGTGTGTATATACATATACATATACATATACATATATATATATATATACACACGGTATATGATTAAAGGAGGCGCCGGGTGGAGCCGATCTGAGCCAGTGTCCAAGAGCGGCTCGTTCGCAATACCTGTGATCCTTCCGGCCGTTGTCCGTGATCGTTCGACAAACCGCGCAAGTTAAAGTTTGTAAAAGTGCGGATAACGTGCTGCTGCTCCCGTACGGGCTTCACTTCAGCGAGCGTGCGTTTCCGCGTCCATACCGCGCCTTTACGTAGCAACAGCAGTCGCTGCATCCTTGGCCGCCGAGTCCGCCAGCCTCGGGCCCAGAGAAGGCTCCAGGCCTGCAAAGCGGCCACGACCCTGAGGTCTCGCCTCGGCCGAGCGGCCTAAGGCATGTAGAATGCGTTATGAGCCTCGCCTCAGCGACGGAAACACGCCGTCTTACGTCATGACGTTACCATCACTTTTGTTATGTCGTCATTACATCCGGTGACGTCAGCGCGTTGTAGGTTACGTCCCGGCAAAAGCAGACGCTTGTCGTTGTGTGTCGCACTCCTGACTAGCGACGCCGAGCCCGTAGGCCGGGTGCCAGTGGGACCGACCTTGCACCCCCCACCCCGCGACAATTTTTCACTGATACCACAGTGTTCATATATATCCTAAGTATAAGAAAAAAGATGTTCCCAGAAAAAATAACTCATTTGCACTTTGCTTTATTAAGCCGTTTCCATGGCAACCAATCAAAAGTAGACGAATCTCACAAAGATTGGCAAAATGTCAATATCTCCGTCAAATATAAACATGAAATCACAAAATTGGTGTCAAATTAAAGCTTATTATACATTTACGTATTAACATATATATTGTTTATGCTAATTAGCTCATTTGCATATAAATTAAATTTGACTTAAACACAATAATTCTCACAAAAATGCAACAATTTCCATTTTCTTTCCTTGTAATTACCACACATGTCAGTTTTTTGTCAAAAAAGAACATTCCTTCAGTGTTACCAGATACAAGCCAGGTTGGCAAAAAATATATTAACAGTTTTGAATTTTTAAAGTAGGTTAATTAGCATAAAATACAAAGCACAATTAATTGTTCAAAAATCATGCGAAATCAGATTAATCAATAGAATTAATTACCTGGGCCTGATATAATACATAACTGCGACTTATGATGTCTGTTGGTGTTTAAGGGAAACATAACTATTTTCTGTTTGAGTAAAAGTAGTGGAAATAATTTTAAATGCATTGATGTGCTAATTAGGATCCGCCATTAGGAAATTCTCATTTTCGTAAATATCTCAACTTCTGGTGCATGGAAATTTGTAAATGAGGAATCTACACATATGTTTGGAGGGTCAAGGAATATCGTGAACATATTTCCTTTGTTGTCAGAGATGTAGAATAATGTTTGGATAGCTTAATTACATGCAAAAATGGAAACGGCTTAATAAAGCACAGTGCAAATGAGTTATTTTTCTGGGAACATCTTTTTTTCTGATACTTGGGATATATATGAACACTGTGGTATCAGAGAAAAATTGTCGCGGGGTGGGGGGGGGTGTAACGTAGGTCCCACTGACCCCCGGCCTAATGTCAACATCGGAAAAATATAAATACAATCTCGTGCTACCTTTCCGAAAATGACAGGTCATTGTGTGCCGGTGTCCTGGCGAAATCCCTTGCACGGAGTTCGCAAAAAGCTCTAGTCTGTACTGTGTTGTGGGCCCTCTTCCTTGGACGTGGTTGTACAGCCCTCGACGGGGAGCGGGGGAGGGGTGGCGCAGGCTCGAATCCAATCGCTGCTCAGGGAGGAAATGTTAACATGGAGTGAAGACCCTCGGGGTCCGAGATTGTTTCTTATGGTCATGGAAACGTTCAGAAGTTGAGTCCTGCTCCTATGCTCTGCAAAGAGTAGACTACGGGCTCAAACCCCAATAATATGTCACTGGATCCCCCCCCCTTATAAAAGTGACTTGTACAGTACTGTATCACTGTGTGTATATTACTGTATCGCTGTGTGTACATTACTGTATCACTGTGTGTATATTACTGTATCGCTGTGTGTACATTACTGTATCACTGTGTGTACATTACTGTATCACTGTGTGTATATTACTGTATCACTGTGTGTACATTACTGTATCACTGTGTGTACATTACTGTATCACTGTGTGTACATTACTGTATCACTGTGTGTATATTACTGTATCGCTGTGTGTACATTACTGTATCGCTGTGTGTACATTACTGTATCGCTGTGTGTACTTTACTGTATCGCTGTGTGTACATTACTGAATCGCTGTGTGTACATTACTGTATCGCTGTGTGTACTTTACTGTATCACTGTGTGTACATTACTGTATCACTGTGTGTACATTACTGTATCACTGTGTGTATATTACTGTATCGCTGTGTGTACATTACTGTATCGCTGTGTGTACATTACTGTATCGCTGTGTGTACTTTACTGTATCGCTGTGTGTACATTACTGAATCGCTGTGTGTACATTACTGTATCGCTGTGTGTACATTACTGTATCACTGTGTGTACATTACTGTATCGCTGTGTGTACATTACTGAATCGCTGTGTGTACATTACTGTATCGCTGTGTGTACATTACTGAATCGCTGTGTGTACATTACTGTATCGCTGTGTGTACTTTACTGTATCGCTGTGTGTACATTACTGAATCGCTGTGTGTACATTACTGAATCGCTGTGTGTACATTACTGTATCACTGTGTGTATATTACTGTATCGCTGTGTGTACATTACTGTATCGCTGTGTGTACATTACTGTATCGCTGTGTGTACTTTACTGTATCGCTGTGTGTACATTACTGTATCGCTGTGTGTACATTACTGTATCGCTGTGTGTACTTTACTGTATCACTGTGTGTACATTACTGTATCACTGTGTGTACATTACTGTATCACTGTGTGTATATTACACTATCGCTGTGTGTACATTACTGTATCACTGTGTGTACATTACTGTATCACTGTGTGTATATTACTGTATCGCTGTGTGTACATTACTGTATCGCTGTGTGTACTTTACTGTATCGCTGTGTGTACATTACTGAATCGCTGTGTGTACATTACTGTATCGCTGTGTGTACATTACTGTATCGCTGTGTGTACATTACTGTATCGCTGTGTGTACATTACTGTATCGCTGTGTGTACATTACTGTATCGCTGTGTGTACTTTACTGTATCACTGTGTGTACATTACTGTATCACTGTGTGTACATTACTGTATCACTGTGTGTATATTACACTATCGCTGTGTGTACATTACTGTATCGCTGTGTGTACATTACTGTATCACTGTGTGTATATTACACTATCGCTGTGTGTATATTACTGTATCACTGTGTGTACATTACTGTATCACTGTGTGTACATTACTGTATCACTGTGTGTATATTACACTATCGCTGTGTGTACATTACTGTATCACTGTGTGTACATTACTGTATCACTGTGTGTACATTACTGTATCACTGTGTGTACATTACTGTATCACTGTGTGTACATTACTGTATCACTGTGTGTACATTACTGTATCACTGTGTGTACATTACTGTATCGCTGTGTGTACATTACTGTATCCCTGTGTGTACATTACTGTATCACTGTGTGTACATTACTGTATCACTGTGTGTACATTACTGTATCACTGTGTGTACATTACTGTATCACTGTGTGTACATTACTGTATCACTGTGTGTACATTACTGTATCGCTGTGTGTACATTACTGTATCGCTGTGTGTACATTACTGTATCGCTGTGTGTACATTACTGTATCACTGTGTGTACATTACTGTATCACTGTGTGTACATTACTGTATCGCTGTGTGTACATTACTGTATCACTGTGTGTACATTACTGTATCGCTGTGTGTACATTACTGTATCGCTGTGTGTACATTACTGTATCACTGTGTGTACATTACTGTATCACTGTGTGTACATTACTGTATCACTGTGTGTACATTACTGTATCGCTGTGTGTACATTACTGTATCGCTGTGTGTACATTACTGTATCGCTGTGTGTACATTACTGTATCACTGTGTGTACATTACTGTATCACTGTGTGTACATTACTGTATCACTGTGTGTACATTACTGTATCACTGTGTGTATATTACACTATCGCTGTGTGTACATTACTGTATCGCTGTGTGTACATTACTGTATCACTGTGTGTATATTACACTATCGCTGTGTGTATATTACTGTATCACTGTGTGTACATTACTGTATCACTGTGTGTACATTACTGTATCACTGTGTGTATATTACACTATCGCTGTGTGTACATTACTGTATCACTGTGTGTACATTACTGTATCACTGTGTGTACATTACTGTATCACTGTGTGTACATTACTGTATCACTGTGTGTACATTACTGTATCACTGTGTGTACATTACTGTATCACTGTGTGTACATTACTGTATCGCTGTGTGTACATTACTGTATCACTGTGTGTACATTACTGTATCACTGTGTGTACATTACTGTATCACTGTGTGTACATTACTGTATCACTGTGTGTACATTACTGTATCACTGTGTGTACATTACTGTATCACTGTGTGTACATTACTGTATCGCTGTGTGTACATTACTGTATCGCTGTGTGTACATTACTGTATCGCTGTGTGTACATTACTGTATCACTGAGTGTACATTACTGTATCACTGTGTGTACATTACTGTATCGCTGTGTGTACATTACTGTATCACTGTGTGTACATTACTGTATCACTGTGTGTACATTACTGTATCACTGTGTGTACATTACTGTATCACTGTGTGTACATTACTGTATCACTGTGTGTACATTACTGTATCGCTGTGTGTACATTACTGTATCACTGTGTGTACATTACTGTATCACTGTGTGTACATTACTGTATCACTGTGTGTACATTACTGTATCGCTGTGTGTACATTACTGTATCGCTGTGTGTACATTACTGTATCGCTGTGTGTACATTACTGTATCACTGTGTGTACATTACTGTATCACTGTGTGTACATTACTGTATCGCTGTGTGTACATTACTGTATCACTGTGTGTACATTACTGTATCGCTGTGTGTACATTACTGTATCGCTGTGTGTACATTACTGTATCACTGTGTGTACATTACTGTATCACTGTGTGTACATTACTGTATCACTGTGTGTACATTACTGTATCACTGTGTGTACATTACTGTATCACTGTGTACATTACTGTATCGCTGTGTGTACATCACTGTATCGCTGTGTGTACATTACTGTATCACTGTGTGTACATTACTGTATCACTGTGTGTACATTACTGTATCGCTGTGTGTACATTACTGTATCGCTGTGTGTACATTACTGTATCGCTGTGTGTACATTACTGTATCACTGTGTGTACATTACTGTATCGCTGTGTGTACATTATTGTATCGCTGTGTGTACATTACTGTATCGCTGTGTGTACATTACTGTATCGCTGTGTGTACATTATTGTATCGCTGTGTGTACATTATTGTATCGCTGTGTGTACTTTACTGTATCCCTGTGTGTACATTACTGTATCACTGTGTGTACATTATTGTATCGCTGTGTGTACATTATTGTATCGCTGTGTGTACATTACTGTATCGCTGTGTGTACATTACTGTATCGCTGTGTGTACATTACTTTATCGCTGTGTGTACATTACTGTATCGCTGTGTGTACATTACTGTATCGCTGTGTGTACATTACTGTATCACTGTGTGTACATTACTGTATCGCTGTGTGTACATTACTGTCGATCTGATTTCGATCTGATGCCGATTCATCAAAATACTTAACAGATGTTGTTGGTTTGGATATTTCTCGAGAGGAACTTTGAGTATCGGAGCTTTTCAAGCGTCTATTGCTGTTGACTTAAAATAATCCAATTTCTGTGCACGTTTGTTGATTGTGAAACAATTGGCAGTTGTTTCTCTTTCACATTCTCTCTTGGGGTTTTTACAAACTGATAAAGTACGTTGTGTTAAAGTGAATATAGATATTGTTGTGGAAATGACTCCTAGGGGTTAATAGTTAGTTAGTTCCTCTCGTCCCACTTGGAACATCAGGCAGCAAATTATCTCCAATGATTCCGGTTCCAAACCAGCTCTTTCGCTCTGCTCCAGGTGGTTCCCCTCTCATTCAAGTTTTATTTGAAGGTACTCCTCCAAGTCTTTTTTGGCCTCCCACTCTTTCTTTTCCCACCATGTGGAATCCATTCAGTAGCAACTCCAGCATGTCGCCTCTCGGGTAATCATAAGACATGACCTGCCAGCCTCAGACATCTCTCCATCACAATATCACTCAGGTACCGTTACCCACTCTGTACCTGCAAATCGTCATTGGTCACATGATCTCTCCAGGTGATGCACATGATCTTGCAGAGAAATCGCCGATGAAATACGTCCAGCCTCTTTGCCACATTTACTGTCCTCTTCCACATTTCACTGGCATAGATTGCCATTGGGACCACGATGCTCATGTAAAGACGAAGCTTCATGGGTGTGGTGTTAGTGGTGGACGTCCATACTTCACATAGGTGCTGGAAGACTGAGGCTGCTTTTACTGTTCTTGAACATGCATCAAACTGAGCATCATTATCCTTGGAGATGTTGCATTCTCGGTCAGTGAAATGGTTGACATCTTCACCACTCCATTTCCCGATGGTGATACCTTTGCACCACATACCTCCAGTTTGGTGGTCATCTCCTGGAGCTGACCCATCTCTTTGGCCAGTAGTGCAATGTTATCTGCAAAGTCCAGGTCCATCAGATGATGTTGCCATGGTATGCCGATCTCTGGTCCAACCATCAATTTCGTTGTGATGAAATAAATGACCAGGAGAAACAAGAAGGGTGACAAATGCAGTCTTGGCAAACCCCTGGATGATATCAAAGGGGACCGCAGTGCCTTTGCTCATCCTGACACAACAGCTGGAATTGTGGTAGAGGTCACCAAAGATGTTAATGTACCACTTGGGGATGCCATAGTAAGAAATGATGTTCCAGAGAGACTGCCGGTTGCCGGTGGATGTTGTCAAAATCCTTCCTAAAATTGATGACAAGGGGGCTTCTGGTACTCCAGACTCTGCTCGATGATGTTGCTGTGTGTGAAGATCTGCTCACTGCATGACCTGTTTCTCCAGAAGCCAGCATGCTCTTTTCAAAGGGCCCTGTCAATTTCAGCCTTCAATTTGTTCAGGAGTACTGTTAGAAACCTTCCCAGGTACTGACAACAATGTGATTCCTCTTCAGTTGTTGCAGTCGCTGGGATTACCCTTTTTTGGCAGTTTGATGATGACTCCCTTTCTCCAGTCATCTGAGATATCCTTAGCTGTCCAGGTCTTGTTGAAGCGGTCAGCGAGCTTTGCTGAACTGGCATTCTTATCATGCTTCAGCAGTTCTACTTGAATATCATTGAGTCCAGTGACCTTGTTGTTCTTCAGATTCTTGACTGCTCTTCGAACCTCTGACATGTTATTTCACCTATGTTGACACCCAGTGGTGGAGGGATCTTATACTCATCTTATACTAATATGATTGTGGAGTTGGGAATGGATTGGTTGAGGACCTCACTGAAGTGTTCCCTCCACCTTTCATCATGCTCTTCATTTGTTCGTAACATTCTGCTGTTTTTGTCCGTAATTGGAACTGAGGTGGTCCGATGCATACCACTCAGTTCTGGCACTATCCTGGTGTCATTCTGATTTACTTCCTCTTGCACCTCTTGCCTTTCTCCTCCACACACCTCTTCTTGTCTCTTGTTAGAGTTTAATAAATCTATTCTAATAAGTGTGTGTGTGTGTGTGTGTGTGTGTGTGTGTGTGTGTGTGTGTGTGTGTGTGTGTGTGTGTGTGTGTGTGTGTGTGTGTGTGTGTGTGTGTGTGTGTGTGTGTGTGTGTGTGTGTGTGTCCTCCATAAGTCCAAAACTCTCAAACCTATCAGCCTGAAACTTTGCATGCGCACGAAGAAAACTCCAAGGAAGTGCAAGAGTGAAAATTGGGTTTTTGAGTTAATTAAAACACCCTCTTTGAAGATAATTAACGGCCATATTTAATTATATCCTTTATCAGGCGCAATCTCGGTAACTGTTCTCGATGGTGTCATAAGGCATATCCTAGGTAACCTCACTGGGGTCTGAAGCGGCTGTGTTTTTTGGCCTGCTCAACCATGCGCTAACTTAGAACAGGCCGCAATGACTTCTAAATGATAAAGTATTTTTCTTTTCACTTTGCGCGCTCATGTTATCGAATGCCCGCTCATCATAGCTACGAATTGTTGTACGCCGCTTTTGTAAGTGCTATAGTTTTCAAATTAGGAGCTTGGACAGATTTCATGCATGACATGATACAATTTTCCACAATCTACTCTCACCGACTAATTAAAGTGAATCACTGAAATATTATTTCGCCTTTGAGGATCGGATATCGTCTGGACTAAATAAGTGTTGAAATCTGACAATTTAAAGAAATAACGAGTCTTATAACTAAGCCGATGCACTGATTTACTTTAAGCAAGCAAGGCCCTCCTTCTCCATAGATACACAAGAAAATGTGAAATTTCCAAAGCATTAAACTTATCTTTTTCTACCGTTTGGAGAATTATATTTAGTGAACAAAAAAATTAGGAACGTGCCAACATAACCAGCTTCATTGAGCTAAATGATTTAATGCATTCATTGCTAGACCTCACACCCTGTCCCACAGAGGGACTGCCTATCCATAGCATCTGTCAGATTTGTGTCTATATTTTTGGAGGTTTCGTGAGGTGCTGTACAGGGATCAAAGCAAATCTGGTGAAAAACACATTTTAACAAAGAAGTTATAACGTTTGCATGGACGTAAAAACTGATGTACCACATGACACATGCACAGATGAGCAGGCAAGATGGCGGATTATCTGCAATGTTTATTTCACAGGCGATTGAACTCTACGATGTCTTAAGGGGTGTTCTGCATTAAGCTGCAACTCTTTTTTGGATAAAGTCATGATTTGAACGAATTCAATTATTTAATTAACTGCTGCGTGCATGGTGAAGACTGGCTTTAAAGTTAAAGGGATCCTATATCATATGCAACGACCCCATGGTAGCCCCAGCAGAATTGGGTGAAGGGTCAGCAAAGGGCCGCTCTGCCCAACAGGCCAAGCGATGACCAATAGTGAATGAGAGGTCAGAGGCATGGATCATTATCAATGATGTCAGCGGGTGAGGTTATAAAGGTGGGGGCCACCAAAATCATGGCAGAGAATCCCAGAAGCGCCGAAGCAAAAGGTATGCCTGAGTATGAGCTTTGGAAGGAGAAGCCATGCCGCACCTAGTTGACGTTGGGCCCACTCTGCCGGGACACTTCCCTTCCCATCCTTGCCACATGGAACATTTGGCCTGCACCTCCATGAGGCGACTCACCAGGTTTGCCCACATATCTCTTCTTGTGTTGTCACTTCCCTTTGTCTCCCTCTCATGGTACGAATGAAGGCCTTTAAGATAGGATAATTAAGGAATCCTGTTCATTCATTGGCATTGTGGGTGTGTTTTGGAAGAGGTTAAGTGGTTATTTTATTGTTGACCATTGCATTGCTTCTGTGTACAATACCCACACTCCCCCTACCCCCACAGCCCCCCCCCCCCCAACCACCTGCACACACACACACACAATGTGCCATCAATACACATAAACATGATGATGATGATGATTATGATGTCTTGGTCTCTTGGGTGAACTTTGTTCATCATGGTGACTTCGTCTGATGGTTCTTAAAAAATCCTGTTGAAGGTGAATTGGTGTTTAAGAAGATCACGTCATGTGACCGACGTTTGCTCAGCCTTATTGCAATGGTCATGTGATCCCCTATCAGTGTAGAACTTAGGTGTCTCAGTGTTTCCAACGCGTATGGGAGCGGAGATCAAAGGCCGTGATCTGACGTGGAACCGACGACTCACCTGGCCTCTGCAATCGTTTTGACATGACTCGCAGGGTTCTAACCAGGCAACCAGAACAGACCGGCAGACCGTAACAATTTATTCCAAGTACTACGCTCGATATTCATGCAATATGAATGAAAGTGCTGCGTCGACATGTTTTAAATCCCAAAACAAGTTTCTCATGACATCGTGGAAAATCTACTTTGAGGATTTCAAATATCCTCAGAATAAATTGATTACTTGGTAGCCGACTTCAGGTGACTTGGTAGCCGACTGAAAGCAAAGGTTGATGTGGTAATGTTTTCTGAGATTCTTCCGAGAACAGGAAAAGGTATAGAATTGATGAGTAGAACGATACATGTTAAACGTCCTTTTGAAGAATATTGTCGGTAGCAAGGTTTTGCATTTAAGAAGCAGTTTGGAATCATTTCAGGAGCAAAGGGAGTGTATCCAGAATGATGGCTTTAGGCTCAACAAATAATACGCAGCAAGGTTTGCAGGAGTAATTGAGGAAGGAATTAAGGGGGGTGTTCTTTTTTAGGCTGGAGGATAATGGAGAGGATAAAAAGGGTGAATGCTACAAGTGGAAATGGGAAGGAAAGGCAGGAAGGAAGGGAAAAGCTTCCTTTTTTCATTGTTTTCTTTGTTTTTTGAATTCCGTACCACCACGAGGAGTCGATATATTATGATTGACAAGCTTGAAGCAAAAGTATTTGCTGATGAGTATGATATAGTTACAGTAAGTTGAGACGTGGCTTGATATCGAGAGATATTGGAGAACAGCACTTCAAGGCTGCAACTTGTAAGTACAGGTGTGAGAGAAAAGATAAAATAGGAGGGGGTGTAGCAATCCAGGTAAAATATAGTATTTTATTTTGGAGGGAATTTATAGTTTTTTATATAAAATATAGGATTTTGTGGATAAATATTAGATATGATAAAAATATGAAGGTACTTATAGGATTCTTTATATGTCTCTTGGTTTGAGGGAAGCGCAGCTTTGGGGGGATTCATAAGTAATTCAGAAAGGCATTTGATAATGGTTGATTATGGGGGATTTTAACTTGCCAGGGATGGATTGGGTCCAGGAACAGGGAAAGGGTAGAACAGATGAGGATTTACTAGTTTTAGTCCAGGATTGCTTATTAACCCAGTTTGTAGATAAGCCCACTAGGGGGAGTGCAGTGTTAGACATTTTTAGTAATGATCTCAATATGGTGGAGGTAGGGGAGCATTTATGAGCAATTGACCAGAACATTGTGTGTGCAAAGACTCTGTTAAGGGTTAGAGTTCAGGATGCAAGAGTAAGGCTATTAGATTTCACAAAACTCTAATTTTGAGGATATGAGAATAGAGCACGGTGCTATAGATTGGGCCAAGCTAACAGGAGGTATAAAGCATTTAATAAGTGTAGCCTACTAGTTGGACTTGGATCAGCATATGAGTAAACAGCGCCTACTTCAGAAAACAACTAGGCAAGTCGAAAGAAAATATGACAAGAATATGACCAAGAATGTTAAACATAATAACAAGACATTTGTTTTAGTACGTAAGGAGTAAAGAGTAGGTTCAGACCGGTAAGGGCCAATTGGGGGAAAGCACGAGGAGATTGGTTTGCAATGCAAGTGAGATGGTAGACTTCTAATATCGTTGAATAAGTGGTTCCTGATCTGATCCCTAATTCGTCTCCAATATCTTCCCCACAACTGAAGTTAAACTAAAGTAAGTGGATCAACACTTGCTTAAACAAGCAAGACTAATTCTTCATTCTTATAAACAGTTATTTTGCTTTAACATTTACATGACAGTGGAGGGCAGCCGAGAGAATCTGTCTTGAGGGTGAAGAAGGACTTTTACAGGAGTTCTATGTCGGAGTACTGGAAGTACAATTAGGAAGCAAAGGGACAATAAAATTTCAAGACCAGATAACATGCATCCAGGGGTATTGAAGGATGTAGTTGGGCAGGTAAGCATGGTGTTTTCCAATATATTTAGCAACTCATTGGAGTCAGTTCAGGTACAAGGGGATTTGAGAGTAACAGTTGTGACACGGTTGTAACCCTGCGCATGAGAAGGGAAAAGCGGGGTTAAGCAATTGGTTTACTTCTGTCTGTCTGTTTGTCTGTTCGTGTATGTATGCACTTGGTGCCACCAGTCGTTATCTCCAATCGCTCGTCTCAGACTGAACAGAAAAGTTGAGATAATTTCACAGATTGACAGATGCAGATTAACATCAGGAAATGTGAGGTTCTTGGGGTGGGGAAAATAATAACAAAGAAGACTGTACAATGCAAGGGGCAGTCTTGGAATGGGTGACAGGAAAACGATCTGGGGGTGGCAGGAGACATATGGAGGGGGAAGTAGACAGCACAGTGCCAGGCAGCTTTAGGTGAAGCTAATAGGAGTTTACGTTGTATTCACAGAGCAACAAGTTATAAAACTAGAAGGGTACTCGGTAGAGCAGATACCTCCGCCATGCAATTCCTGATCCATGAGAACATATCGGGCACAATACATTTTTGAAATATCATGCTATATATCGGTTTTGGCCTTATCTCTCAGCGGTGAAGAATCACTTTCAAATTAAATAATTATCATATCCTGATCCGGATTCGGATCCTCACCAAAATTGAAACACTTCTTCATTGTCACACACCCAACATGTCCGCCAAGTTTCATCCGAATCCGTACAAAAACTTTTTGAGATATCGTGCTAAATGTCGTTTTGGGACCAATCTCTCAATGGTGAAGAATCAGTTAAAAAATTCTAGTAGTCCGATCCGGATCTGGATCTTCACCAAAATCTAATCAATTCGTTCTTGCCACACACCGAATCTGCCCACCCAATTTCATCCGGATACTTCACAACCTTTTGCGAGAGCCTGCACACAGACAAACAAACAGACAGAGAGGGGGTGAAAACATAATCTCCATCACCATCGGTGGCATAGGTAATAAAAATATACCATCAGAGATGGGGAATCCCCTGCCATTAAATGAAAAAGGTCATACATATTCCAGATAATGAGGGAGGTGAATTGGAAACAAGTCTGTGCCAGACGGGGAGAGATAGAGTCCAGTCAGCTTCCACCATGTGAAGACTGCCTCTTCATGCACGTCCTCCGTACAAACTACCAGGCTGCTATTTGGAGGCGCTGTCTGCAATGCCAACCCTATGTTCCAAGTCCCAAGGGTTGTGGATGGACCACTGATGATGACGGGAAGCTGGCCATCGAGTGGATGCAGGGTTCTCCAGCACCGGATGCAGTGTTGCAACTGCTTTCCTGCAAGTGTGGACGGTCGTGCAAACTCCCAGACTGCACGTGCCTTGCCAATAGCCTGAAGTGCACTGACATGTGCAAGTTGCGAACCTAAAGCAACCAGCCCACTGATGTCGAGGAAGAGGTTGTAGACCTTGAGGACTTTGATGCTGATAACAGTGATGAAGACTAGACTACTGATCCATGGTGTGAATGTTTTGGCACAATCACAAGGACATTCATGGCTACAAATATGCATGAGTAAAACATAGTACATAAACATGCCACAGTAGCGTGGTGAAATTTGGGTTATCCGTAAATTTCACATTTTGGACGCTTGTTGGAACTAGGGTAGGGGAAGGGCAATTCCTTTAACTGTGGTAAAAAAAAACTTGTAAAATGTTCATAAATGTTTTCCTCATACAACATGTGCATGTTGTAGGCTACTGCGGTTAAGTAGCACTACCCAGGGAACTTGTATGACAATATTATAAATTAAAATGTACTGAAAATCACTAATCAGCAACATTTTGATAGGCCCTATTGTTCGCCCCTTTCTGCCATAAAACAAATTCTGCCTTCAGGAATGACAGAAAGGATTATTCGGATGGTATAAATAAAGCATTTCAGACATGTATTTGTGGTTTGCAGTTCATTCTAGCCCCATGTGGAAACAGCAATTGCATCATTAGTGAATGTTTCAGAGTTTGCCTTTTCGCTTTCATTATGCGGAGGGTGGGTACATTCCAGAGATGATAACTACCAATAAGCTGCCAGTCTGCAATGGTTATCACATCAAAATATGATCTATATATACACCAATTCAAAAATCATAACTAGGATTGGTTTCCTTAGATGGTACCGACAAGTGGAATTTCTGGCCTGGGCCCATGGACTATGTCTGATTGGGTCCCTTCTCACGACAGATCGGGAGGAGACACGTTTCACTCGCCATCTCGATCACCTGAAAAGAGAATTGAGTATGTTTTGAGAGCCACCACATTTATGTCATATATATACATGTGATAACTTTTTATATGCCTTTATCGTAATGCTTGACTATGAAAACATAGGTCTAGACATCATTTTGTGACATTATCATGCGTAGTTGCAAAGATATTGAAGAAAATAGGTTTTTCGGTAATGGTGGCCCTAATTTGCATATTTAAAAAATTCCCAAAGTTGTTTCCGAGGACAACCAAGCTGAATTGCTTCAGAGACCCCATGGGATAGCAAATCCACCAAAACACCTTATACTATAAACCATTGCCAGGTTCTCCAAATGGCAAATGGACTACATGTAGACCTTTTTGGTCCACCAAATTTTACGAAGCTTCAACCTCCACCCTGCAATGCCTGATCCACGAGAACATATCGGGCCCAATACATGTTTGAGATATCGTGCTATGTATGGTTTTTCAGCTCCATCTTTCAATGGTGAAGTATCACTTAAAAAAATTCTCGTAGTCGGATCCGGATCTGGATCTTCGTGGTGACAGACCCAACCTGTCCACAAAATTTGATCCAGTTCCGTCCACAACTTTTTGAGATAACATGAACACAGATAAACAGGGCAAACAGACAGAAAGGGGTGAAAAGATAACCTCCTTCACCCTCGGTGGTGGAGGTAAATACAGTGGGGAGAACAAGTATTTGATACACTGCCGATTTTGCAGGTTTTCCCACTTACAAAGCACGTAGAGGTCTGTAATTTTTATCGTAGGTACACTTCAACTGTGAAAGATGGAATCTAAAACAAAAATCCTGAAAATCACATTGTTTGATTTTTAAATAATTAATTTGCATTTTATTGCATGAAATAAGTATTTGATCACCTTCCAACCAGTAAGAATTCCGGCTCTCACAGACCTGTTAGTTTTGTCTTTCAGAAGCCATCCCATTCTTCACTCATTACCTGTATTAACTGCACCTGTTTGAACTCGTTATCTGCATAAAAGACAGCTGTCAACACTCAATCAATCAGACTCCAACCGCTCCACAATGGGCAAGACCAGAGAGCTGTCTAAGGACATCAGGGACAAAATTGGAGACTTGCACAAGGCTGGGATGGGCTACAGGACAATAGGCAAGCAGCTTGGTGAGAAGGTAACAACTGTTGGCGCAATTATTAGAAAATGGAAGAAGTTCAAGATAACAGTCAATCTCCCTCGGTCTGGGGCTCCATGCAAGATCTCACCTCGTGGAACCTCAATCATCATGAGAAAGGTGAGGGATCAGCCCAGAACTACACAGCATGACCTGGTCAATGACCTGAAGAGAGCTGGGACTACAGTATCAAAGAAAACCATATGTAACACACTACGCCATCATGGATTGAAATCCTGCAGCGCATGCAAGGTCCCTCTGCTCAAGCCAGCGCATGTCCAGGCCCGTCTGAAGTTTGCCAATGATCATCTGGATGATCCAGAGGAGGAATGGGAGAAGGTCATGTGGTCTGATGAGACCAAAATAGAGCTTTTTGGTTTAAACTCCACTCGCAGTGTTTGGAGGAAGAAGAAGGATGAGTACAACCCCAAGAACACCATCCCAACCGTGAAGCATGGAGGTAGAAACATCATTCTTTGGGGAAGCTTTTCTGCAAAGGGGACAGGACGACTGCACCGTATTGAGGGGAGGATGGATGGGGCGATGTATCGCGAGATCTTGGCCAACAACCTCCTTCCCTCAACAAGAGCATTGAAGATGGGGCGTGGCTGGGTCTTCCAGCATGACAACGACCCGAAACACACAGCCAGGGCAACTAAGGAGTGGCTCCGTAAGAAGCATCTCAAGGTCCTGGAGTGGCCTCGCCAGTCTCCAGATCTGAACCCAATAGAAAATCTTTGCAGGGAGCTGAAAGTCTGTGTTGCCCAGCGACAGCCCCGAAACCTGAAGGATCTGGAGAAGATCTGTATGGAGGAGTGGGCCAAAATCCCTGCTGCAGTCTGTGCAAACCTGGTTAAGAATGACAGGAAACGTCTGATCTCTGTAATTGCAAACAAAGGTTTCTGTACCAAATATTAAGTTCTGTTTTTCTGATTTATCAAATACTTATTTCATGCAATAAAATGCAAATTAATTATTTAAAAATCATTCAATGTGATTTTCAGAATTTTTGTTTTAGATTCCGTCTTTCACAGTTGAAGTGTACCGATAATAAAAATTACAGACCTCTACGTGCTTTGTAAGTGGGAAAACCTGCAAAATCAGCAGTGTATCAAATACTTGTTCTCCCCACTGTATGTGGTATGAACACTGTACAGGAATGTGGTGAAGCCTCACCTGGAATGTGGGTAGTTTCATTAATATGCTGCTCTTGAGAGTGCTCCTGTAAATCTCATCCAATCTCATGAGAAACCATCAGGATAATGTGAAAGGGATCAGTTGCAGCAGGATAGTGCAGATGTAGTATATTTAACTTTCAGCTGTCTCGTCTGAGTTTGATTCCCGACCCCACCAGAAACTGGTGGTTTGGTACTTTGCAGGCAGGGTGTTGCCTCACAAGTGCACCATCCTCATGATCGATGTTAAGCCATGTGTCACGCCTGCTTGCATGAGTTAGTAAACATTATCGAGGGCCCCAAGGTGTCTTTTGTGATGAGTAGGTGAGAATCCCAACATCCTGAACATGTTGAAACCCCCTGCCCAAACCAACTTCAGTCGAGCATCAACCTGGCCAAGGTTCCGGAAAGACTTGGGCCAAATGTTAGTCTGGCCGACCCCACAAAGAAGGTAGCAATAATTTCGGCCATTAAACAAGTCGGAGTGGACTGTGTAAGTGATCCCAGTCAGGTCTGGTCAGGTATTGGGGGCATACACCGGAGCAGCGCATCCAAGCTTGTGTAAGTGATCCCAGTGTTGCTCATGATAACTCATTTCATATGCAATGCTTCGGTGGAAACACTGAAGTATTCATTGGTGGAAAGGGAAAGATACTAAAACCAAAAAAAAAATTGCATGAAGAGCTAAATAAAAAACTCAGAAAACAAGACATTGTGGTGGAGTGGTTGGAGCATCAACTCTTGGTGTGGCAGGTCGGCGGTTCAAACTCTGGCCGAGCCATAACAAAAACGTTAAAAATGGTATGTGCTGCTTCCTTGCTTAATGTGCATAGACCGCGGACAAACTCCATAGGATGGCATTAAGGCTACCAGAAGTTGGGGGGGGGGGCAGGAAGCACCCACCTAAAATTATTTGGGGGGGGGATTGGTTTCTTCCAGGTTTTCTTCCAGTTTAGGGCAAAATATAAATAAATAAAAGAAAGAGGGAGAGAAGAAAGAAACACTGGTAAAAGGAATAAAAAGAAAAATACAAAATTCTCAAAAAACCAGCAGGGGGTGAAGAAAGACCCTCTTTATACAAGGTAAGGTAGTTGTGTTTTTAGCTCGTCTATTAAGTCGAGGAGACCCATCAAAGCCATCATGATGTCCTTCAATCAGTCAGTATGTATGTCCTTCAATCAGTCAGTGTGTATGTCCTTCCTTCCTTCGACAGTGAGCTCATTAACATATTTTCGTGTTTTCCCTTCTCTTCCGAAGCGACTCAATGGATGATCTAAAGTGCAGCTGATTGATGATGAGAACAATCCCAAACTGATCAAGATGGTACGAGCTCTGCCAGGCGGGCGGTGGTTCAGAAGCGAGGTCCCGATCAACGGAGGGAGAGGAGTCGAGGTGGTGTTGATGATGCAGAGGATGTAGAGGAGTTTGAAGTGTTCTTCTTTCGGATTCAGCACAAGGCTGCTGGGCTGTATCACTGACAAGCAGGCACAGCTGTGCTGCTGATGCAGTGCCCCCTGTAGTTTAGGGCAGGAATTTGTGATTTGTTCAGGGTGTTGGCAGGAGCTTGCCAGCTCTTCGCGGAAAGACACCGTGGGATCTTTTGACATCCATGTCGGCAGATAGGATGCCAGTTTAACATCACTCCAAGGATTGGCACACATTGATGAATCACCCTGCTTGTGAAAAACCGGGATGACAGTTTATAGCTCGGTCAGGATTGAAACCGAGGAGAGTCTGCTATGAGACGAGCGTGCGTACCTCTCGGCCATCCTGCCAGCCCGTGCTGGAGGTGTTGTGTGTGCAGGAGACCAGATAGAAAGGGGGTACACACACACACACACACACACACACACACACACACACACACACACACACACACACATTGTTTATAATGTGTATTAAATTGGGGTGGGGGGGGGGAATGGATTACCCAAGAGTCCATGTACCTGGTCTTAGATTAATGGTTTTGGTGATGGGCTTAGGATCCTAGGGTCCTGAGTTCAAATTACGCTCAACCACTGAATTAATACCAGGTGGGGTTGACTCAGCCTGTCATGTTTCCAAGGTCGGCAAAATGAGTTCCATCACGCTGGGATGATCAAGCCATTCGAGTATACTGCGTCGGAATGGCGACCCGTTCAGGATTGTGCTCAATAGCCCAGGAGAATGCTTCGGCAGCACCGACGCTCCGTACAGAGTGTGGTCCCGATGAATGGATGGATGGATGGATGAATGGATGGATGAATGGAACGGAGGATTACCCGAGAACCCCCATGTACGAGGAGGAGCAACATGACGTGTCCCTGAAATTTCTGGTCATATGGCCCTTGGACACCATTTTGTATATCATGTGCACCTCCAATTAGGCATTCATCAGTGTGAAGCTTCACTCGCGTAGTACACTATATTTTGCCGCGGTTTCTGTGATACTTTGGAAGTTAAAATCAATCCTGTCTGTTTATAAGCTGATTCTGACATGTTGGAAACCGAAAATAAATCATTAAGTAATATTATCTCCCTTTTGGGCACAGAGAAAGAGCTTCATTAGAAAAGGGACACATAACGCTTCGTGCACAATGGGCGCAAGTTCGATGCGCCGCGTTCGATGGAAACAAAATGGCGTCAATTTGCAAGTTGTCGCTACTCGTAGTACTCTTACTGGAGAAGTCGTATACCCAGGGCCGGATTTTCCAATAGGCAACATAGGCCATTGGCCTAGGGCCCACCAGTAACTAGGGGCCCACCAGTAACTGGGGGCCCACCGGGGACTTGTGGGTTCTCTGATCGGCCAAGGAGTAGGCTAGTAGGCCCTATAGTAAAATGAATAAAATAAAATAAGGTCACGAAAAATATAACAGTACATTTTAAAATGCCCGTTTCCCACCATCTATCTATCTACCTATGTATCTGTAGATTATATACATTACGTGTTGTATTTAGTGGACTTCATTGTTATATTACGTGTGTTTTTGTGTTCTTATTTTGTGATATTGGTATCTCTTATACTAGACTTGAACTAATTTATGATTACTTTATGCTTACATGTTATTCTTGGAATCTTGAGGATTCTCATGAGATAGATTAATTATGTCGTCCCAGAAGAAATATATGAGTGGCTCACAAAAGAGAAAGTTAAAAGAAACCAAAGCTGCACAACTCCAATCACTTCCAAAGCTGACAACCTTTTTAAAACCAAAACCAAAAGAAGATTCAGAGCCTGGTACCGGTGACGGTAAACTCCCAGGCGATGACCACGACGAAGCAAGGTCAGCTGGGTCACAGTCACAGATATCGAGTGAATCAGCAATGGAAGTAGAAGTACCACCTGTGATTGAAGCTTCATCCGATTCATCTCAGTTGACCGATATGGAACTAATTTGATTAAAAATTATTGATGTGTTACATTATGTTGTAATTCTTTTTTTTTACATTACAATATTACGATATATATTAATTTTTTTTTTGGAGGGGGGTGGGGGAACTGATAAGGTTTGGCCTAGGGCCCACAAGCAAGTAAATCCGGCCCTGCGTATACCCCCTCCATCACCCTCCGTAATTGGTTCATTCACTCTCCTCCTCCTCCTTCATATGCAGCACAAGGCTGGAGGTAGCATCATTGTCTGAAGGCACAGCTGTGCCACTGACGCAGTGTCCCTATTACCAGGGCACTGGAACTCATTTCACCGACCTCTGAGGGATGGCAGGATGAGTCAACCCCACCTGGTATTAATTCAACGCCAACCTTGGAAGGATGACGGGCTGAGTCAACCCCACCTGGTGTTAATTCAATGGCCAACAACCGACACGGACTCAAACTCATGACCCTAAGGTCCCAAGTTAGCCATCCTAACCGCTAAGCCAATACCAGGCTTGTTCTCCTTCATTCCTTGTGAGAATGTGGCAAACATTCAAATTTCTCACCCAAGGAAGCGGTATGACACACTGTTTCTTGTTGTGAAAATGCACAAAACGCATTATTTCAAAACCCAAATTTGCAAAAAGGTCTCAGTTAGAGATATGGATTTGTACTCTTGAATAGCCACAGGCAATATTTGAACTTTACACGTTATCCCCTGGTCACTGATCACGGGTCACGTGGTACAATTCAAGCCTGCACAAAGCTGTACACCGACTCCGATCCTTGGGGAGTATTCCTTGCCTGCTCACATGGTCTAGATCAAAGTCCTTCCACATTAGGCTTCCACACGCTCTCAGGGACCCACTTATACTCCTAAATATGAAATAAAATGGTAATTGGTCCACCATAAATGAAACAAGCCGTTTTGGGCCTGACCATTCATCGGAGTTTTTTATCCTCCGATGAAGGGTAAGGCCAAAAATGGCTTCACTTTCATTCACAGCAGTTCATTTACCACTTCGGGAGTTTATTTCTTAGTTGAGAGGATATTTGCATTGCCTTGTATCAGCACCAAGCTGCGTTTGAATCCAAGATCTTTTGATCATCGTCAAGTGTTCATTCCACGTGACGACAGCCCATCTTACCATGAGAGAGGTGGGAGGTATACCCATTCCCACACCCTCCTTGGCTTGGTCTCTTACGTTATGGAAGGGAAAAATAACTTGAAAAAAGAAAGGAATAAAAACGATATTTTGATGAAACACAAAAATTTACATTATGTCTGAACTTGCTGCAGTTTGTGCAGAAGGAAAAAGAATGCAACACATGTATCTCCTGTATATGAGAGAAGGGAAAGGGGAAAGGAGAAGGGGAAAGGGGAGAGGGGAAAGGGGAAAGGGTTTTTTTAATTTATCTCCATTTGTGGGTTTCAGAAGGTGGAACGGAGTCCTCCCAGGTCTCGAAGTATCCACCTCCATTTCCGTAAGGGCGGTCATGAATCATGGACCAAAGTGTGAAGTTTGTTTTCCAGGGGCTCTTTTCAGGATCATCACTGAGCTTCGGACAGCCTCCAACTGTAGTTAGTTTGTAGTAATATTCCCATGGATGATTTTTGAGACATCTGTAAGGTTCTTCATCATTCCCATTGCTTCAATGACCATTGTTACAATTTCTACACTCTTCAGATTCCAGAATCTTTTCCCTTCATTTTTGAGGTCTTGGTATTTGGAAATTTTCTTGATTTCTGTGTTTCAGCCAAACTCGCTGAGAGCCGATACCTCAATTAGCAATGCTGTTTTTTTCTTTTTTATACCCAAGTACTATATCCGGTCACAATGCTTTGTTTCCACTGTTCAAGTTTGATGGGGTCATCAGGTCATATGTGAGCATTACTTCCTTGTTCTCAATGATAGCTTTTGGTTCATGTTTCCATGAGTTTTCTGGGAATGAAGTATTGAAGTTTTTGCAGATGTGACAGTGGATTATTCCACATACCTTGTTGTACCTCTGTATGTACAGTTGTTCTGACATGAGTTTTTTACATCCCGATAAGAAGTGGCTCGTTCTTTCTGTTTCCACCTTGCAGAATCTACACTTCTCCGATTGATTCAGTCTTGCCATGTTTTTTTTTAAAGCCATTCATGTAGTGTCTCCGGTCTTGGGCATTAATAATGATTTGTTCTCCATCCCAGTTGATACTATTTCTTCTGAGCCATTCCAATGAGCTTTCTTTATCTGTCCCCGACCTGTCCAACTGTTTTTTGTATTATCCTGCTCTTTTGTCGTTCTCCTAGTTGTCAGTGTATATCTGTTGATATTTCGCTTTATATTTTGATGCAGTCGTTTTTGTAATCGTTTGGCCTGTATTCATTGCCGTTTCACTTTCATTGCCTCGTGTTTGCATAAAAATTGGATTCTGTAGTCTGTTGAACTTTTCACATATTCAGCTAGTCCAACAGATGTCATTCTGTGCACTTGGTTGAGTTCCATCAGGCCGCGACCTCCTTCGGCGGGTACATTCTCGGGATGCAGTGATTTTTGGAGAACATTTTGTGGATAGTAAGGAGTTTCAGTGATTTTTGGAGAACATTTTGTGGATAGTAAGGCGTTTCCTTGTTTTGATATTTAGTTTGTTGATTTCCGTTTGTGACCAGTTTATTTTTCTGCAGCTGTCGAGGAATATTGGTATTGCTAGTTGGTTGATGGCTTGGATTTTGTTTCTCGGGGTGATATATGATTTCAGGATCAGCCTCGTTCTACCCAAGTACTCTTTGGTAATTGTTTTGCGCGTTTGTTTGTGACATATTTAGTGGCCCTCTTCTACTCCGAGGTATTTGAATGATGCTTCCATGTCTAGATCCTGCATTGTTGTATCGAGGTCGATTTTTATGTTGTCCGTTTTTGTTTATTTACCCTGTACGAATGTGCACTTGGCACACTTGTCGAGACCAAATTCCATTTGAAAGTCATCGGAGAACCGTTTCACTAATTTCAGTTGTTCTTCCAATTCCTGCTCGTTTGGTGCAAAGAGTTTTAGATCATCCATGTCCAGGAGATCCGTCACCTTTTCTGTCTCTTGGTAAGTTATATTATTGGACGTTAGGGTGTGTCCATGTCCTTGTTCATTAATGAGGTTGCTAAGTGGGTCCAGGGCCAGGTGAAATAGGAGGGGCAAAAGGCTATCTCTCTCTCTCTCTCTCACACACACACACACACACACACACACACACACACACACACACACACACACACACACACACACACACACACACACACACACACACACACACACACACACACGTATGTGTTGAATATCAATGTGCCCCTCCGAAAATCCTCACCCCGTCCCAATCCCGAAATGCTCCCAACGCACTTGGTTACCATCTCTGGGGAGGAGGAGATTTCCCACCGAGTGCAAATCGAAAGGCGGCGCTATTGTGACGTCACTGGTACTCAGAGTACCCCAGGAAATGACAGCACTCCCCACAAGCTCAGTGGCTGTTTGTCTCGTTTGGCAATCCTGTGGTGTGTGTTGTGTATCGCCTGTGTGTCCATGTGTGTGAGATGTGTGTATAGCAGCTCCACTACGAGCCTGAGATCCTGGGGAAGAAAATCAGTGTTGGTGCCTGGATTTAAATAAATAAATAAATAAATAACCCCTGTAGCTGCATCAAAGGCCATTGAATGAGAGTAGTTGTAAACTAATGATGGACTAGCAAGGTAATTGTAGTGAAAGCACCCAGCTAATGATCCCAACAGATTGTGCCTTTGCCTGAGTGCCTGTAGCTATGTTATACCTCACAAGGGGGCGTATATCCCATACATAACACCCAATCGAACCAGCATATGGTCACTATGGTAATTTACGAACTTGCCGAGGTGCATTGTTTTCCCTGCACTGTGGTTGCAAGCCTGGTGTTGGCTTAGCGGTTAGGGTGGTGGCTTAGGATCCTAGAATCCTGAGTTTGAGCCCCGTTTTTAACTCTGAATTAACACCAGGGGGGTTGACTCAGCCTGTCATTCTTCCGAGGTCGGCGAAATGAGCACAAGTGTGTACTGGTAATAGGGGCACTGCATCAGCGGCAGAGCCATGCCCCTAACCAATGACGCAACCAGCAGCCAAAAAGGCAGCACAGAATGGGAACTGTGGTTGCAATTGAAGAGTATTGCCCATCCCCCTCCCACCTGCCTCAGCTCCCCTTCAACCTTTGGTGAACCCTTGAAGTTATTTCGATGTCAAGTTCACCAAAAATGATGTCATTCTGACCCTTCCGAGCTCAGTTTTCCCTTGTTTATTCCTTCCATTGTTGCTGTCTCTTTCCAACATTCTTTTACCTTTCTTCCCCTTTTTTCCAAACTCTCCTTCCCTTCTTTTTCCACTCTGCTTCGATTTCCCTTCCTTTTGACAAATGTATTTTTGTTTCCCCCTTTCCTGATTACCTCAAATGTAGATGGTCCTGATCACCCCATGTAAACCCTCATCACATCCTTGAAGTCATTTTCCATTTATTCTCTGAGGCCAGAGTCAATTATTGCTACGAATGGGCTGATATAATGGCCTGCCAAGAGGTACACACACTCGCCTCTGAGATGTCTAGCCTGGGTTTGATTCCCGACGCAGCTATAATCTGTCATCCTGGCGTTTCACAAGCAGGGCGATTCATCGAGGTGTTTGCTATCCCTTGGATGGACGTTAAACAGTCTTCTGTTTGATGGCATTAGTTGGTGTCTGTGAAGAGTTGGCGAGGTATCACCAGCACCATGAACAATTCCTACCTTAACCTACATGGGGGAGAGAGAGAGAGAGAGAGAGAGAGAGAGAGAGAGAGAGAGAGAGAGAGAGAGAGAGAGAGAGAGAGAGAGAGAGAGAGAGAGAGAGAGAGAGAGAGAGGCAGGCACACACACACACACACACACACACACACACACACACACACACACACACACACACACACACACACACACACACACACACAACTGTAAATGGTTCGTCAAATCTGATGATATCTGTGGACGGGTCCTGATGGGTACGTTCCACACATCCACATGATGCTTCATACTTTTAGAGGCAACAGATTAAAACAGTCGTGGCAGGAAAGTATCCAAGTTTGTAGGCGTGGATTCCAAGAAGATAACGTTGCTGTTTCCCTGAAAATAAATTGTACAATTTGTCAGTTTGGTCAAATGTATTTTGATTATTTGAGTTTGATGAATTATTACAATAATTTCTGAATGCCAAAGAGTAACGACCGTAATCAGCCCAGGTAGTCACCCTTTGCTTTGGCTTGGTGTTCAGCTTCCTAGTGATGGAAACTTAGTCTGCCAGTAAAGTGTGTGTGTGTGTGTGTGTGTGTGTGTGTGTGTGTGTGTGTGTGTGTGTGTGTGTGTGTGTGTGTGTGTGTGTGTGTGTGTGTGTGTCTGTGTGTGTGTGTGTGTGTGTGTGTGTGTGTGTGTGTGTGTGTGTGTGTGTGTGTGTGTGGGGCAAGACGGATGTGATCTGAATGATGTCTATATTAATACCCCTCCCAACATTTCCGTGAAGAAGTTGTCAATGACGAACTGTGGGCAGAGGTTACAGGTAGGCCAGGCCAGGGAGAGCAAGCAGAAAACTCCCCACTTGAACAGCTTGACACGATAGCGCTACCATGTAAACCGTTGGTTCATGATATGAGAAACCCAGATTCAAATCCCATATACGAGTCCACAATGTAAACTCGTATATGGGATTGGAATCAACATGTGTGTTTCTCCATTGTCTAATAATGTCTGTGTCATTTGTCGAGGAACACACTGACATCTCCTGATGTGTTTGGCCTGTATGTGAGTTCAGTATAAGCTACAACATGAGCCTTGGATCACTGTAAGAATTTTTTTTTAAAGCTTGGTACCCAGCCAAGTGTATTTATATCCACAATCGAATCACAACATGTTAATTTTCCTTGGACGAGATCGGTTCCCAGAAACTGGGAATTCAAATGTTGCATTGAGTTTGATTTCAACCAACAAACTCTCGGATGTGAGTACTGCGGAAATTAAACCACAACAGAGGATTTGTGCAAAAAATTCCTTAACCCTTGTGTGAACCTGAGCAGCCGTTTTACCGGCCGCTATTCAAACCTCAACATACCCAGTGGATGGTTTACCGGCCGCAATACAAACCTCAACATACCCAGTGGCTGGTTTACCGGCCACTATTCAAACCTCCTTATACCAAGTGGCTGGTTTACCAGCCACTATTCAAACCTCCATATACTGTACCCAGTGGCTGGTTTACCGGCCACTATTGAAACCTCCTTATACCCAGTGGCTGGTTTACCAGCCGCTATTCAAACCTCCATATACTGTACCCAGTGGTTGGTTTACCGGCCACTATTGAAACCTCCGTATACCCAGAGGTTGGTTTACCGGCCGCTATTCAAACCTTCTGTATACCCAGAGGCTGGTTTATCACCCACTATTCAAACCGCCATGTGCTCGAGTGGCTGGATTTTTCTCCAAGGAGCTCACGGTTCAAGGAGTTAAATTCAAACCTCTATAACAACATTCTTAACTAGAACGGGCACTCAGTTGAGCGCATACCTTCGCCAACGCTACATTTTGCCCCCCCCCCCCAGAAACCGTTGATTGTGAGGGTATTTTATCCCATACCACATCTGCCATCTCATATGTGTTATGATGGCTTAAAAACATTAAATTTCCTGCTGTTTGACACTGATTCACGTACATTGTACAATTTCTGTATGAACTCCTGACCTTTTTCGGTGTCGGTGTCAAGTCAATCTGATGCCAACTGGTCACATTATAAGAAATAAGTTCAGTGACCTGCCCCCCCCAACCCCCAATGCTTTAAACTCACCAATAAAGTCACTGTCAAATATTACACATCACAGCATAGGGAATTGAATTCTAAACATTTTGAATCTACTTACATGCAAATTGTATAAGAATTGACCGCGTTATGATAATAAAGGTCGTTGAGCCCCCTGACCTTTGACCCAAACTGCTAACAAAGGTAATGACGTCATTGTGTCATATCATATATCACAAGATTGGGCATTGAATTCACAACATTTTGGCATTGGTTGCATGCAAATTGGATAAAAATTAACCGCACTATGGTAAAATGACGATTTTGACCTTTTCATGACCTCGACCTTGACCTTTGTACTCTTAATTTTGTAATTGGTATTAGAGTGTGGGGAACAGAACAGTCAACATTTTGGTGTTGGTTTCATGCAAATCGGATAAGAATTAACCGTGTTATGACTAAAACCGCACATTTTGCAATGTCGTGACCCCCCCTGACCTTTGACTCCCAACCGCAAATAAGGGTTATTACGTCATTGTGTCATGTCACATATCACAAGATGGGGCAATGAATTCTGAACATTTTGGCATTAGTTGCATGCAAATTGACCGCGCTATGGTAAAAAGACGATTTTGACCTTTTCATGACCTTGACCTTTGACCCGATCGCTCCCAAAATCTAATCAAATGGTCCTCGGATAATAACCAATCATCCCACCAAATTTGCTGCGATTCAGTTCAATACTTTTGGAGTTATGCGAATAACAAACAAACAAACAAACACACATATTCACAAATAAATAAATAAATACACAGCGATCAAAACATAACCTTCGCAACAAAGTTTGCGAAGGTAAAGATATCCGAACCATTGGATGTTCACATTTGTGATGGAACTCGGAGCCAGACCATTTATGGAGAAATGATAACCCTTAAAAATGAAGCTTTCTTTGTTACGACGATTCCAGTCGACTTCGAATGATATCACATCCAAACCGTATTGGAAATCGAACTCTCAGAATGCAAAAACGAGCGGCAAACAACAAGTGTACCGTTCCTTCCACACCATGGTGTGTTCTCAGATCAGCAGGTACGGTGTTCCATTCAACACAACTTGAAAAACAATCCGAAACATTCCAACTTGTATGAGGCCACCTCATGGAGATCAGAGCCTGGAAAACAACAGATCATGAAAATCCCTTAAATTTCGTTTTTCGTAATTATAGAAGAGCGGGATCAGTTTAAAAATACTTGTTCCAACGAAGGACTTCCTCCATGTAAGAACTCTCGCACAGCTATTTTAACAAAGCACGAGTTCAAAACTGAGATTGACATCAATATGATAAAGTGTAAAGCTGAGTGTGCAGGAGGTCACCTTCAAACTTACTACTTCCAACAAGCTCGACCATGTGAACAGCCTGTCCACATAGTCATTATTGACCTCCGCCATCTTCGAAGATGGATGGAGGTTACTGTTTTCACCCCTTTCTGTTTGTTTGTTTGTTTGTGAACAGTATTACGGAAAAACTCCTCGATGGATTTCGACGAAACTTGGTGGTGGGGGGGGGGGGTTCGGTATGGTCCAAGGATCATGCCATTAAATTTTGGACTTGGTCCAAATTGTTAGAGAAATTTTTATTTTTTTTTTGCATTTCTACATGTTTGAAGTGATTTCCAACCCCCCCAAAAAATTGTTACCCCCCCCCAAAAAAAAAATTGTTAGAGAAAAAAATTTTTTTTTTTGCATTTCTACATATTTTAAGTGATTTCCACCACCCCCCCAAAAAAAAATTGTTTGAGAATTTTTTTTTTTTTGCATTTTTACATGTTTTAAGTAATTTCCAATGCCCCCCCCCAAAAAAATTGTTACCCCCCCCAAAAAGAAAACTTTTTTTGCATTTCTACATTTTAAGTGATTTCCAACCCCCCCCAAAAAAATTGTTAGAGAAAAAATTTGCAACTTTTTTTTCAACAAAATTTAGATTTTTTTGCATTTTTACATGTTTTAAGTGATTTCCAACCCCCCCCCCCCCAAATGTTGGAGAAAAGAACTATAACTCTCAGCACTGTTGACATCATATTTAATGAATAAGATATAAGGTTCACTTGAGTGACCCAGCAGTATTGGCGGCGGAGGTTTTGCACTCTCCCGAGTGCTCCCCCTGTAGGTCTTAAGTGTCTTGAGTGAAGTGAACGGTCTTTTTCTACGTTACATCAAGGATTAACGATGTGTGTTAGTTTATCCTATAGTCTCCCAAGTTCTGCTTTGAGAATGACTCGAGTCGTAACCGCTATGTATATTTTAAATCGTAAATATAAACATTTTTATTGAGAACGGTACTCCGTGGAGCACAGGCATCCGCCATGCTCAACAGTTTACGTTTTGGATCCCACTGATAGGCCGGATCTGGATTTGGATCTTCACCAAAATCGAATCACTTCGTCCTCATCACCACCACTTCATCCTCACACCCAACCTGTCCACCAAGTTTCGTCCGAATCCGTCCACAACTTTTTGAGACATCGTGCACACAGACAGACAGACAGACAGACAGACAATTCACCTTCAGTGGCGGAGGTTATTACAAGTTGTACAATTGTATTAGTTTGAAGTGATAAGTTATCGAATTACATCATTGCATTGTGCTGATAATTGACTGAGCAAGACCTGTTTGGTGGTGGAATCCACTGCAAGGTGGGTGTCAATTTTACTACAATATACTCTGAAATATCAAGAATCACTTTAATTAACTGTTAGATTTATTTATTTACTCGTATGCAGCCTGTGGCTGTTTGGCGACATCACTCTCTGCAAGTGTGGCTGTCCCACTGAAGCAGTGCCCCTATTTGTTACCAGCATGCTGGTACTCACTTCGCCGACCGAGCAAGGATGACAGGCTGAGTCAACCCACCTGGTGTTAATTCAACGAATTGACACCACGCTTGAACTCAAGACCTGAAGATCTTAAGCCAACCACCCTAACCCTTAAGCCAACACCAAGCTTAAGTGTTAGATGTCTCAACTCCATGATCATGATATTCCACAGGGACCCTTCCTAAAGGATTTAAAGGAATTGATAATTCTATAGAACTGGTAACACGTTAATCCTGTTATCTTGCCTGAATTTCTCGTCACATACTCTTTTAGAAACGTTTGTTCATAAAATCAGCAATAATGGTCATTGAGAATGTTTTACCACCACGATCATGACAACTCCCTTCGACACCTTTATACCTTTACCTGCTCCCTTGAACCCTTTGTCCTCCTCTCCTTGCTTCCTAAATACTGTATACACCTAGAACACTCAGTACTCAAAGCATTTACTAATAAACCTCGCGTAGGAACAAAAAAAGCAACGGCTTGTGGGGATCCGTTTCACGCTCGAGGACTGTGACGTCATAATGATCGTATCAGCATCCTTGCTTACTGTGCTCATGCGCGTCATGGAAATTCCAATTTCCCTTAATCATCATTCTGGTTTGGAGTACAAAACG
>NC_140974.1:20778029-20783029 GCF_056783735.1 Eptatretus burgeri | reverse complement strand
GTATCGGAGAACGGGAAAACGGGCTCTCCTGTCTCCAGCTAAATTCACGGGAATCGGTCCAGGGGTGAGAGGAGCGACCCCCGATTCCCTCCAAATTACGAGCGAGCTAAATTAACCCTTTGCGAGAAGCAAGATGGCGTCTCAAGGCGAGCGGGAGCCGGGGGTATTAGAAATGGATGTAGAATGTGTAGAATCCATGGCTCAGGACGAAATCCCCGTGCAGGAAATGTTGGTTGTACAGGAAAACGAACTCGCCCAACTGAACCCAGAACCCGAAATAGGTGCGGCAGCGGCCGCGGTGTATGACACCTCCCCTCCCCCTCTCCACCAAAACCCCCCGATCCTTGCCGAAACGGCTCACCCAAGCGCACCCGACATGGCCCAGCGATGCGCCATGCTGGCGGCAATGACAGCGAGGATGGATGCGAATACACAAAAGATGGATGCGAATACACAAAAAATGGATGAAATAAAAAGCATGAACGAAAAGATGGATACAAACACAAATGAAATGAAAAACGAAATGAAAGGCATGAACAAGCAAATGAACGGAATGGAAACAAACATGAAGGAAGAAATGAAAGAGCTGCGGGGTGAGACGCAGAACATGGGAATGAGCCTAAAAGGAAGCTTGGAAGAACTAAAAAACGAAATGAAAAAGGAAGTCGACACGATACGAGCGGAGGTGACCGGGTTAAAAGAGAAAGTAAAAGGAGTGGGAGTCGCAATGGAAGAAAGTAAACAAGAGAGGGTAAACGAAATAAAGACGGTGGTGGGAAAGATAGACAAAGTAGGAAAAGGATTGGGAGAAGTAAAAAAGGGACAAGACCAAATAAAGGAGGAAATAGGGAGGAACACGACGGCGATAGAGGAATTAAAAAGAGAACTAGGGAAAATAAAGAAGGAATTGGGAGCCGTGAAGGAGGACTGTGAGAAAAGACATCGGGAAATGACAGACAAAGTTGAAAACCTGCGAAAGGAGGTAAAAGCGGAGACACAGAAAGGATTAAAGAAGGTGGCGGAGGAATGTAGAAAGAGACATGAGGAGGTAATTAATGAAATGGAGTGGAAAGCCGGAGAAAAGACAGAGGAACTGGGGGAGCAGATAGGAAAAAACCGGGGCGAATAGAAGAGCAGTTTAGGACAACGAGGGAGGAAATATCCAAGACAAATAAGATGGTGACACAGGTGCACGGAGAGCTTGGGGGGTATAGAGGCCCCGGAGACCCTTGTGGGGACACGAATCCCCAGTGTGGTTGTCCCTGTGTGTGTGGTGCAAGGTGTGAGTGCGTCCCCGTGTGTGGAAGCGACCCCGTGTGTGAGTGGGGTGGTGGCGATTGTGCCGGAGTACGTGCTTCCCAGCACGCCGTGTGTAAAAGGGGCACCGCAAGTGGAAGAGGCCGTGAGTGCGAGTGAAACGGTCAGAGTGAGTGAGGCACCGCGGATGAGTGCCCCCGCATGTGTGAGTAGTATGGTTTGTGTGAGAGAGGCGGCATGCGTGAGTGAAACGGCCAGTATGAATGGAGCACCACATGTGAGTGGTATGGGTAGTGTGAGGGTAATGGCATGCGTGAGTGAGCGGCCGAGTGCAAGGGAGACCGTGTGTGTGAGAGAGCGGTATGTAAGGGAGATGTCGGTGGGCATGTGTGAACATGCAGCCGCGTCTCCCGGTGTGAGTTTAATGGTGAGGTGTGTTAGCGTCGTAACACGCGGGAGTGCGTGTGTGGAATGGAGACGGAGACTGCGACAGAAGAGAGAAAGCCGAGTAGCGGCTGTAGTTGTTTCGGGGACCGTGCCGGGTTCACCCAGCAGTGAGCACGAGGTCCGTGCTGTGCAACGCACGAGGCCCCCACGTGCTCGCTTGCGAGAGTGAAGTCCCGGTCCAGAAACGCACGCGGTGGATTTGCCGATCCCGCGGACGGACAAAGTTTAGGCAGGATTACGGATTTGGACCGGACGGGTTCTCCACGCGATCGTGTGTGTTAAGCTCCAACGGGAAAGGCACATGTGTTCGCATGGGGAACCCCACGAGACGTGGGGCTTGTTTTTTTTTATGCGCACGGTGACGTCATGGCTGCACGTGGGGTTGGAATCCGGCAGGAGGGGTATCCCTGCCGGATGGTACCGTCCAAGGAGGGACGAGGAACACGTGCAGCTGCATGACGTCACGGGCAGGTGCAAAGTGCGCGAGCTGTGAGTTGCCGCGCTGGTGATGCGCATGTAAAAAAAAAAAAAAAAAAAAGCAAGCCTCACTTTCGGGTGCACAGGATTCCTGGGCAAGGGGTGGAAGACCCCCTTGACCAGGGCACAGGATGGAAACTAGTTAGGGGGAAGGGTTAGCTTAGCTAGACCGGCTCCATGGGGCAGGGGTAAGTCCTCATGGGGCCCGTGGAATGGATTAGTTAGAGGGATGATAGTCAGATTTAGGATTGGGAAATTATTTATGGAGGTTTGAGGACAGTGACAGACTTGTGGATGTGTAGTGGGGACGTAGTTTAGCTACGTAGTGTTAAAAGGAACGTGCTGTGGTGTAAGGGATGACGTGGGAGCACGAGTTAGTTAGGGGAGGTAGTTAGAAGGATGGCAGAGTTCAGCGGCGTGTGTGTTGAAGAGTTGTGAGGTGAACACTTGTTGAGTGAGTGAGGCCAGCGGTTCTGTGTGAGTGGAGCAAATGGGGAATGCATGGTGCAATGAGTGATTGGGGGGAGGAGTGACTCCCGCCCAAGGGACCCCGGGGTCAGTGTAGAGTGAGTTAGGGGGTTAGTCAAATTTACAAAATGGAGGTCGTTTTGTTGTTGGTGGGAGTGTAGGCTCGAAACCCGTTTGGAGGGGTGCAGGAGCCCTGTTGACGGGCTGGGAGCGTGGCTGCGAAAGATGAGTATCGCTGAGTGGGTACCCCGGGCACCAGGCTAGTCGGCCGTGGTAGGCCGAGGGCCCATGGGGGGCCGGGATAGCGTAGTGGGCACGGGTGCGCCTGCTTGGTGCGGGGGCCCGGGGCGCCATTAGCCGCGTGGGCAGTGTTGTGGGCACGGGTGACCCTCGGAAAGGGGCCTGGGAAGCCAACCTGCCACGTGTGCATTTCAGGGGAGGTGCCATGGGGGGCACTCCCCGGTGTTAGGGAGCTGGTAGGCTCGGAGGCAGTGTAGTGCCCGGGGGTGCCATCGTCGGAGAATCGGCAGAGGGTCGTGCCTGCCAAAGGGAGCCACGTGTCCCAGCCATGAGACCGTGTGAGGGCACGGAGAGAAAATTGGGGGGCGAGGCCCAAAATTGTGAGGACACCAACACAGGCGACGGGAATCTGGGTTGTTAGAACCAATAGTTAAGCGAGAGGCGCTTGTTGAAAGCCCTGGGGTAGTTTAACAGTTAAATGGTTAGGGTAGATTAGGAGATGTACCCCTCCGCACCATCCATCCCCTCGCTGTCGTTGTGGGCCGCTGGACCCACTTGGTGTTAAGATCGCTGAACTCTGGGGAGGCCATCCTGAGGCTTCGTTGGGCCTCGACACAGGACGTTAGCTCTCCCTTATTCCCCTCCGGGAAGGGAACGTAGGGGTTGGGAGTAGGCTAGGTGACAGGATAGGTTAGCCGAACAAGGACGATAAAGGGGGTTAGGGGACGATTTATAGTGGGGAAGTAAAAATAAAAAAAATAAGTTGGGGCTAAATTGGGGTTGGACAAATTAAGGGAGTGGATATAGACAATGACAGGCAAAGGCGATAGGTTGGGAGGGAGACCGTAGGGTAGGTCCGAGCCCGCCTTCCGAATGGCCAGCACCACCGCACTCCCTCCACCAACCTCCACTGAACGGCAAAGGCTGGCCAGCTTCATCTGCCGGCTGGCTGTTTTTCTTCAAGGCCTGTGCCGGCCCACTTCATCGGCAGCTGTTGTTTTGCTGCAAGGCCTGTGCCGGCTGGATCGTCTGCAGCGGCTGTGCTTCAAGGCCTGTGCCGGCCAGTTCATCTGCCGGCTGGGTTTGCCTGCAGCGGCCTTCTTCTGCGGGCTGTGTTTGCCTGATCACCTTTGCCATGCCATGCCCACTGCCCCTGTTCACCAGCCCCGTTCAATTTTGCTTTGCCCCCCCCCCCTGTTCATTGCCATGTGCGCCAGGATCAGAAAGCAACAGTTTGCAAGCTGCGAGAACTGCCCTGTTGGCAGCTACAACACGGGCCTGCAGTGGCGGCCCGTGCACCGTGTTTGCGTCCATCCATTCATCCCTCCATTCGTTGTGTTCATTGCGTGTGCCACTTGAGCTGGCACGGAGACTACGTTTGTGCAGCCCATGCACCGTTGTGGTTCACTGCGTTCAGTTCAAACCATTCATCCATCCATCCGTTGTGTTCATTGCGTGTGCCACTTGAGCTGGCACGGAGACTACGTTTGTGCAGCCCATGCACCGTTGTGGTTCACTGCGTTCAGTTCAAAAGGGAAGGCCTTGGATTGCGTGTGAGCAGCCGGCCACGTTCCCTGTCACCTGCATTGTTTGAGTCAGAGACTGCATGCGAGCAGCCTGGCTCCCTGCTAACTGCTTTCTTTTTGCAGAGTCCATTGATCCTGGGCCATGGTTTCGTGTAAAATTTGTAAGTTAAGGTTAAGATGTACTGTAAATATGAGTGCGCCCCCGGCATGTCTGTCTTAGCGCCGGCAATTTTATTTAAGTCGTCCGTGTGAGTGAGTTTGTTTCGGTAGTTACTCAGCCCTCAGGTTATTTATTTTGGGGACACGAATACCATGAATGTCGCACTCAGGGATCCGTAGGTAAAATGTACTAGGGGAAAACTACACATGATGGCACACGAAAATTTGACGACTCGGGACGCGTCTGTAAAAAGGGGAGGGGTAGTGTTGTGGTTAACGAAATTCACAAACCACCATTCAGGTCCCTTAGGTGAGATATCTCTGTAAGTATATGTGTAGTTAGGCCCAAACCCGATGTTTAGAGGGAATAAATGTCATTCACTCGGGCTGCGACCCTTCAGGATAGCCGTTTTTCTTTTACTATCT
>NC_140974.1:20768029-20773029 GCF_056783735.1 Eptatretus burgeri | reverse complement strand
TGGGTCCATCTCCTCAGACCTTTAAAAAAAAATCACAAGCACTTGGAATATGTCTTTCAATCCTGCTACATTTCATGCTCTCTCTACCTCTTTCCAAAAGGACTGTCTGGCAACCCTCCCCCACCGCCCCCACCCCCATATACTTTCTTAACAATCCTCTTCAGGAAGTTCAGTCATTCAAACGACCGGGTCTCACGATCAGCCACGATATTTCTTGGGCAAACCACATTTCAAAGTTGGCCTCCAAAGCCAGCAGCCGACTTGGAATCCTCCAGCGTACAAAGTCCTTCCTTGACACACCTGAACTCCTTTCCACCTACAACACCTTCATCTGCAGCTCGATGGACTTCTGCTCTCTCCCCTGAGCTGGCTTCCCGACCTCACATTTTGCTGAGCTTGATGCTGTGAAAACAAAGGCCTTCAAGATCATTGGAATCTCCCACACTGATTGGAATCCCCTCCAATGAAGCTGAGTCTATGGGCCTATCGCTTTGACACTGCAGACAGGTCGGTGTCTCTCTGTCTTCTTCCACCTCCTTTCTGGTCTTGCACTCTGCTCTTTCCATGCTTTCTCCCCCCCAGGTTGCTACAGGTTACACATAGTCCCCCATCAACCCCCTTCTTGTAATAATAATAATAATAATAATAATAATAATAATTGGAACCATACTCTGTACAGAGAGTGTCGGTGCTGCCGAAGCAGTTTCCTGGGCTATTGGGTACAATCCTGGATGGGTCGCCACTCCGACGCAGGATACTCAATTATCTCAATGGCTCAATTATCCCAGCGAGCTGGTACTCAATTTGTCGACCTCGGAAGGATGACAGGCTGAGTCAACCCCCTGGTGTATTAATTCAGCGGCCAACGGGGCTTGAACTCAGGACCCTAAGTCCCAAGCCGCCACCCAAACCGCAAAGCCAACGCCAGGCTTGCACCCCTTCTTGTGAAACTACCTAAATCCAGGAACACTGCTCACCCCCACTCATTCGTTCCTCTTTTCTCACACCTGTGGAACCAACTTCCACATTCTCTTCAATCTCATTCTTCCCTCCAGCTATACATGACAGTTGTTCACCACCACCTCAGATCACCTTATTCTCCTCCGTATACAGCACAAGGCATCATTGGCTGAGGGTGCAGCTATGCCACTGATGCAATGCCCCTATTACCAGTACACTGGTACTCATTTCACTGATCTCAGAAGGATGACGGGCTGAGTCAACCATACCTGGTCTGAATTCATCAGTTGACAGGGGCTCAAACTCGGGACCCTAAGATCCCAAGCCAACCACCTTAACCACTAAACCAACACCAGGCTTTCAGATCACCTCCAATCCAAAGCCATAATCTTTTCTACCCTTGTTAAACCACCTCAATCCATCCTCTTCTAAATTTCCAGCTTTTCCTTCCTGAGAGTTTCCTTTGTTATCCATCCTGTCCACCCCTTTCATCCTCTCCTGCCCCTCATTCTTCTCCACACCCATTGCTTGTCCAAGTCTGCCTCTATATTGGCCTTCATCTCTGTTGTTGTTGTCTCTCTCTGTGTGTCTGTGTCTCTCTCCTGTTGCTTTTGTGTCCTGATCCATTCAGTGTACTCGTAACAGCTCTTCCACAAACCTCAACTGTGTATACAAAGCAAAACAAAACAAAAGACACACTATTATGAGATGCCTCATGTCGTGGGGCAGATAACACCAATTTTTGAGAGGAATCATGCAAATTTGGCACATTTGTTCTCCAGGGGATTCTAATCAAATCTACCTGATTGGCCATTTGAAAATCCAAATTTTGAAAAAAAAAAAAAAAAAGTCAGGATCACGAATCAATGTTGGATGCTGGCTGAGATTGGTGAATGTTTCAGAAACATCATCAAAGACGTTCCAAGTCTGCCATGCAGTTTTCTTCCCTTTACCGCGGAAGGCAGACACGACGTCACATCCAGTGAACGCATGGAAGTATGGGATCCCTCCACCTTTCTCAGGCCCTATTACAGAAACTACCTCATGGACTGGAATCCATCGCGCCTTGGCTCCTTGGCCAAAGACAATCCACATGTTCTCAAGACCTAGTTCCTGTAAGGATGGCAGGACAGATATTGCTATGACTGGTACGTCCGTGTCATTAGCCTTAATGATAATGGACTTGCTACCATCCGTCGGTGCATCCCTGGCGTGTACAAATATTCGAGTGTCAGGTTCTTCATGACAACATGGAGACACAGCATCCAGTGACTTCCTTGTGTTACTAATGGCATCTTCTCCTTTTGTGACAATGACTGTGCTTGTCGTCTGTGCTTCACACATCTTTTCCGCAAGGAAGTGAAACAGCTCAGTCTTGTTGCTGTCATCTCGAATAAAGCTTCTCCAGTTACTTGGGGTCTTACTGGTTCCTGTCACTCTTCTTCTGATTCCTTGCCCCCTTTTCGACCTTGCTTCGGACTTCAGACTTGACTTCTTGTACACATCAAACACTACGTCCACCCTCTCGTACCTGGCACCATAGGATTCCACCTTTGGGATGATGTCTTCTTTAGCATAGTCATCAAATATCTTTGAAGTGCGTGGAGGGAGGGCATTGATAAGTGCTGAACCATCAATGATGACTGCATCTCCCCTTGGTTCTCTGTCTGGGATGTTCACTTGCGCTTCAAGAATTTCAGCCAGCTGTGACTTTAAAATGTTTAGAATTATTATTTTTTTTTTTCAAATTTTTCAAAATTTGGATTTTCAAATGGCCAATCGGGCAGATTTGATCAGAAAGCCCTGCAGAACAGAAATGCCAAATTTGATGCTTGTATCATAATTTGCACGATTTTTCTACTATCTACTACACTAATATGAGAGGCAGTGACAGAGGGGACATTTTTGCAAAAAAGAAAATCACGAATGGTTTACTGGAGAGGGTTAAAGCGACATGTAGACCACCCTGATGATGTGCAGGACAAGGACGTCCGTGGACATCAATGTACGTTCACATTAATTACAAGGACATTAGTGGAGGTCAGCGTGACAGTCATGAATTACGACGACATTGGTCGGCAATGGATAAACATGTCTTGTATATTGGATTTGAAGTTGGGTTCACCCCATCATGATCCAATTTATTGAGACAGGAACACCATCAGGATGGGTTTGCTGTTTGTTTTTGTTCGCCACACACATTGCCACGCCTTTCGCCACACCCACCTGCAAGGCGAATGAGAAACCAAAACGCGAAGAGGTGAAGTGTATCTCGAAACGAGGTGACGTGTGTCCAGGATGGAATGAAAATGGTATGAGGATTCAAAGGGTTAACTTCCAGATCAGCACTTGAGGCTATATATGGTCCACACATCATCTGACCATTCTTTCTCTGATTTACTTGCAATTGTTCATAATTATTGATCTCACCAACTCACACAACTATAATCTGAACTAACCTTTTTGCTTTGCTCCCTTTCCTTCAGAACTAACAATCTCTATTTACAGTTTACACAAGTCCATGGAGCGACTACAGCTCGATAACCGTTCACACCTTTACCCTCTGCCTTTCGGCTTCTGAATTTCCCTTTCTCAGACCCCGGGGATCCAAAAATAGTGTCCAGGAAACCGAAGACTCCTCCAGACAGCAATAAATCTGTTTGGCATGAGAACCCACGCCACGGCCATCTGCAGGGTGTCGATAACGAGCTCGGAACCGCGGTGCAACACCCGCACGTCCCCACCTCACCTAACACCGGATAGACACAAGTGGTAGTTACAACTGAAATAACTATCATGTTGCAATGAACACTTCCACAAACAAGGGGTGGGGCGGGCTCGAGGTGGGGCTTCAAAAGTTAAAATCGTTTTCCAGTTAAAACAGCTAATCAAGCCAGCAGAGTTAAAATCAGAACGTTCTGTACAAAAGGGTAGTGTTTAAATGCTTCACCATTATCAATTCAAGGCTTGATCAAGAAACAAGTTAATTAACTTACATGTTAATCACCATGTTCCAATGTCCATGTTGAGTGTTGGTGTTGCCGAAGAGTTATTAGGTTACAAGTCCAGTCGGGTCGTCACCGCTCTGGGGATTTGTTCAGGTTGCTGGTTGGTGATAACTTGCCAACTATTCGTGAAGCACACCTTGTAATCTTTAACGTGCACCAGCTAATAGTGACAGGTGGGATACCCAGTTTAACGTCAATCCGAGGGACGGCACACACATTGATCAGTTACCCTGTCTGTGAAACACCAGGATGGCAGTTTATAGTGGGTCGGGACTCAGGATTCAAACCCAGGTTAGGCGGCCGAGACGAGTGTGTGTGTGTGTGTGTGTGTGTGTGTGTGTGTGTGTGTGTGTGTGTGTGTGTGTGTGTGTGTGTGTGTGTGTGTGTGTGTGTGTGTGTGTGTGTGTGTGTGTGTGTGTACCTTTAGGACCATCTTTATTAATAATATTAAATACTCGCAAATACACCCCGTCGCTTCGCTGACGGAGATACTAATAGAGGGGGAGAGAGAGAGTGAGAGAGTGGAGGGGAGAGAGGATGGGAGCTCATAAGGGAGGGGGTGGAGGCAACGCCTCACCAAACGTCACTCTACACTCCGAGAGGGAGAGGGTGTGAGTGAGAGACAGAGATAGAAACAGAGAGAGAGAGAGACAGAGATAGAAACAGAGAGGAGAGAGACAGACAGACAGAGAGAAAGAGACAGACAGACAGAGAGAAAGAGACAGACAGACAGAGAGAAAGAGACAGACAGACAGAGAGAAAGAGACAGACAGACAGAGAGAAAGAGACAGACAGACAGAGAGAAAGAGACAGACAGACAGACAGACAGAAAGAGACAGACAGACAGAAAGAGACAGACAGACAGAGAGACAGAGACAGACAGAGAGACAGAGACAGACAGACAGACAGAGAGAAAGACAGACAGACAGAGAGAGAGACAGGAGAAAGACAGACAGAGACAGAGAGAAAGACAGACAGAGACAGAGAGAAAGACAGACAGACAGAGACAGAGAGAAAGACAGACAGACAGAG
>NC_140974.1:20720529-20760529 GCF_056783735.1 Eptatretus burgeri | reverse complement strand
CACTTGGGTATATGAAAGTTTGAATAGTGCCCGGTAAACCAGCCTCTGGGTATACGGAGGTTTGAATAGTGGCCGGTAAACCAGCCTCTGGGTATATGGAGGTTTGAATAGTGGCCAGTAAACCATCCTCTGGGTATATGGAGGTTTGAATAGTGCCCGGAAAACCAGCCTCTGGTATATGGAGGTTTGAATAGTGCCCGGTAAACCAGCCTCTGCGTATATGGAGGTTTGAATAGTGCCCGGTAAACCAGCCTCTGGGTATATGAAAGTTTGAATAGTGCCCGGTGAACCAGCCTCTGGGTATATGGAAGTTTGAATAGTGCCCGGTAAACCAGCCTCTGGGTATATGAAAGTTTGAATAGTGCCCGGTAAACCAGCCTCTGGTATATGGAGGTTTGAATAGTGGCCGGTAAACCAGCCTCTGGGTACATGGAGGTTTGAATAGTGCCCGGTAAACCAGCCACTTGGGTATATGAAAGTTTGAATAGTGCCCGGTAAACCAGCCTCTGGGTATACGGAGGTTTGAATAGTGGCCGGTAAATCAGCCTCTGGGTATATGGAGGTTTGAATAGTGGCCAGTAAACCAGCCTCTGGGTATATGGAGGTTTGAATAGTGCCCGGAAAACCAGCCTCTGGTATATGGAGGTTTGAATAGTGCCCGGTAAACCAGCCTCTGGGTATATGGAGGTTTGAATAGTGCCCGGTAAACCAGCCTCTGCGTATATGGAGGTTTGAATAGTGCCCGGTAAACCAGCCACTTGGGTATATGAAAGTTTGAATAGTGCCCGGTAAACCAGCCTCTGGGTATATGGAAGTTTGAATAGTGCCCGGTAAACCAGCCTCTGGGTATATGAAAGTTTGAATAGTGCCCGGTAAACCAGCCTCTGGTATATGGAGGTTTGAATAGTGCCCGGTAAACCTGCCCCTGGGTATATGGAAGTTTGAATAGTGCCCGGTAAACCAGCCTCTGGGTATATGAAAGTTTGAATAGTGCCCGGAAAACCAGCCTCTGGTATATGGAGGTTTGAATAGTGCCCGGTAAACCAGCCTCTGGGTATATGGAGGTTTGAATAGTGCCCGGTAAACCAGCCTCTGCGTATATGGAGGTTTGAATAGTGCCCGGTAAACCAGCCTCTGGGTATATGAAAGTTTGAATAGTGCCCGGTAAACCAGCCTCTGGTATATGGAGGTTTGAATAGTGGCCGGTAAACCAGCCTCTGGGTATATGGAAGTTTGAATAGTGCCCGGAAAACCAGCCTCTGGTATATGGAGGTTTGAATAGTGGCCGGTAAACCAGCCACTTGGGTATATGAAAGTTTGAATAGTGCCCGGAAAACCAGCCTCTGGTATATGGAGGTTTGAATAGTGGCCGGTAAACCAGCCACTGGGTATATGGAAGTTTGAATAGTGCCCGGTAAACCAACCACTTGGGTATATGAAAGTTTGAATAGTGCCCGGAAAACCAGCCTCTGGTATATGGAGGTTTGAATAGTGGCCGGTAAACCAGCCACTGGGTATATGAAAGTTTGAATAGTGCCCGGAAAACCAGCCTCTGGTATATGGAGGTTTGAATAGTGGCCGGTAAACCAGCCTCTGGGTATATGGAAGTTTGAATAGTGCCCGGTAAACCAGCCTCTGGGTATATGGAAGTTTGAATAGTGCCCGGTAAACCAGCCACTTGGGTATATGAAAGTTTGAATAGTGCCCGGAAAACCAGCCTCTGGTATATGGAGGTTTGAATAGTGCCCGGTAAACCAGCCTCTGGGTATATGGAGGTTTGAATAGCGGCCGGTAAACCAGCCTCTGCGTATATGGAAGTTTGAATAGTGCCCGGAAAACCAGCCTCTGGTATATGGAGGTTTGAATAGTGGCCGGTAAACCAGCCACTGGTTATGTTGAGGTTTGAATAGCGGCCGGTAAACCAGCCACTGGGTATATGGAAGTTTGAATAGTGCCCGGTAAACCAACCACTTGGGTATATGAAAGTTTGAATAGTGCCCGGAAAACCAGCCTCTGGTATATGGAGGTTTGAATAGTGCCCGGTAAACCAGCCTCTGGGTATATGGAAGTTTGAATAGTGCCCGGTAAACCAGCCTCTGGGTATATGAAAGTTTGAATAGTGCCCGGTAAACCAGCCTCTGGTATATGGAGGTTTGAATAGTGCCCGGTAAACCAGCCTCTGGTATATGGAGGTTTGAATAGTGCCCGGTAAACCAGCCACTTGGGTATATGAAAGTTTGAATAGTGCCCGGAAAACCAGCCTCTGGTATATGGAGGTTTGAATAGTGGCCGGTAAACCAGCCACTGGGTATATGAAAGTTTGAATAGTGCCCGGAAAACCAGCCTCTGGTATATGGAGGTTTGAATAGTGGCCGGTAAACCAGCCTCTGGGTATATGGAAGTTTGAATAGTGCCCGGTAAACCAGCCTCTGGTATATGGAGGTTTGAATAGTGCCCGGTAAACCAGCCTCTGGGTATATGGAGGTTTGAATAGCGGCCGGTAAACCAGCCTCTGGGTATATGGAAGTTTGAATAGTGCCCGGAAAACCAGCCTCTGGTATATGGAGGTTTGAATAGTGGCCGGTAAACCAGCCACTGGTTATGTTGAGGTTTGAATAGCGGCCGGTAAACCAGCCACTGGGTATATGAAAGTTTGAATAGTGCCCGGAAAACCAGCCTCTGGTATATGGAGGTTTGAATAGTGGCCGGTAAACCAGCCACTGGGTATATGGAAGTTTGAATAGTGCCCGGTAAACCAGCCACTGGGTACAGTATATGGAGGTTTGAATAGTGGCCGGTAAACCAGCCTCTGGGTATATGGAGGTTTGAATAGTGCCCGGAAAACCAGCCTCTGGGTATATGGAAGTTTGAATAGTGCCCGGTAAACCAGCCACTTGGGTATATGGAAGTTTGAATAGTGCCCGGTAAACCAGCCTCTGCGTATATGGAGGTTTGAATAGTGGCCAGTAAACCAGCCTCTGGGTATATGGAGGTTTGAATAGTGGCCAGTAAACCAGCCTCTGGGTATATGGAGGTTTGAATAGTGCCCGGTAAACCAGCCTCTGCGTATACGGAGGTTTGAATAGTGGCCGGTAAACCAGCCTCTGGGTATATGGAGGTTTGAATAGTGGCCAGTAAACCAGCCTCTGGGTATATGGAGGTTTGAATAGTGCCCGGAAAACCAGCCTCTGGTATATGGAGGTTTGAATAGTGCCCGGTAAACCAGCCTCTGGGTATATGGAGGTTTGAATAGTGCCCGGTAAACCAGCCTCTGCGTATATGGAGGTTTGAATAGTGCCCGGTAAACCAGCCACTTGGGTATATGAAAGTTTGAATAGTGCCCGGTAAACCAGCCTCTGGGTATATGGAAGTTTGAATAGTGCCCGGTAAACCAGCCTCTGGGTATATGAAAGTTTGAATAGTGCCCGGTAAACCAGCCTCTGGGTATATGGAGGTTTGAATAGTGCCCGGTAAACCAGCCACTTGGGTATATGAAAGTTTGAATAGTGCCCGGTAAACCAGCCTCTGGGTATACGGAGGTTTGAATAGTGGCCGGTAAACCAGCCTCTGGGTATATGGAGGTTTGAATAGTGGCCAGTAAACCAGCCTCTGGGTATATGGAGGTTTGAATAGTGCCCGGAAAACCAGCCTCTGGTATATGGAGGTTTGAATAGTGCCCGGTAAAACAGCCTCTGGGTATATGGAGGTTTGAATAGTGCCCGGTAAACCAGCCTCTGCGTATATGGAGGTTTGAATAGTGCCCGGTAAACCAGCCTCTGGGTATATGAAAGTTTGAATAGTGCCCGGTAAACCAGCCTCTGGGTATATGAAAGTTTGAATAGTGCCCGGTAAACCAGCCTCTGGTATATGGAGGTTTGAATAGTGGCCGGTAAACCAGCCTCTGGGTACATGGAGGTTTGAATAGTGCCCGGTAAACCAGCCACTTGGGTATATGAAAGTTTGAATAGTGCCCGGTAAACCAGCCTCTGGGTATACGGAGGTTTGAATAGTGGCCGGTAAATCAGCCTCTGGGTATATGGAGGTTTGAATAGTGGCCAGTAAACCAGCCTCTGGGTATATGGAGGTTTGAATAGTGCCCGGAAAACCAGCCTCTGGTATATGGAGGTTTGAATAGTGCCCGGTAAACCAGCCTCTGGGTATATGGAGGTTTGAATAGTGCCCGGTAAACCAGCCTCTGCGTATATGGAGGTTTGAATAGTGCCCGGTAAACCAGCCACTTGGGTATATGAAAGTTTGAATAGTGCCCGGTAAACCAGCCTCTGGGTATATGGAAGTTTGAATAGTGCCCGGTAAACCAGCCTCTGGGTATATGAAAGTTTGAATAGTGCCCGGTAAACCAGCCTCTGGTATATGGAGGTTTGAATAGTGCCCGGTAAACCAGCCCCTGGGTATATGGAAGTTTGAATAGTGCCCGGTAAACCAGCCTCTGGGTATATGAAAGTTTGAATAGTGCCCGGAAAACCAGCCTCTGGTATATGGAGGTTTGAATAGTGCCCGGTAAACCAGCCTCTGGGTATATGGAGGTTTGAATAGTGCCCGGTAAACCAGCCTCTGCGTATATGGAGGTTTGAATAGTGCCCGGTAAACCAGCCTCTGGGTATATGAAAGTTTGAATAGTGCCCGGTAAACCAGCCTCTGGTATATGGAGGTTTGAATAGTGCCCGGTAAACCAGCCTCTGGGTATATGGAAGTTTGAATAGTGCCCGGAAAACCAGGCTCTGGTATATGGAGGTTTGAATAGTGGCCGGTAAACCAGCCACTTGGGTATATGAAAGTTTGAATAGTGCCCGGAAAACCAGCCTCTGGTATATGGAGGTTTGAATAGTGGCCGGTAAACCAGCCACTGGTTATGTTGAGGTTTGAATAGCGGCCGGTAAACCAGCCACTGGGTATATGAAAGTTTGAATAGTGCCCGGAAAACCAGCCTCTGGTATATGGAGGTTTGAATAGTGGCCGGTAAACCAGCCACTGGGTATATGGAAGTTTGAATAGTGCCCGGTAAACCAGCCACTGGGTACAGTATATGGAGGTTTGAATAGTGGCCGGTAAACCAGCCTCTGGGTATATGGAGGTTTGAATAGTGCCCGGAAAACCAGCCTCTGGGTATATGGAAGTTTGAATAGTGCCCGGTAAACCAGCCACTTGGGTATATGGAAGTTTGAATAGTGCCCGGTAAACCAGCCTCTGCGTATATGGAGGTTTGAATAGTGGCCAGTAAACCAGCCTCTGGGTATATGGAGGTTTGAATAGTGGCCAGTAAACCAGCCTCTGGGTATATGGAGGTTTGAATAGTGCCCGGTAAACCAGCCTCTGCGTATACGGAGGTTTGAATAGTGGCCGGTAAACCAGCCTCTGGGTATATGGAGGTTTGAATAGTGGCCAGTAAACCAGCCTCTGGGTATATGGAGGTTTGAATAGTGCCCGGAAAACCAGCCTCTGGTATATGGAGGTTTGAATAGTGCCCGGTAAACCAGCCTCTGGGTATATGGAGGTTTGAATAGTGCCCGGTAAACCAGCCTCTGCGTATATGGAGGTTTGAATAGTGCCCGGTAAACCAGCCACTTGGGTATATGAAAGTTTGAATATTGCCCGGTAAACCAGCCTCTGGGTATATGGAAGTTTGAATAGTGCCCGGTAAACCAGCCTCTGGGTATATGAAAGTTTGAATAGTGCCCGGTAAACCAGCCTCTGGGTATATGGAGGTTTGAATAGTGCCCGGTAAACCAGCCACTTGGGTATATGAAAGTTTGAATAGTGCCCGGTAAACCAGCCTCTGGGTATACGGAGGTTTGAATAGTGGCCGGTAAACCAGCCTCTGGGTATATGGAGGTTTGAATAGTGGCCAGTAAACCAGCCTCTGGGTATATGGAGGTTTGAATAGTGCCCGGAAAACCAGCCTCTGGTATATGGAGGTTTGAATAGTGCCCGGTAAAACAGCCTCTGGGTATATGGAGGTTTGAATAGTGCCCGGTAAACCAGCCTCTGCGTATATGGAGGTTTGAATAGTGCCCGGTAAACCAGCCTCTGGGTATATGAAAGTTTGAATAGTGCCCGGTAAACCAGCCTCTGGGTATATGAAAGTTTGAATAGTGCCCGGTAAACCAGCCTCTGGTATATGGAGGTTTGAATAGTGGCCGGTAAACCAGCCTCTGGGTACATGGAGGTTTGAATAGTGCCCGGTAAACCAGCCACTTGGGTATATGAAAGTTTGAATAGTGCCCGGTAAACCAGCCTCTGGGTATACGGAGGTTTGAATAGTGGCCGGTAAATCAGCCTCTGGGTATATGGAGGTTTGAATAGTGGCCAGTAAACCAGCCTCTGGGTATATGGAGGTTTGAATAGTGCCCGGAAAACCAGCCTCTGGTATATGGAGGTTTGAATAGTGCCCGGTAAACCAGCCTCTGGGTATATGGAGGTTTGAATAGTGCCCGGTAAACCAGCCTCTGCGTATATGAAAGTTTGAATAGTGCCCGGTAAACCAGCCTCTGGTATATGGAGGTTTGAATAGTGCCCGGTAAACCAGCCCCTGGGTATATGGAAGTTTGAATAGTGCCCGGTAAACCAGCCTCTGGGTATATGAAAGTTTGAATAGTGCCCGGAAAACCAGCCTCTGGTATATGGAGGTTTGAATAGTGCCCGGTAAACCAGCCTCTGGGTATATGGAGGTTTGAATAGTGCCCGGTAAACCAGCCTCTGCGTATATGGAGGTTTGAATAGTGCCCGGTAAACCAGCCTCTGGGTATATGAAAGTTTGAATAGTGCCCGGTAAACCAGCCTCTGGTATATGGAGGTTTGAATAGTGCCCGGTAAACCAGCCTCTGGGTATATGGAAGTTTGAATAGTGCCCGGAAAACCAGGCTCTGGTATATGGAGGTTTGAATAGTGGCCGGTAAACCAGCCACTTGGGTATATGAAAGTTTGAATAGTGCCCGGAAAACCAGCCTCTGGTATATGGAGGTTTGAATAGTGGCCGGTAAACCAACCACTTGGGTATATGAAAGTTTGAATAGTGCCCGGAAAACCAGCCTCTGGTATATGGAGGTTTGAATAGTGGCCGGTAAACCAGCCACTGGGTATATGAAAGTTTGAATAGTGCCCAGAAAACCAGCCTCTGGTATATGGAGGTTTGAATAGTGGCCGGTAAACCAGCCTCTGGGTATATGGAAGTTTGAATAGTGCCCGGTAAACCAGCCTCTGGGTATATGGAAGTTTGAATAGTGCCCGGTAAACCAGCCACTTGGGTATATGAAAGTTTGAATAGTGCCCGGAAAACCAGCCTCTGGTATATGGAGGTTTGAATAGTGCCCGGTAAACCAGCCTCTGGGTATATGGAGGTTTGAATAGCGGCCGGTAAACCAGCCTCTGGGTATATGGAAGTTTGAATAGTGCCCGGAAAACCAGCCTCTGGTATATGGAGGTTTGAATAGTGGCCGGTAAACCAGCCACTGGTTATGTTGAGGTTTGAATAGCGGCCGGTAAACCAGCCACTGGGTATATGGAAGTTTGAATAGTGCCCGGTAAACCAACCACTTGGGTATATGAAAGTTTGAATAGTGCCCGGAAAACCAGCCTCTGGTATATGGAGGTTTGAATAGTGCCCGGTAAACCAGCCTCTGGGTATATGGAAGTTTGAATAGTGCCCGGTAAACCAGCCTCTGGGTATATGAAAGTTTGAATAGTGCCCGGTAAACCAGCCTCTGGTATATGGAGGTTTGAATAGTGCCCGGTAAACCAGCCTCTGGTATATGGAGGTTTGAATAGTGCCCGGTAAACCAGCCACTTGGGTATATGAAAGTTTGAATAGTGCCCGGAAAACCAGCCTCTGGTATATGGAGGTTTGAATAGTGGCCGGTAAACCAGCCACTGGGTATATGGAAGTTTGAATAGTGCCCGGTAAACCAACCACTTGGGTATATGAAAGTTTGAATAGTGCCCGGAAAACCAGCCTCTGGTATATGGAGGTTTGAATAGTGGCCGGTAAACCAGCCACTGGGTATATGAAAGTTTGAATAGTGCCCGGAAAACCAGCCTCTGGTATATGGAGGTTTGAATAGTGGCCGGTAAACCAGCCTCTGGGTATATGGAAGTTTGAATAGTGCCCGGTAAACCAGCCTCTGGGTATATGAAAGTTTGAATAGTGCCCGGAAAACCAGCCTCTGGTATATGGAGGTTTGAATAGTGCCCGGTAAACCAGCCTCTGGGTATATGGAGGTTTGAATAGCGGCCGGTAAACCAGCCTCTGGGTATATGGAAGTTTGAATAGTGCCCGGAAAACCAGCCTCTGGTATATGGAGGTTTGAATAGTGGCCGGTAAACCAGCCACTGGTTATGTTGAGGTTTGAATAGCGGCCGGTAAACCAGCCACTGGGTATATGAAAGTTTGAATAGTGCCCGGAAAACCAGCCTCTGGTATATGGAGGTTTGAATAGTGGCCGGTAAACCAGCCACTGGGTATATGGAAGTTTGAATAGTGCCCGGTAAACCAGCCACTTGGGTATATGAAAGTTTGAATAGTGCCCGGAAAACCAGCCTCTGGTATATGGAGGTTTGAATAGTGGCCGGTAAACCAGCCACTGGGTATATGGAAGTTTGAATAGTGCCCGGTAAACCAACCACTTGGGTATATGAAAGTTTGAATAGTGCCCGGAAAACCAGCCTCTGGTATATGGAGGTTTGAATAGTGGCCGGTAAACCAGCCACTGGGTATATGAAAGTTTGAATAGTGCCCGGAAAACCAGCCTCTGGTATATGGAGGTTTGAATAGTGCCCGGTAAACCAGCCTCTGGGTATATGGAGGTTTGAATAGCGGCCGGTAAACCAGCCTCTGGGTATATGGAAGTTTGAATAGTGCCCGGAAAACCAGCCTCTGGTACATGGAGGTTTGAATAGTGGCCGGTAAACCAGCCACTGGTTATGTTGAGGTTTGAATAGCGGCCGGTAAACCAGCCACTGGGTATATGGAAGTTTGAATAGTGCCCGGTAAACCAACCACTTGGGTATATGAAAGTTTGAATAGTGCCCGGAAAACCAGCCTCTGGTATATGGAGGTTTGAATAGTGGCCGGTAAACCAGCCTCTGGGTATATGGAGGTTTGAATAGTGGCCGGTAAACCAGCCACTGGGTATATGAAAGTTTGAATAGTGCCCGGAAAACCAGCCTCTGGTATATGGAGGTTTGAATAGTGGCCGGTAAACCAGCCTCTGGGTATATGGAAGTTTGAATAGTGCCCGGTAAACCAGCCACTTGGGTATATGAAAGTTTGAATAGTGCCCGGAAAACCAGCTTCTGGTATATGGAGGTTTGAATAGTGGCCGGTAAAGCAGCCACTGGTTATGTTGAGGTTTGAATAGCGGCCGGTAAGCCAGCCCCTGGGTGTATGGAAGTTTGAATAGTGGCCGGTAAACCAGCCAGTGGGTATATGAAGGTTTGAATCGTTGGCGGTAAACCAGCCACTGGGTATATGGAGGTTTGAATAGTGGCCGGTAAACCAGCCACTGGGTACAGTATATGGAGGTTTGAATAGTAGCTGGTAAACCAGCCACTTGGTATAAGGAGGTTTGAATAGTGGCCGGTAAACCAGCCACTGGGTATAAGGAGGTTTGAATAGTGGCCAGTAAACCAGCCACTGGGTATGTTGAGGTTTGTATTGCGGCCGGTAAACCATCCACTGGGTATGTTGAGGTTTGAATAGCGGCCGGTAAAACGGCTGCTCAGGTTCACAAAGGGTTTAGGAATTTTTTGCACAAATCCTCTGTTGTGGTTTAATTTCCGCAGTACTCACATCCAAGAGTTTGTTGGTTGAAATCAAACTCAATGCAACATCTGAATTCCCAGTTTCTGGGAACCGATCTCGTCCAAGGAAAATTAACATGTTGCGATTAGATTGTGGATATAAATACACTTGGCTGGGTACCAAGCTTTTAAAAAAAAAAAAAATCTTACAGTGATCTAAGGCTCATGTTGTAGCTTATACTGAACTCACATACAGGACAAACACATCAGATGTCAGTGTGTTCCTCGACAAATGACACAGACATTATTAGACAATGGAGAAACACACATGTTGATTCAAATCCCATATACGAGTATACAATGTGCACTCGTATATGGGATTTGAATCTGGGTTTCTCATATCATGAACCAAGGGTTTACATGGTAGCGCTATCATTCATATCACAAACTAAGGGTTGACATGGTAGCGCTATCATTCATATCACAAACTAAGGGTTTACATGGTAGCGCTATCATTCATATCACAAACTAAGGGTTCCATGGTAGCGCTATCGTGTCAAGCTGTTCAAGTAGGGAGTTTTCTGCTTGCTCTCCCTGGCCTGGCCTACCTGTAACCTCTGCCCACAGTTCGTCGTTGACAACTTCTTCAAGGAAACGTTGGGAGGGGTATTAATACAGACATCATTCAGATCACATCCGTCTAGCCAAACACACACACACACACACACACACACACACACACACACACACACACACACACACACACACACACACACACACACACACACACACACACACACTTTACTGGCAGACTAGGAATATTTACAAATATGTTACTTTCCATCACTAGGAAGCTAAACACCACCTAAAGCAAAGGGTGAATACCTGGGCTGATTACGGTTGTTACTCTTTGGCATTCAGAAATTATTGTAATAATTCAAACTCAAATAATCGAAATACATTTGACCAAACTGACAAATTGTACAATTTATTTTAAGGGAAACAGCTTCCTTATCTTCTTGGAATCCACGCCGACAAATTTGGATACTTTCCTGCCACGACTGTATTGTCTTCGCTGAATGCAAATGTTCTTATCTCGTGTTGAGCGTTTTGTTGAATAGTGCACAGTGTTTGTGTACTGATACTATGTGTTGTGTCATCTGCATTCGATTCACGATGAAATTGTATAAGACATTACGCTGTAGCCCCTGATGTCAAACCGATTTCCCCATCCAGAAAGGATGTGCTTGTGAACCCCAAGGATCACATGTTGTCTTTCAAATGGAGTAGTCCATTGTGTGACGGTTTCTTCGCCTAATTCAAAATTTCTGCCCACCAGGAACATGGACTTTACCCTATCTAACATCAGTTTTAATTTCTAGTCTCAAAAGATAATTCCGATGAAGCATCATCTCGATGTGTGGAACCTCCCCGTCAGGACCCGTCCACAGATATCATCCGATTTGACGAACCATTTCTCTCTTTCTCTTTCTCTCTCCTGCAAGGGGCACAGAAGAGTCGGAATCGTTAAATTGTTCATGGCGCTGGTGATACCTTGCCAACTCTTCACAGACACCAACTAATAAACAGAACACTGTTTAACGTCCATCCAAGGGATAGCAAACTTATTGATGAATCGCTCTGCCTGTGAAACACCAGGATGACAGATTATAGCTGCGTCGGGAATCAAACCCAGGCTAGACATCTCAGAGGCGAGTGTGTGTACCTCTTGGCAGGCCATTATATCAGCCCATTCATAGCAATAATTGACTCTGGCATCAGAGAATAAATGGAAAATGACTTCAAGGATGTGATGAGGGTTTACATGGGGTGATCAGGACCATCTACATTTGAGGTAAGCAGAAGGAGAGGGGGAAACAAAAATAAATTTGACAAAAGGAAGGGAAATCGAAGCAGAGTGGAAAAAGAAGGTAGGGAGAGTTGGGAAAAAGTGGAAGAAAATAAAGATAAAAGAATGTTGGAAAGCAACAATGGAAAGAATAAATGAAAAATCACTCACAGTGACAACTTGGTGAAACAGAACAGCACTCCGTAGAGAACATACCTCCGCCAGGCCACTGATACATTTTGTATGCCATTGATAGGTTGGATCTGATTCCGGACCTTAACCAAAATCGAATCGGCTTGTTCTTGTCACCTAACCAACTCTTCCACCTCATTTTGTCAAAACTCATCCACAACTTTTAGAGATAACATGCGATACATAGTTATTTTCCCCCATCTCTCAATGGTGTAGAATCACCTGAAAAATTCTCGAATCTGGATCCGTATTCTGGTCTTCACCAAAATCGAATCAATTAGTCCTTATGACAACCAACCTGTATACAAAGTTTCATCCTAATCCATCCTCAACGTTTTTGATATCATGCAATATCTTTTTTATCCTCATCTTTCAATGGTGAAGAATCAGATAAAAATCAAATAATTGTTGTGTCCAGATCTGGATTCAGATCTTCACTAAAATTAAATCAGTTATTCCTCATGGCACTCCCAACATGTCCACCTAGTTTCATGTGAATCCATCCGTAACCTTTTGAGATATTGTGCTATCTATAATTTTTGGTATTGTGCTACATATCACCAAAGTCTAATCAGTTCGTCCTGATCACACACTCAATCTGTCCACAAAATTTTATTCGGATCCGTACACAACTTTTTGAGATATCCTGCACACAAACAAACAAATTGACAAACAAACAAGAAAAAGAGAAATTGGAGATTGCAAACCCTCACCAGGACTTATTTTGAGTGATGTTTTTTTTATATGTTTCAGGGTAAATCCAATATGGCTGCCAAATCATGTGACCTATGTCATATGTGACCCTTTTGTTCCTCATGGATAGGCTGTCATATGTGTAAAGTTTCACCTCGATCTTTTCAGCCATTTCAGAGAAGATTTTTTTGAAGGATTAAAAAAAATATATATATATATATATATATATATATATATATATATATATATATATATATATATATATATATATATATATGGCTGCCGAATCACATGACTGATGGTCATCAAAATCTTTGTGGACCATTTTATCCCGAGATGACCCTCAAAATTTTTTATACTGATCGCATGTAGCGTTCTCGACATGCAATTATGACATCATAACGAAGGCACCTATGACGTCATAAAAATAGCACACATACCCCATGAGGAGTACTTGCTATGTGCCACTTGTACACCCAGGGCTTGGGGAACACTTGTGTGAAGTTTCCCCTCAATTTGTCCAGCCGTTCTGGAGAAGATTTTTGTAGGTTTTAGGGTAAATGTAATATGGCTGCCAAACCATATGACCAATGACATCATATGTGTGAACCTTTTGTTCCTCATGCACAGTCGGTCATACGTATAAAGTTTCGCCTTGATCTGTTTGGCCACTTCAGAGAAGATTTTTTAATTTTTTTTTTAAACAAGAGGTTGCCAAATCACGTGATCAATGAGGTCATGATTTTTTTTCTGTGGACCATTTTATCCCCAGATGACCCTCAAAAATTTTCATACTGATCAGATGTGGCATTCCACATATGCAATTATGATGTCATAATGAGGTCACCTATGACGTCATTAAAAAAAATCACTCATTCCCCATGAGGAGTACTTGCTACATGCTAAGTTTCAATTTTTTCCTTAGTGCGGTTACAGAGGTCCGAAGTTTTTCAAAGTTTATCAGAGATACAGCGGTCCAAAGTTTTTCCTTTTTTCCAATATGGCTGCCACACCACGTGACCTATGACGTCATAATTATCATTTTAACATTCTACATGAGTTGTCACTCCAACGGTGAAAATTTTGTCTCAATCTGACAAGCGGTTGCGGAGATAAACACGAAAGTTCTGTGTGGACAAACAGACACACAAACGGACAAACAAACAAACAAATGAAAAATCGTGCTCAGCACGACACTTGGCGAATTCGTTGACCTTTCCGTGTGGTGGTCCAAGCTGTAACGTCATGGAATGTGTGGTGTTTATTTGTTCGTACATTAATAAAATGACACGACGTCACAAATAACAATTATCAGGCGCGCGTTGTCATGGTAACGGCAGCAGATTTAAAATTTTCACAACTCATTTAAAGCCACCATGTGACATTCAACAAATTATCATCGGTGCTTGTTGCCTTCATTCTGATCGTAGCAAATATTTGAAAATACCTAGGAACATTGCTTTTCAACCAGCTTTTACGATCCTGTTATCAGGTTCGAAATATGTTATAAAACAAAAATATGTATTTTATGTGTGTTTTTCATGTTTTGGGTGACCCTGACCTTGACCTTGGGTCAATTTCGATCAAACTTTCTACACATGTTAATATTACATGCATAAATAGACAGTATAAGTTTCAATTTAATAAGTGCAAAACTGTTTGAGAAATAGCCATGTGTAATTCACAAAATTCCCCATTGGTTTATAATGGGCGATAATATAAAGTGATGCAGAATCCAGATCCTGATGTTGAACATCACTAAAAGTCACATATCCTTTTGCACTGTGGATTTCTATCATCTGTTAAAATTTCATCCAAATCGGTTAAGAATTGTGACCTGTAGAACGAATATAATTTTTTTTTAACCAATAGCTAAAAACTTTGTCATACGCTTGCGAAAACTGTGAATAATTTGTACCAACATGCATTTTAAAACATTTAGATATTCCATTGAAGTTTGTTTTGGCGTCAACAGGAAGTCGCTACGACTTCCGGTTACTGAGTTATGTTCAAAAGCTTGTTTTCACCTTTTTTGACGTAACGTCGTGACGTTAAGTGCGATTATGACGTGATTTGATCCCAGACTATTTCAGCAAGATTGGCTATCACGTGTTAAAATTTGAGAACGATTGCTTCAGTAGTTTCGGCTGCACTCGAGCGTAAATATTTTTTTTTAAATGACGTCAATAGGCAAAACTTTGACGTCATACGCTTGCGAAAACTATGCGTAATTTGTAATAACATGCATTTAGTAATCATTTAGATATTTGAATGAAGTTTAATTTGGCGTCAACCAAAGTCGCTATGACTTCCGGTTACCGAGTTATGTTCAAAAATGTGTTTTCACGTTGTGTGACGTCACGTCCGATTAAGACGGGGTTTGGACGCGGACCGTCTCAGGTGGATTGCCTATCAGGTGTAAAAATTTAAGAACGACTGATCCAGCCGTTTGGGCTGTGGACGACCGGACAAACAAACAACAAACAAACAAACAAACAAACAAACAAACCAACAAACAGAACAAACCAACTTACTCGACAAAATCGAAGATTTCGCCAAGTAACAAACAGGCCCCAAATGGTATACCTTCTCCAAATCCTTCGGCAAGGGTAACAAACGGACAAACAGACAGAAAGGCGTGAAAACAACCTCCTTCACCTTCGGTGCCAGAGGTAATGATCCAAATGAAAACTGAGCTTCACTTCCGGTTTAAGGGGAATGGCCAGTGGTCCATTTTGAAGAAGAACAAGAACAACATCCAAAAATGTACATTTTGAAGGAAACAAAGTTGAAAACCCACTTTTCATTCACCATCTATATATAATGGAGCAAGTGTGTGTGTGTGTGTGTGTGTGTGTGTGTGTGTGTGTGTGTGTGTGTGTGTGTGTGTGTGTGTGTGTGTGTGTGTGTGTGTGTGTGTGTGTGTGTGTGTGTGTGTGTGTGTATATATGTGTTTGCATGTATGTATGAATGTATGTACATACACTTGCTGCATGATATACATAGATGGTGAATGATATGTTTTGTTATCATGTTCCACATAATGTGTGCCCAACACCTTGGAATACCACCATGTTAAAATGTTTCTTGGGTGTGGTAAAAATATGACCCGCGTCGTGAAGGCCTCGAAGAAATTTCAAACTTGAACGCTTTACCTGCGGTGGTTTCCTTGGGGTCACCAACTTCCTCGGTTTTGGAGACAACATGGTTAGGACTCAAATCGTGTGCATTTTTCTTCCACCCTTGAAGTGATGACGACATTTACAGTAAAACTAAATAAGTGTACAGGGTTCTATATAAGAGCAACAACACTAATAGGGCAAAGGAGATGCGATATCAGTTTGTACAAGTAAGTCATTCACTTCATTTTTTACTGTGCTATACTGTAAAACAGCAGAAATACAGTACGTGTACTATACTACTGCAATCTACCATATGACACACAATGTGTGTTTGTGTATTTGGGTAATGTCTGTCCCCCTTAAAAAGGACGATTTAAGAAGGGTTTGAAAGGTCAATGTTTTCACATGACCGTGTGTTCACGACCCTCTCTTTTTTCAGGATAAAAAAAAACTCAAAAAACGTTTTCCATCAAAGAGTAATTACGTCTCTTTTTTTTGGAAATGTCGATGGTGACTTGCAACCTGGCCTCAATGGCAGTGTACAGAAGCGTTTAAAAAAACAACAATAAATACAGGGCGCAGGGAGGTGGAATTGGCTGCACGTGATGTGTAACGCACGCAGAGTAAAACGAGTGTTCATTTACATAAGTGTGACGTCTAATAAATAAAGAAGACAGAAGCATACCTGACGCGAGACCGAGGCTTCGGCACGTTCATGAGGCAGTACCTTCAATATGAAAGGTCCCAGAAGATAAAGAAAACAGGGTAACATTTGCACATTTAGTGTTTTAAAATAATGCTTTTTCTTGCTACAAAATGTCATTTCCTCCAGTCTCTGAATATTGCAAATAAAATAATTCCAACCCCTCATTTTGACGGGCTTTATACTCGTCTATATATAATGGAGCAAGTGTATGTGATTATGTATGTATGTATATCCGCTCTTCACCCATTGGTTGGACAGCTGACCTGACGTCACCCACAATTGTAACTTGAAATACTTAACCGAAAGTACCCAGAGAACCCAAAAGACCACCCCCCCCCCACCCGAGTACCCAAAAGACCCAAGCGACCCCGATGACCCAAACTACCTTGAAGACCAAATGGATCCCAAAGACCCTTAAAGACCTAGAAGCCCCAAAAACCTAAAAGACCCTGAAGACCCCAAATATCAAAAAGACCTTGAAGACCCAGAAGCCCCTTAAAGACCACAAAGACCTTGAAGACCCAAAATACCCCAAACACCAAAAGATTCCAAAGACCTCAAAAACCTTGAAGACCCTTAAAGGTCCCAAAGACCCTCCATACACAACCCAAATAAACTACACCGCCCAAATAAAGGTATGCGTCAGAAAAATGTGTTGCATGCTTGGAACAAGATCGCCCATCGGGCAAGTTCTAACTCTGCTCGTAGTTAGAATAATAATAATGAGTTTACTGTAATCTTGATATTGTATAATCTAATACTTTTTTTCAGAGAATGCTGGAGCTTGATGCCATTGTTGCTCCAGATGAATACGTATTTGTGGATGAGGCTGGTTTCAATTTGAGCAAACCAAGGAGACATGGACGGAATCTCATTGGTCATCGTGCCACAGTTGATGTCCCGGGTCAGCGTGGAGGAAATATAACCATGTGTGCTGCCATTTCTAGAAATGGTGTAATCTTCCATAATGCCACCATCGACCCATCTTATAGAGCACGCCTACTGGTGTTCCAAGATTCAATCAAAGATAGAGACAAGTAGAAATGTTGTGAAGATTTTTAAATTATAAAATTTTAAATATGTCACCCCAAACAAGGCATTGAGCTACTCGAAGTAAGGGAAGAAGGAGAAGGAGAAGAAGGAGAAGGAGAAGGAGAAGGAGAAGGAGAAGGAGAAGGAGAAGGAGAAGAAGAAGAAGGAGGAGCTCTCTGAGAGCCAGCGTTCGCAACTCGACGCGGCTAAAAACTGGCAAAACCTTCACCAAGTCATGTCCGGTTCTGCGTTTGGAGCATCGGCAGGTCTCCTTCAGGGCTCTCTGCTGACGATCTCAAAGTTAAGTTTCCGGTCGTTATTTTTATTTTTTTGTATACCTTGGTCGAGGCTCATATGAGAGCGAACACACAGCTCACAGCAAGGAGGCATGAGACAAGAGGGGCGGGAGTGGAAGGGACAAAACAGTGGGGAACAGACACATTAGGTGAACTGTGGAAGGGAGAGGGATGGGGATGGGACGGGGAACATGGCGAAGAGAAGATGGACATTACAAGGACTTTCAGGAAGGAAAGCAGGGGAATTGAAGGAAGTGGGCTTGGGTGGATTATCGGGGGTAGAAAAGATCGAGGATTTGGATGGGGGAAGATAAGAGGTGGTGGTGAACAGCTGTTTTGAAAGCCTGGAGGGAAGAATGGGAAAGAATAGAGTGAGGAAGTTTATTCCAAAGGCGGGAAAAAAAAGAGGAATGAAAGAGTGAAGATGAGCAGTGATTCGTGATTTTGGTAGTTTTACCAGAAGGGGGTTGTTGGCGGACCTTGAGCACCCTGTGGAAATGTGGTGGGGACAAATTGCAGAGAGAGCAGGGGGGGCAAGGCTGGAGAGGAGTCGGTAGAAGACAGAAAGACCACCGACCAACCTGCGGTGATTGAGTGAGAGGCCCAAAGACTCAGCTTCATTGCGGGAGATGCTGATGATCTTAAATGCCCTGGTTTCGACAGCGTGAAGCCGAGAAAGGTGGGAGGCAGGAGCACCAGCCCAGAGGGGAGAGCAGTACTCCATCAGGCTACGGACAAAAGCTTTGTAAGTGGTCAGGAGCTCAAAAGGGCCGAGGAAGGAATTTGCACGACGGAGGATTCCCAGACGGCGACTGGCTTTTGAGGCGAGGTTGGAAATGTGACTTTCCCAGGAAAGGTCATGGCAGATAGTGAGACCCAAAAGCTTGAAAGAAAGGACTTCTTCCAGAGAATTGTTGAGAAAGTGGATGGGGGGGTTTTCTAAACGGTCCTTTCGAAGAGACATAGTGAGAGTGTGAGATTTGCCTGGATTGAAAGACATGTTCCACGGGTTGGACCAGTTTGTGATTTTATCCAGATCTGCAGTGAGGGAAGAAGCTGCTGCATGCCGGTCTGATGGATGACAGATGATATGGCAGAGGGTGGAGTCGTTGGCAAAGAGAAATAGAGGATTTTCCAGAGAGTCCGAGAGATCATTGATGAAAACCAGAAAAAGAACAGGGCCCAGAACGCTACCTTGAGGAACTCCAGCCTGCACAGGAAGAGGGGATGAAAGAACTCCATTTAGGGCCACACGTTGACTGCGACAGGAGAGGAAGTCTGCGAGCCATGAGTGGAGATGGCCTTGAATACCATGGGAAGAGAGTTTGGTGAGTAGTGCAGGGTGCCAGACTGTGTCAAAAGTGCGTGATATGTCCAGGGATACGGCTCGGATTTCCTGTCTGGCATTGAGGACCTCCATCCATTGATGGGAGAGCAGAAGCAGCATATCCAGGGTAGAGTGACCTTGTCTGAAACCAAATTGATGATTGGAAATCAAGCCATTGGAGAAGAGGAAGGATTTCATGTCTGAAGCGATGATGGATTCCATAACCTTGCTGATGATTGGGAGAAGGCTGATTAGTCTGCAATTGCAGGGATCTGTTTTTGAACCTTTTTATGCAGGGCAGTGATGTTAGCAGATTTCCAAGCAGATGTCAGATGACCTTGGGCAAATGAGAGGGTGAATAGAACAGAGAGAGCGTGAGCAAGAGCAGAAGAGCAGGCTTTGAGGACACGTGGGCTGATGCCGTCTGGACCGGTTGCAGAATCTGACTCGAGGTTTAAAAGCAAGCTCTCCACCTTGTCAGGAGAAAAGGATACAGAGTCCAGGGACAGTTGGGTGCGACTGGGTAAAGTGGGTAGAGATAGTGATGGGTTTAGGACACAAGATTTAGCTGCAAACACCGAGTTTAGACATTCAGCTTTATCACGTGTGGAATCAGCAGTGCGGCCATTTGAGGTAAGGGAGGGGATGGAGGGGGAACATACACCAGAAACAGATTTGATTAAACGCCACCAGGATTTTGAGGAGGGAGAGAGGTTTGAGAGTTCAGACTTGAGATGAGAAAGATGTTGTTTTCTGGCTCTCCCGAGGGTAGATCCACACTTGTTCCGAGCTTTGTGGAAAGAACTGAGATTGCCCTCAGTTGGGTTTGCTTTCCATGAGGCAAAGGCAAGTTGTTTCAGGACAACTGCCTCGCCACAAGCTTCAGTAAACCAAGGGCGGGAGGAAGGGTAAGACAACTGAAGACTAGAGGGGATAAATCTGTGCATGAGGGAGAGCAAGTTTCTTTGAAAGAATTCCCAGGATGAGTTGATGTTTGAGAAAGTAGTGATAGGAGACCAGTATGTAAGTTTGAGGGCTGCTCGGAGACCCTGCCAGTCGGCTTGAGTGAAATGCCAGACTCGACGGCGGTGAGGTGGTTCTCTGATAACAGCCAGAGAGATGTCCACTTTGACAAGGACGTGGTCAGAAGAACCAATTGGAGCTAAGGAAGAGCGGCAGATATTGTCAGGGAAATTTGTCAAAATGAGATCCAGAAGAGATGGAGTACCATTGGTTGAGATCCGGGTCGGGAAGTTGACCGATTGAGTCAGTCCCAATGAGTCGCAGAAAGCTTTTGCTGAGGTGCCATGACAGGTGAGAGAGGTACCCACACCTAGCCAACTGGCGTGATGACAATTGAAGTCACCACATAAGATGAAGAGAGAGTTTGGATGAGAAGATAGAAGATGGTCCATGTTTTCGGATAGTGAAGTGTAGATGGAGTCATCACTGTTCGGTGGACGGTACAGTACACATATAAACATGAGGTGGGAGTGGAGGGAACCTGAAGCCAGAGGTATTCCTTGGGGTGTGGGGGAGTGAGAGCAGTGCATGGAGAGTGAGGAATAGAGTCTTTGATGAAGAGAGCAACACTTCCACCAGGACGAGGCTCAGGTCTGTCATACCGTAAGAGGGAGTAACCAGGGAGAGATACTTGGGAGTCAGACACGTCTTGGGAGAGGAAAGTTTCTGTTAGGCAGATAATGTCTGGTTTGTCAGTGGCAACCTGTACGGAAAGATCTTTTTTTTTTTTTTTTTTTTTTTTTTTTGTATACCTTGGTCGAGGCTCGTATGAGAGCTAACACACAACTCACAGCAAGGGGGCATGAGACAAGAAGGGCGGGAGTGGAAGGGACAAAACAGTGGGGAACAGACACATTAGGTGAACTGTGGAAGGGAGAGGGATGGGGATGGGACGGGGAACATGGTGAAGAGAAGATGGACATTTCAGGGACTTTCAGGAAGGAAAGCAGGGGAATTGAAGGAAGTGGGCTTGGGTGGATTATCGGGGGTAGAAAAGATCGAGGATTTGGATGGGGGAAGATAAGAGGTGGTGGTGAACAGCTGTTTTGAAAGCCTGGAGGGAAGAATGGGAAAGAATAGAGTGAGGAAGTTTATTCCAAAGGCGGGAAAAAAGAGGAATGAAAGAGTGAAGATGAGCAGTGATTCGTGATTTTGGTAGTTTTGCCAGAAGGGGGTTGTTGGCGGACCTTGAGCGCCCTGTGGAAATGTGGTGGGGACAAATCACAGAGAAAGCAGGGGGGGCAAGGCTGGAGAGGAGACGGTATAAGACAGAAAGACCACCGACCTGTGGTGATGTGAGTGAGAGGCCCAAAGACTCAGCTTCATTGCGGGAGATGCCGATGATCTTAAATGCCCTGGTTTCGACAGCGTGAATCCGAGAAAGGTGGGAGGCAGGAGCACCAGCCCAGAGGGGAGAGCAGTACTCCATCAGGCTACGGACAAAAGCTTTGTAAGTGGTCAGGAGCTCAAGATGTCCGATGAAGGACTTTGCACGACGGAGGATTCCCAGTCAGCGACTGGCTTCTGAAGAAGATCTGAAAGGTTTGAGCGAAAGCCCCGGGTATTTGAGGTCCACACTTTTAATGAAGAGGTAGGGGAGGAGGCTTTGGGTGCAGGAGGTGGAGGGTGAGGGGGAGGGTAGGACAAGGGACGAGGGGGGGAGGGTAGGACAAGGGACGAGGGGGGGAGGTAAGGAGGGTTGCTGAAGGAGTGTGGGGTATTGCAGAATAGTGAGGGGAGGGGGCCGAATGAGGAGGAGAAAAGGCTCTGTGGTGCTGGGGGAGAGGAGGGACAAGAGACACGAATTAAGGCAGTTGAGGCTTTGAGGAGGTGGAGTGAAGAGATGGAGGTGAGAGTGCAGTGAAGGGCGGCAGGTGGGTGGATGAGAGGAGCGGGAACTGAGAGAAGGAAGAGTGAGGGGGATGAAAGGTGGGAGAAAGGTGAGGGGGAATTTTTGAGAGAGGTGAGAGGGAGGCTTGGAGGGAGAAGAGTAGGATGGTTGCTTTGAGAGTGAGAGTGAGGGGTGAGGGGGTGAGTTGGCACTGAAGTTGGAAAAAAAGAATGGTTGATGGAAAGCGAGCATCCATGGCAAACTGTGGTTTTTCAGAGTTTTAGGTCAGAGATGCGATTTAACACAATTCTTGATGGATGCAATGAAGGCGAATTCCGAGAATGGAGAGAAGAAGCGCTGTAATAGTTGGATTTTTTAGGCAAGGAATGAAGGAGAGGTCGAAATGAGAGCAGTCTGTTAAAATAGCAGAAGAGTAGTGCATTGTGAAACAGTAAAGAGTACCACGTGTGTGAGAGAGGAAGATGAAGCATTATAAGATCGTTTTGTTGTTAATATTAATGTATGAGAGAGTTCAACAGATTAGGTCATGGAAGTGTAGAAAAAAAAAATCGAGGAAGAAGACGAGGAGGAAGTTAAGAGGAAGAAGAAGAAGCAGAATCGGGAGAAGGTGAGCGTGTTGTTGTTGTTGTTGGGTGTATATATATATATATATATATATATATATATATATATATATATATATATATATTGTTGTGGTTGACGAAATTCACAAACCACCATTCAGGTCCCTTAGGTGAGATATCTCTGTAAGTATATGTGTAGTTAGGCCCAAACCCGTTGTTTAGAGGGAATAAATGTCATTCACTCGGGCTGCGACCCTTCAGGATAGCCGTTTTTCTTTTACCATCTTTATTTTGGACCAGCCGCCATTACTACCACCACCAACCACATCTCAACAGCCATCACACAACAACCACCAACCGCAACGCTGCTTCACAACAACAGCCACGACCTTTACCATCACAACTCGCCCTCGCAACCATCGCATCACCACTACTCCCGCGCCACTTGTGGGCACCAATACTGGACTCGTGCAGGGCGCGCACCGAGCAGGGGTGCAAAAGCGCCGGCCTTTCCGAAGAAAACGGATCAAAAACGACTCACGCCCACTTCTGTTCCGTCCTATCGGTGAGCGTGGGGCGATTTGGCCCCGCCTCCAGGTACGTTGGAGTGTGGTCGCTATTTGCAAATTCATGGATCAAAAAGCATTCACGCCCACTTTTCCTCGGTCCAATGGGGAGCCAGTTAGAGGTGAAGGGTCGGAGGTAAAGGGTCGAAGGTGAAGGAGCGAGGCCACGGGGGATATAAACGACCGCGTTCGTCAGTCAGGGGGAGTTGTCGGTGGAGCTGGGAAGAAGTGGTAGTAGTCAGAGTGAAGAGGACGGAGCTGTGGAGAGGTGGCGGCGGCGAAGGAGGTCGAGGGGGTGCTCGTGTCGGAGTCGGGGAGCTGCGGAGGGAGAGGCCGGCGGCGCGACCGAGGTCGTGGTGGAGACGCTCGTCGCGGGACCCGAGACAGGGAGATATCCTCCATCCCCCGAGCATCAATAACCCCCTCCTGTTTCCCCCCGCGCTGAGATAGTGCGAGAAGGGGGCCCCGTCCCCACCCCATACCAGGCAGTCCCAGCGAGGCCCGCGGAGTCGGGGCGCCAGCGCCATTTCGCGGCTCATCACCAGACGGGTAGGCCCGACGCGGTCTCGGCCCCAGGCCCGCCTCATCCTTGAGGGTGGTCCATTTCTTTTGCTTTGGGTATATGTGTTGTCGGCGCCGTCTGTGAAGTAAAACTGCATAAGTGTTGCCGTGTGCTCGCGTAGTCGGTAATAGATCTGCATTGTGTTTCTCTTTTATATTTGCTTTTTGTGTAATATTGTGTTTCTTCTTCTTTTACATTTGCTTTTGGTGTAATTGTATATGTGTGCTTTCCGTTCATCGTGAAATAAATGTGCTTTATGTTGAACTGTTTTCCCGCTTCGCTTCGTCTTTTCCTCTATTGAATCTCCATCTTACTTCACGTAAAGGGTTGGTCGTGGGCTAAAACGCCCGATAATTAATCGAACCGTCGAGGCCGACGATAACACCGCTCGGTTATCCCGATAGTACGGAACGGGTCGCTTAAAGCGGCCCGTGTCCGAAGTCGACCTGCGGCGAGGTGCGATCGCCCGGTCTACCCTCCGTGTGGGTACTTAGGTAGGTCGAATTTGGCGAGCAACCCTATCCCACGCGGGGGGCCGATTGGCACGATCGTGGTGAGGCCGATAGGTCCACCCGTGACTAGTTCCCGGCGTTAGTCTGAGAGGGTCACGACTGGATTGTCCGTCCGGTGGGCGACGTGCCGCGATTCGAGTTACGTGGCCGTTCGCACGCCGGCGGGCGCGAATCCGCAACACTGGTGTCAGGTCGTGCGATATAAACTCATCGCCCTCCTCGCGGCACTGGTATCGGAGAACGGGAAAACGGGCTCTCCTGTCTCCAGCTAAATTCACGGGAATCGGTCCAGGGGTGAGAGGAGCGACCCCCGATTCCCTCCAAATTACGAGCGAGCTAAATTAACCCTTTGCGAGAAGCAAGATGGCGTCTCAAGGCGAGCGGGAGCCGGGGGTATTAGAAATGGATGTAGAATGTGTAGAATCCATGGCTCAGGACGAAATCCCCGTGCAGGAAATGTTGGTTGTACAGGAAAACGAACTCGCCCAACTGAACCCAGAGCCCGAAATGGGTGGGGCAGCGGCCGCGGTGTATGACACCTCCCCTCCCCCTCTCCACCAAAACCCCCGGATCCTTGCCGAAACGGCTCACCCAAGCGCACCCGACATGGCCCAGCTATTCACCATGCTGGCAAAAATGAACGGAATGAACAAGCAAATGAACGAAGTGAAAACGATGGATGCGAATACACAACAAATGAACGAAAAGATGGATACAAACACAAACGAAATAAAAGGCATGAACAAGCAAATTAACGGAATGGAAACAAACATGAAGGAAGAAACTAAAAAGCTGCGGGGTGAGACGCAGAACATGGGCCGAAGCCTGCAGGCGGGCATGAAGGCCGTTACCAGGGAGCTTAAAATGGCGACTCCACGTGTGGGAGCGAACGAGCTGGGAGGAGGTGCAACGGCTGACGGGCCCGCGGTGGAGGCGGGTGACAAAATAATTCGGGGGGCGTGTTGGGCGAGGGTCGTGACAGAAAAAGTGACGGTAACCGAGAGGGACAAACTAATTGGGGTGACGGAGACGTGCACGAGGGAGATAACAAGGGAAGAGACGGAAATGATAGTTGAGACAAGGGAGGTAAAGGGTGAAGAGGTGACTGAGTTGGCAGAGACACGGGAGATGGGAACGATAGAGGGAAGACTACACGATGAAGACGGGGTAAGTGACGCACACACACACACGGAGGTAGTGGAGGATAATGGGGGTGAGCTCGCGGACTGGGTAGAGACCCGGTGCGAGCAGTTGGATGGCCTCCTCCAGGAATGAGGGGAGGGAGTATGCCCCCTTGAGGCGAGTCACGTTCGGTGAGTTCGGTCGTGCTTTGCGAGGTTGAGAGGAGGAGTGCTGTGGACGGGTGCACGGAGAGCTTGGGGGGTATAGAGGCCCCGGAGACCCTTGTGGGGACACGAATCCCCAGTGTGGTTGTCCCTGTGTGTGTGGTGCAAGGTGTGAGTGCGACCCCGTGTGTGGAAGCGACCCCGTGTGTGAGTGGTGTGGTGGCGATTGTGCCGGAGTACGTGCTTCCCAGCACGCCGTGTGTAAAAGGGGCACCGCAAGTGGAAGAGGCCGTGTGTGTGAGTGAAACGGCCAGTATGAGTGAGGCACCGCGGGCGAGTGCCCCCGCGTGTGTGAGTGAGGCACGGTGTGTGGATGAGGCACCGCGGGTGAGTGCCCCCGCGGGTGTGAGTGGTGTGATTTGTGTGAGGGAAATGGCACGAGTGAGTGGAAGGCCGCGAGTGAGGGGAGCCACGTGTGCAAGGGTGATGGCATGCGTGAGTGAACGGCCGAGTGCAAGGGAGACCGTGTGTGTGAGAGAGACAGCGTGTGCAAGGTCGTTGTGTGTAAGGGAGATGTCGGTCGGCATGTGTGAACATGCAGCCGCGTCTCCCGGTGTGAGTTTAATGGAATGGACTGTGAGCGTCGTTACACGTGGGAGTGCGTGTGTTGAATGGCGACGACGACGGCGACAGAAGAAAGAAAGCCGAGTAGCGGCTGTAGTTGTTTCGGGGACCGTGCCGGGTTCACCCAGCAGTGAGCACGAGGTCCGTGCTGTGCAACGCACGAGGCCCCCACGTGCTCGCTTGCAAGAGCGACGTCCCGGTCCGGAAACGCCAGCGGTGGATTTGCCGATCCCGCGGACGGACAAAGTTTAGGCAGGATTACGGATTTGGACCGGATGGGTTCTCCACGCGATCGTGTGTGTTAAGCTCCAACGGGCAAAGCACATGTGTTCGCGTGGGGAACCCCTCGAGACGTGGGGCTTGTTTTTTTATGCGCACGGTGACGTCATGGCTGCACGTGGGGTTGGAATCCGGCAGGAGGGGTATCCCTGCCGGATGGTACCGTCCAAGGAGGGACGAGGTACACCTGCAGCTGCATGACGTCACAGGCAGGTGCAAAGTGCGCGAGCTGTGAGTTACCGCGCTGGTGCTGAGCAATTAGAAAAAAAAAAAAACAGCAAGCCTCACTTTCGGGTGCACAGGATTCCTGGGCAAGGGGTGGAAGACCCCCTTGACCAGGGCACAGGATGGAAACTAGTTAGGGGGAAGGGTTAGCTTAGTTCGACCGACTCCATGGGGCAGGGGTAAGTCCTCATGGAGTCCGTGGAATGGATTAGTTAGAGGGATTTAGATGAGCTTTAGGTGGGGAAATAAAAGTTATTTTAGAGATTTGGGGACAGTGACAGACTTGTGGATGTGTAGAGTTGACGTAGTTAGCTACGTAGTGTTAAAAGGAACGTGCTGTAGTTTAAGGGACGACGTGGGAGCACAAGTTAGTTAGGGGAGGTAGTTAGAAGGATGGCAGAGTTCAGCGGTGTGTGTGTTGAAGAGTTGGTGAGTTGTGAGGTGAGCACTTGTTGAGTGAGTGAGGCCAGCGGGTCTGTGTGAGTGGAGCGAATGGGGAATGCATGGTGCGATGAGTGATTGGGGGGAGGAGTGACTCCCGCCCAAGGGACCCCGGGGTCAGTATAAAGTGAGTTAGGGGGTTAGTCAAATTGAAAAATGGAGGTTGTTTTGTTGTTGGTGGGAGTGTAGGCTCGAAACCCGTTTGGAGGGGTGCAGGAGCCCTGTTGACGGGCTGGGAGCGTGGCTGCGAAAGGTGAGTATCGCTGAGTGGGTACCCCGGGCACCAGGCTAGTCGGCCGTGGTAGGCCAAGGGCCCATGGGGGGCCGGGATAGCGTAGTGGGCACGGGTGCGCCTGCTTGGTGCGGGGGCCCGGGGCGCCATTAGCCGCGTGGGCAGTGTTGTGGGCAAGGGTGACCCTCGGAAAGGGGCCCGGGAAGCCAGCCTGCCACGTGTGCGTTTCAGGGGAGGTGCCATGGGGGGAACTCTCCGGTGTTTAGGGAGCTGGTAGGCTCGGAGGCAGTGTAGTGCCCGGGGGTGCCATAGCGGGAGATTCGGCAGAGGGTAGTGCCTGCCAAAGGGAGCCACGTGTCCCAGCCATGAGACCGTGTGAGGGCACGGAGAGAAAATTGGGGGGAGAGGCCCGAAATTGTGAGGACACCAACACAGGCGACGGGAATCTGGGTTGTTAGAACCAATAGTTTAAGCGAGAGGCGCTTGTTGAAAGCCCCGGGGTAGTTTAACAGTGAAATGGATAGGGTAGATAGGAAGTGTACCCCTCCGCACCATCCATCCCCTCGCTCTCGTTGTGGGCCGCTGGACCCACTTTGGTTATAGATCGCTGAAGTCTGGGAGGCCATTCTGAGGCTTGAATTGGGCCTTGACACAGGACGCTAGCTCTCCCTTATTCCCCTCCGGGAAGGGAACGTAGGGGTTGGGAGTAGGCTAGGTGACAGGATAGGTTAGCCGAACAAGGACAGTACAGGGGGTTAGGGGACGATTTATAGTGGGGAAGTAGAAATAAAAAAATAAGCTGGGGCTAAATTGGGGTTTCACAAATTAAGGGAGTGGGTATGGACAGTGACAGGCAAAGGCGATAGGTTGGGAGGGAGACCGTAGGGTAGGTCCGAGCCCGCCTTCCGAGTGGCCAGCACCACCGCACCGCTGCGTTGCTGCAAGGCAAAGGCCGGCCCACTTCATCGGCAGCTGTTGTTTTGCTGCAAGGCCTGTGCCGGCTGGATCGTCTGCAGCTGCGAAATTCACAAACCACCATTCAGGTCCCTTAGGTGAGATATCTCTGTAAGTATATGTGTAGTTAGGCCCAAACCCGTTGTTTAGAGGGAATAAATGTCATTCACTCGGGCTGCGACCCTTCAGGTTAGCCGTTTTCTTTTACTATCTTTATTTTGGACCAGCCGCCATTACTACCACCACCAACCACGTCTCAACAGCCATCACACAACAACCACCAACCACAACGCCGCTTCACAACAACAGCCACGACCTTTACCGTCACAACTCGCCCTCGCAACCATCGCATCACCACTATTCCCGCGCCACTTGTGGGCAGCAATACTGGACTCGTGCAGGGCGCGCACCGAGCAGGGGTGCAAAAGCGCCGGCCTTTCCGAAGAAAGCGGATCAAAAACGACTCACGCCCACTTCTGTTCCGTCCTATCGGTGAGCGTGGGGCGATTTGGCCCCGCCTCCAGGTACGTTGGAGTGTGGTCGCTATATGCAAATTCATGGATCAAAAAGCATTCACGCCCACTTTTCCTCGGTCCAATGGGGAGCCAGTTAGAGGTGAAGGGTCGGAGGTAAAGGGTCGAAGGTGAAGGAGCGAGGCCACGGGGGATATAAACGACCGCGTTCGTCAGTCAGGGGGAGTTGTCGGTGGAGCTGGGAAGAAGTGGTAGTAGTCAGAGTGAAGAGGACGGAGCTGTGGAGAGGTGGCGGCGGCGAAGGCGGTCGAGGGCGTGCTCGTGTCGGAGTCGGGGAGCTGCGGAGGGAGAGGCCGGCGGCGCGACCGAGGTCGTGGTGGAGACGCTCGTCGCGGGACCCGAGACAGGGAGATATCCTCCATCCCCCGAGCATCAACAACCCCCTCCTGTTTCCCCCCGCGCTGAGATAGTGCGAGAAGGGGGCCCCGTCCCCACCCCATACCAGGCAGTCCCAGCGAGGCCCGTTGAGTCGGGGCGCCAGCGCCATTTCGCGGCTCATCACCAGACGGGTAGGCCCGACGCGGTCTCGGCCCCAGGCCCGCCTCATCCTTGAGGGTGGTCCTTTTCTTTTGCTTTGGGTATATGTGTTGTCGGCGCCGTCTGTGAAGTAAAACTGCATAAGTGTTGCCGTGTGCTCGCATAGTCGGTAATAGATCTGCATTGTGTTTCTCTTTTATATTTGCTTTTTGTGTAATATTGTGTTTCTTCTTCTTTTACATTTGCTTTTGGTGTAATTGTATATGTGTGCTTTCCGTTCATCGTGAAATAAATGTGCTTTATGTTGAACTGTTTTCCCGCTTCGCTTCGTCTTTTCCTCTATTGAATCTCCATCTTACTTCACGTAAAGGGTTGGTCGTGGGCTAAAACGCCCGATAATTAATCGAACCGTCGAGGCCGACGATAACACCGCTCGGTTATCCCGATAGTACGGAACGGGTCGCGTAAGTGGCCCGTGTCCGAAGTCGACCTGCGGCGAGGTGCGATCGCCCGGTCTACCCTCCGTGTGGGTACTTAGGTAGGTCGAATTTGGCGAGCAACCCTATCCCACGCGGGGGCCGATTGGCACGATCGCGGTGAGACCGAAAGGTCCACCCGTGACTGGTTCCCGGCGTTAGTCCGAGAGGGTCACGACTGGATTGTCCGTCCGGTGGGCGACGTGCCGCGATTCGAGTTACGTGGCCGTTCGCACGCCGGCGGGCGCGAATCCGCAACAATATATTTTTTTTTTTGAGATAAAGAGATTCGTGGGTAGAATGGGGGATGTTTGGAAAGTGGGGAGGATGAAAATTGAAGGTAAAGGGGAGGATAGAAATTGAAGGTAATGGGGAGAAAAAAAATCTTATCTGTGCCGTTTTAACTGTTTATTTTCTCACCGACATGTTACTGTGTTCCCAGTTCGGTTTTGTTTCAAAAATCGTACTATTTTGTGAGTTTTCGTCGACCTTGTCTTACCGGGTGCTTGAGGCCTACCCACCCCTCGGTGGACGATTGTGTTTATTTGTATTTTCTCCCCATTACCTTAAATTTCTATCTTCCCCACTTTCCCGTCCCCCATCCCTCCCAGATAAACACTCTATTTCTTATCTTAACCCCCCCCCCCACCACAAAAATACCTTTCTCCTTGCACACTCATGAGTCTCGATCTTTCATCTTCTTCTTCCTCTTCTTCTTCTTCTTCCTCCTGCCGGCACACTATCTTTATTCTACCGAGCTGACCCTCTCTCGCCATTACCTTCACGATTTCTTCCTACAACCTTCCATTCCCGAATCTTACCTGTTCTTCAAAAATACATCAAAAAATAATAATCTTCCTTGTATCCTTTCGATCTATACACCTCCTGTAACCATGCGTGTCTGTCTACTCTTCATCGACCCAGCAGCTTCACACTGTGTTTACCGTCCAAATTCACCACACACTTCTATGATTTTACTTCAACCTTCCCTATTCCAAATGTTACACAATGCTTATTTAAAATAAATAATTTCACTTTTGACAATACACCTCCCATAGCCAATTGCTTCTCCCGTAACCATGTGATCTTTTACACCTGCGTTTACCGATCCTATTTCACCATTCACCTCACTATTTTTTCTACAACACCTTCCATGACCTAATCTGATGAAAACTCTCTCAAACAATAATAATAATAATAATAATAATAATAATAATAATAATACCAATAAAAACGATCTCTTATAATGCTTCATCTTCCTCTTTCACACGTGTGGTACTCTTTGCTGTATCATAATGCACTACTCTTCTTCTATTTAAACAGACTGCTCTCAATTCGACCTTTCCTTCCTACATTGCCTAAAAAAAATCCAACTGTTACAGCGTTTCTTCTCTCCATTCTCTGAATTCGTCTTTATTGCATCCCTCAAGAACGTGTTTAATCGCATCTCCTACCTAAAACTTAAAAAAACCCAGTTTGCAATGAACGTTCGCTTTCCATCAACCATTCTTTTTTCCAATTCCAGTGCCAACTCACCCCTCTCAAAGCAACCATCACACTCTTCTCCCTCCAAGCCTCCCTCTCACCTCTCAAAAACTCCCTCCTCACCTTTCTCCCTCAACTTTCCCTCACCATTCACGACCCTCACTCACCCTTCTCAAAGTTGCCCCCCCCTCATCCACAAAGCTGCCTCCTTCCACTGCCCTCTCACCTCCATCTCTTCACTCCTCCTCCTCAAATCCTCAACTGCCTTCTGCCCCTCTCTTGTCCACCCTCTCCCCCAGCACCACAGAACCTTTTCTCCTCCTCATCCAGCCCCCTCCCCGAGCGATTCTGCTATCCTCCACACTCATTCAACAAACCTCCTTACCTCCCCCCCATCATCCCTTGTCATATCTTCCTCCTCCCCTCCCACCCCCTGTACCCAAAGCCTCTTCCCCTCCCTCTTCATTAACAGTGTGGACCTCAAATATCCGGGGCCTTCGCTCAAACCTTTCAGATCTTTCCATACAGGTTGCCACTGACAAACCAGACATAATCTGCCTTACAGAAACTTTCCTCCCCCAAGACGTGTCTGACTCCCAAGTATCTCTCCCCGGTTACTCCCTCCTCCAGTATGACAGACCTGAGCCTCGTCCTGGTGGAAGTGTTGCTCTCTTCATCAAAGACTCTATTCCTCACTCTCCATGCACTGCTCTCACTCCCCCACACCCCAAGGAATACCTCTGGCTTCAGGTTCCCTCCACTCCCACCTCATGTTTATATGTGTACTGGACTGTCCACCAAATAGTGATGACTCCATCGATACCTCACTGTCCGAAAACATGGACCAACTTCTATCTTCTCATCCAAACTCTCTCTTCCTCATATGTGGCGACTTCAATTGTCATCATGCCAGTTGGCTAGGTGTGGGTACCTCTCTCACCTGTCATGGCACTTCAGCAAAAGCTTTCTGCGACTCATTGGGACTGACTCAATCGGTCAACTTCCCGACCCAGATGTCAACCAATCCTACTCCATCTCTTCTGGATCTGATTTTGACAAATTTCACTGACAATATCTGCTGCTCATTTCTCCGCTCCAATCGGTTCTTCTGACCACATCCTTGTCAAAGTGGACATCTCTGGCTATTATCAGAGAACCACCTCACCACCGTCGAGTCTGGCGTTTCACGCAAGCCGACTGGCAGGGTCTCCAAGCAGCTATCAAACTTATAGACTGGTCTCCAATCGATACTTTCTCCAACATAAACTCATGTTGGGAATTCTTTCAAAGAAACTTGCTCTCCCTCATGCACAGATTTATCCCCTCTCGTCTTCAGTTGTCCTACCCTTCCTCTCGCCCTTGGTTCACTGAAGCTTATGACGAGGCAGTTATCCTGAAACAACTTGCCTTTGTCTCATGGAGGAAAACAAACCCAACTGAGGGGATAAACCCAAAAACAAACCCAATGGCTTGATCTCAGTTCCTTCCATAAAGCTCAGAATAAGTGTGTATCTACCCTCAGGAGAGCCAGAAAACAACATCTTTCTAAGCTCAAGTCCGAACTTTCAAACCTCTCTCCCTCCTCAAAATCCTGGTGGCATCTAATCAAATCCGTTTGTGGTGTTTGTTCCCCCTCCATCCCCTCCCTAACCTCAAATGGCCGCACTGCTGATACTGCACGTGAAAAGGCTCAATGCCTAAACTCGGTGTTTGCAGCTAAATCTTGTGTCCAAAACCCATCCCTTTCTCTACCCACCTTACCCAGTCACACCCAACTGTCCCTGGACTCTGTGTCCTTTTCTTCTGACAAGGTGGATAGCTTGCTGTCAAACCTCAACTCAGATTCTGCAACGGCCCAGACGGCATCAGCCCACGTGTCCTAAAAATCTGCTCTTCTGCTCTTGCTCACCCTCTCTGTTCTATTTACCCTCTCATTTGCTCAAGGTCATCTGCCATCTGCTTGCAAATCAGCAAACATTACTGCCCTGCATAAAAAAGGTACAAAAACAGATCCCTGCAACTTCAGACCAATCAGCCTTTTGCCAATCATCAGCAAGGTTATGGAATCCAACGTCGCTTCAGAGAAATGAAATCCTTCCTCTTCTCCAATGGCTTGATTTCCAATCTTGAATTTGGTTTCAGACCAGGTCACTCTACCCTAGATATGCTGCTTCTGCTCTCCCAACAATGGATGGAAGTCCTCAATGCCGGATATGAAATCCGAGCCGTAGCCCTGGACATACCGCATGCTTTTGACACGGTCTGGCACCCTGCCCTGCTCACCAAACTCTCTTCCTATGGTATCCAAGGCCATCTCCACTCATGGCTTGCAGACTTCCTCTCCTGTCGCAGTCAACGTGTGGTCCTAAATGGAGTTCTTTCATTCCCTCTTCCTGTCCAGGCTGGAGTTCCTCAAGATAGCGTTCTGAGCCATGTTCTTTTTCTGGTTTTCATCAATGATCTATCAGACTCTGGAAAATCCTCTTTATCTCTTTGCTGATGACTCCACTCTCTGCTGTACCATCTGTCATCCCTCAGACCGGCATGCAGCAGCATCTTCGCTCACTGCAGATCTGGGTAAAATCGCAAACTGGTCCAACACATGGAACGTATCTTTCAATCCGGAAAAATCTCAAACTCTCACTATCTCTCCGAAAGGACCGTTTCGAACCCCCCTCCCCCCCCATCCACTTTCTCAACAATCCTCTGGAATAAGTCCTTTCTTTCAAGCTTTTGGGTCTCACTATCTGCCCTGACCTTTCCTGGGAAAGCCACATTTCAAAACTCGCCTCCAAAGCCAGTCGCCGACTGGGAATCCTCCGTCGTGCAAAGTCCTTCCTCGGCCCACCTGAACTCCTGACCACTTACAAAGCTTTAGTCCGCAACCTGATGGAGTAATGCTCTCTCCTCTGGGCTGGTGCTCCTGTCTCTCACCTTTCTCAGCTTCACGCTGTGGAAACCAAGGCACTTTGGATCATTGGCATCTCCCGCAATGAGGCTGAGTCTTTGGGCCGCTCACTCTCTCACTGCAGGCTGGTCGGTGGTCTTTCTGTCTTCTTCCGTCAGCTCTCCAATCTCCCCCCCCCCTTGCTCTCTCTGGAAATTGTCCCCACCACATTTCCGCAGGGCGCTCAAGGTCCGCCAAAAACCCCCTTCTGGTAAAACGACCAAAATCATGAATCACTGCTCACCTTCGCTCTTTCATTCCTCTTTTTTCCTGCGTTTAGAATAAACTCAGTCACTCTATTCAATCCCATTCTTCCCTCCAGGCCTTCAAAACAGCTGTTCACCACCACCTCTTATCATCCCCCATCCAAATCCTCGATCTTTTCTACCCCCGATAATCCACCTAAGCTCACCTCCTTCAAATTCCCTGTTTTCCTTCCTGAAAGTCCCTGTAATGTCCATCTTGTAATGTTCCCATGTTCCCCACCTCATCCCTCTCCCTTTCACAGATCTCCTAATGTCTCTGTTCCCACTGTTTTGTCCTTCCCACTCCCGCCCCTCTTGTCTCATATGCCCCCCTTGCTGTGCATTGTGTGTTCGCTCTCATACGAGCCTCGACAAGGTATACAAAAAAAAACTACCCCGTTTGGGGGTGACGGTCATCTCTGAAGCTCTTTCCAACTTTGAAGACACGTGACTCGATAACCAGGACGAATTTTAATAAACCGGTCCGACCAAATTTAGATATTGTTCCATATTATCAGAATCCGAAGAAATGTCGAAGATGGGATCATAAACGGCGGAGAAGATAGATTTTGAAAATGGACGATTTTGCAACTTTGGAGTGGCCTTGACCTTGACCTTCAATCGTGTCAAAAGTCATACCGTCGTGCATCACTCATCGACCCCAACCTACATACCAAGTTTCATCAAGATTGGGCGAATTTTTCTTTTGACCGTATCACATCGACGATTTTTCAACTTTGAAGACACGTGACTCGATAAACAGGACGAATTTCAAAAAATCGGCCCGACCAAATTTAGATATTGTTCCATATTATCAGAATCCGAAGGAATTTCGAAGATCGGATCATAAACGGCGGAGAAGATAGATTTTGAAAATGGACAATTTCGCAACTTTGGAGTGACCTTGATGTTGACCTTGACCTTTAATCGGGTCAAAGGTCATACCGCCGTGCATCCCTCATCGACATCTACCCACATACCAAATATTAAGAAAATCAGAAGAAAAAAATGGGGATGTACGTACATCGAGATTAGTTTTATTAGGTCATCTCGTTAGAGATGACCTAAAAAGTCCTGAAACAAGGAAACCTGTTCATAGGACCACTGTGTGGGGGGTGGGGGAGGGGTAACTAGGCCATGTAGAAAAATATAATGATCACAGTCACCTTCACCGCTGGCAAAGCCAGCGAGGGCTGTCGGTTCAGTCACCGACAACCCGACCATGCGGCAGGTAGCACTCACTGGGTGTCATGTTTCCAGTGGCAGTCTCGAAAGGCTGACCTGACTAGATAATAAAAATTAAAGGGTTAAACATACCAACGTTTACATTTTGAATTTACTGTGCAATGGTTGATAATGTGAGATTTTCATTTCATGACAAACGGATTATTTTGATTCAAAAGTTTGATTTTTTGAAGTGTTTTTTTTTAAACCACAAGACCGTTGTGATTGGTGTGTTACCTGTTTTGCTCACATTGGATATTGTTTCAAGAAATAAAAGTGTAAACATGCTTGTAATCGATCAGGGATTAAATGTTTCATTGGGATTTTGTGGATACCGAGCTTCCGGAAAAAACAGGTGGAACAAATATCCTCATGGATTCTTCACTGTTCTCTCATAACAGCCTGGAACACAACAGTTTTGGTGTGTGTGTGTGTGTGTGTGTGTGTGTGACTTGGATGTGCGTTTGTGTGTGTGTGTGTGACTTGGATGTGCGTTTGTGTGTGTGTGTGTGTGTGTGACTTGGATGAGTGTGTGTGTGTGTGTGTGTGTGTGTGTGTGTGTGTGTAACTTGGATGAGTGTTTGTGTGTGTGTGTGTGTGTGTGACTTGGATGTGCGTTTGTGTGTGTGTGACTTGGATGAGTGTGTGTGTGTGTGTGTGTGTGTGTGTGTGTGTGTAACTTGGATGAGTGTTTGTGTGTGTGTGACTTGGATGAGTGTTTGTGTGTGTGTGTGTGTGTGTGTGACTTGGATGAGTGTGTGTGTGTGTGTGTGACTTGGATGTGTGTGTGTGTGTGTGTGTGTGTGTGTGTGTGTGTGACTTGGATGCGTGTGTGTGTGTGTGTGTGTGTGTGTGACTTGGATGCGTGTGTGTGTGTGTGTGTGTGTGTGATTTGGATGCATGTGTGTGTGTGTGTGTGTGTGACTTGGATGCGTGTGTGTGTGTGACTTGGATGTGTGTGTGTGTGTGTGTGTGTGTGTGTGTGTGTGTGTGTGTGTGTGTGTGTGTGTGTGTGTGTGTGTGTGTGTGTGTGTGTGTGTGTGTGTGTGACTTGGATGCGTGTGTGTGTGTGCGATTTGGATGCACGTCCATCATGCTTTATTCTAAAGGGTTCCCGCTGTCAAGGAATAATCAAAATGGTAGCCTTCAGTCGAAAAACTAATACAGTAATATATTTACTTGGAACATAAATTTGTGTCCGTTTAAATAAACAGTTGCCAGTTTTAAAAGCTCTTCTTTTTGTGGAAAAAGAAAAAGAAAAGGAAAAAGAAGAAAAGAAAAAGAAAAGGAAAAAGAAAAGGAAAAAGAAAAGGAAAAAGAAAAGGAAAAAGAAAGGAAAAAGAAAAGAAAAAGAAAAGAAAAAGAAAAAGAAGAAGAAGAAGAAGAAGAAGAAGAAGAAGAAGAAGAAGAAGAAGAAGAAGAAGAATCATGACTTGGACCTCCCAATGGTCTGACAGCAGGAACCCTGAAGAATAAAGTGACTGACATGGAAAGAACACACAAAATTATACTGTATGTTGTAATACTTCTCGAACCAATATATATATATATATATATATATATATATATATATATATATATATATATATATATATATATATATATATATATATATATAATAGCACATAAAAGGAGCACAACAATACAACAACATGTTATAAAAGATCCATTTTTCAGGAGTTCCACTTCATTTCTCTTCCCCATTCAGGTTCACAGTTAGGTATGTAATATGAATTGTAAAGTACCGTGGTGCCCCCAGAATCCGAATTTAATTCGTTCCAAGAGGCTGTTCGGATTCCAATTTGTTCAAACAACGGGGCGTTCGGATTCTGGGGGCACCACGGTACAGCATGTCCGGTGTTCAGTGTTAAACGTGAAGGTGCACATGAGGATGAAGCTATCCTCGTTTCACGTGGGTGGTGCGCACTACTCATCAGAATGACAAATACAATCCTGAAGGAATGAATCACCACACACAAATGCGGATAATGGGTGTGACAACCATGCCGATCACACGTGAACACAAATATAACACCTTGTGAACATGAAGATCTCAGTTGATCGTTACCTTGTTTATTACCACCTGGGCCAGTCAGTACAGGTAATAATGGCTTCAGTTGGTTGGTATTGGGTTTCCCCCTTCTTGATTCGCTTCGGGAGCGATGGGAAAGGAACTCCATCAAGTTGTGAGATGAGGAAGAACACAATAAAATAAAGTATATATATATATATATATATATATATATATATATATATATATATATATATATATATATATATACATATATATATATATATATATATATATATATATATATATATATATATATATATATATATATATATATATATATATATATATATATATATATATATATATATATATATATATATATATATATGTATACATATATATGTATACATATATATGTATACATATATATGTATATATATATATATACATATATATATATATATATATATATATATATATATATACATATATATATATATATATATATATATATATATATATATATATATATATATATATATATATATATATATATATATATACACATATATATATATATATAGACATACACATACACATATATATATATATCTTCTTCTTCCTCTTTCGGCTTGCTCCCGCTAGGGGTCGCCACAGCGGACCAACTGTCTCCATTTTGCTCTATCCTCCACATCTTCCATTGACACTCCAACCACCCGCATGTCCGCCCTCACCGCATCCATGAACCTCTTCTTTGGCCTTCCTCTTCTCCTCCTGCCTGGCGGCTCCATCTTCAACATCCTTCTCCCGATATACTCCGTTTCCCTCCTGTGCACATGTCCAAACCATCGCAATCTCGCCTCTCTCACTTTGTCTCCAAACCGTCCTACCTGCGCTGTCCCTCTAATACACTCATTTCTTATCCTATCCATCCTCGTCACTCCCAACGAGAATCGCAGCATCTTTAACTCTGCCACCTCCAGCTCTACTTCCTGTCTTTTTGTTAGCGCCACCACCTCCAAACCATACAACATAGCTGGTCTCACTACCGTCTTGTATACTTTCCCCTCACTCTTGCAGCTACCCTTCTGTCACAAATCACTCCTGCAACTCTTCTCCACCCACTCCATCCTGCCTGCACTCTCTTTTTCACTTCTCTCCCACACTCTCCGTTACTTTGGACAGTTGATCCCAAGTATTTAAACCAATCCACCTTCCCCACCTCAACTCCTTGCAACCGCACCATACCACCACCCTCCCTCTCATTTACGCACATGTACTCCGTCTTTCTCCTACTGACTAACATTCCCCTTCTCTCCAGTGCGTACCTCCACCTCTCAAGGCTCGATTCAGCCTGCTCCCTACTCCCTACAGATCATGATGTCATCCGCGAACATCATGGTCCATGGAGACTCCAGTCTGATCTCGTCCGTCAACCTGTCCATCACCATTGCAAACAGGAAAGGGCTCAGAGTCGATCCTTGGTGCAATCCCACTTTAACCTTAAACCGGTCCGTCATTCCTACCGCACACCTCACCGCTGTCACACTGTCCTCATACATATCCTGCACGATCCTCACATACTTCTCCACCACTCCCGACTTCCTCATACAATGCCACAACTCCTCTCTTGGCACCCTATCATAAGCTTTCTCTAAATCCACAAACACACAATGTAACTCTTTCTGGCCTTCCCTATACTTCTCCATCAACATTCTCAAAGCAAACATCGCATCAGTGGTGCTCTTTCCTGGCATAAACCCATATTGCTGCTCACAGATCGTCACCTCTCCTCTCAACCGAGCTTCCACTACTCTTTCCCACAACTTCATGGTGTGGCTTAACAACTTTATCCCTCTGTAATTTCCACAGCTCTGCACATCACCCTTATTCTTGAAAATCGGAATCAGTACACTTAATCTCCACTCCGCCGGCATCCTCTCACTTTCCAAGACTTTATTAAACAATCTGGTTAACAACCCCACTGCCATCTCTCCTAAGCACTTCCATGCCTCCACTGGTATTCCATCTGGGCCAACCGCCTTTCCACTTTTCATCTTCTTCATAGCAGTCCTCACTTCATCCTTACTGATCCACCCCACTTCCAGATTCACTATCTCCACCTCTTCCAACCTTCTCTCTCTCTCATTTTCTTCATTCATCAGCTCCTCAAAGTACTCCATCCACCTTCTCAACACACTCTCCTCGCTCGTCAGCACATTCCCATTTGCGTCCTTTATCACCCGAACCTGCAGCACATCCTTCCCAGCTCGGTCCCTCTGTCTTGCCAATCGGTACAAATCCTTTTCCCCTTCTTTTGTATCCAACTTCTCATACAGCTCGTCATATGCCTTTTCCTTGGCCTTAGCCACCTCTCTTTTTGCTTTTCGACGCCACTCCTTGTACTCCTGCCGACTTTCTTCATCTCTCTGACTATCCCACTTCTTTTTAGCCAACCCCTTCTTCCTTATACTTTCCTGTACTTCCTCATTCCACCACCAAGTCTCCTT